>NC_133540.1:86345000-86650277 GCF_048773025.1 Camelus bactrianus | reverse complement strand
CCCGCTTTCATCATACTCATCGGTCATGTGATTACTGTCCAGCAGATACTGACCATCAGTCATGTGACTACATTCCTCCTGCACTGAAGTAGCTGCGAGACCATCCCATAGACTGTGCCCCTTGTCCCTAGCACAGTGCCTGCGGGGGACTCGACTGAGAGAAATCTCAGTCTCTATAGTTGCAAAAGTTACCACGTTCCTACCTCTCAGAGATGATGCAATCATTAATAAGCAAAAGTTTCTTGTTATGTAACATACTGACATGACACCAAAGGCACTGAACATCAAAGACGAGAACACTTTTGCAACCTTAATTAAACCAAAGTAGGTCAAATGTTTAAATGCAAATTGAAAACATTCTTAGAGGCAGAATAGCATAGTGTCGAAAAGTATAGGATCCCATTTTATAACTGTGTGACCATGGACAGCTTCCTTAACTTCTCCGGGTCTTCTTTTCCTTGTTTGTAAAATGGAGAAAATACTACTCCCTATGTCATTGGCTTGTTGTAGTGTCTGAAATGACACACGTAAAGTGCTCAGAACATGCCTGACACACAGCACGCGTTTAGTAGTTGTTAGCTGTTATTACTAACCTTGAATGTTACAGAGAAATATTGTTAGCATGAGCCTCATTTTCTTGGACCCATATGGTTATATGATATACATATGATTTGTGCACTGTTGATAGGACTAAAGTGTACAGACGTTATTAGAACCAGCCTGCTTGAATATAAGGACTGTGGACACTGTTGGTCACTGCTATGTCCTTTGTACCTAGAACAGTCTCTGGCTTAGAGTGGTGCCCAGTACAGAGCTGATAAACTAAATGAATGGCCAGGCAGATGCTGAATGAGTTCCTCTCTGTAGATTTTTGTGAAGCTCACTGAGGATTTAATTGTAGTCCCAGGAAATTTGCAACCATAACTTACATTTAAAATTAGAGTAGAATAAAAAATCAAGCCAAAATATTGCTTTGAGTTTGGACATCAATTTTAAGTGGGTTTATTATAGTCTAGACATGAAATTCATAGTATACCAACAACCAGTACTTTAGAAAAAGAATGTAAGGATGGGATGACCTTTTTAAAAAAATATAATTACCTGTAGTCTGTGGTTATTTGGGCAGACAATAGCTGGTCTGTAGTGAACCATCCTGATTTTTAAGAGAAGTAAGCTTTATACTTGATGTGGAGTATTAGAAAAATTCTCAAGTGCTTTCAGAGTCGAAGCAGAGAGAAATATAAGTCCTGTGATACAATTTGCTTACAATAACTGCAACTTTATTCCTTTTGTAGACTTGCAGGGTGGCTGGCTACTTTCGTCAAACCTCTGGTTTTACAGATAAAGACTTTTGAGCCCAGTTCACACAAGTTCACACATGCCTCCTTCAACCCTATGCTATAAGCCTAGTCATTTCAACAGTTTGCAGATTCCTATGTTAGGTGCTGTGGCAGGTGCAGAGATGATAAAGATACAGAGAAGTGGGGAGATGCTACAAACACATGGATCTGTAAATACAGGGCAGAATGCAGTGCATGTCATTGGTGATGTACACATGGCTATGGGAATTCAAATCCCTCTGAGAAAGAGAGACTGAAGTTTTAAAATTGTGTCTTAAGAAAGCCTTTGTGAAGGTCATGTCATAGTGACATTTACACGCCATCAGGGAAGCGGAATTACAATCAACAGAGGTGAAAGCAGGACAAGGCGGCAACCACAGCTGCTGCCCTGGAGGAGAGAGAGAACGGGGTGAGTTTGGACAGCCCCAAGTGACCCCGTCTGGCCAAGCCAGGGCAGGTATAAGTGGGCAATGACCTGGGACCAGGGCTGTCTGGAGAGAGTGAAGCTGCAAGCTGCGTTTGAAGGACTTTGATGCCAGTCTGAGGGACAGTGGGGAAGAGTGAGCCAAAATCAGAAATCAATTCTCACATTTTAAAGATTTTTTTTTTTAAATGTGAATGAATCTCTAATCTCATTATAACTTATGTAGCCACATATTTACAAAGTTTCCTGAAGAGTAGTTCATTTTCTGGAAAGGTGTTTGGTGACAAGATCTGTTTTATGATGCATCTCTCAGATGTCACTTTTAGCAGGTGATGCTTATGCGCCTCGTCTTGGGAATCGGGCAGGTATTCTTGGTTATCCATGTCTCCTCACCCTCTGATTGCCAGAATTCATGCAGAGACTGGGCAAGGTGCTCTCTGGTGGTCTCACCACCAGCTCTGATGTCCCTGCCCCTCTCCGCTCATTGTGAGCATTGGGGGATGGGCACAGGGAACTTCTGGAGGATGACAAGGGTCTGGCTGAAACCCTGCAAAGCCCCAGGGCCATAAGGAAAGGGCAGAAGACGCAGTCTGACTCCTGGGGCTCTCCTGCCTGACAGTATCTAGTTCTAAACTACGGTGAACTGTGAAATAAACATCAGACCCCAGTCCCCCAGGTTCCCTTGTTCTCTGCCCTCTTCCTTCTCTATCTTTTTCTTTCCTTTTCCCCAGGGTTTGCAAACCAATTCTCCAGCTCAGGCCACCTGGACATTTTGTAGTGGGGGAAAGGAAAGAAAAAGGGGCAGTGGAAAAATTGAATCTAATATAAGCCTAAAGAAAGAAGTCTATGCTCACCGCTGTAGCACCAAGACACAACTGACTAAAGCAATTAATAAACAGACTAAACACCCACCATGGGCAAATTACTATGCTGTTGGGGATATACAGAGGGGGCCGTTGTTGTAATTCAGGGAGGAAATTGTTAGCTCTATAATGGTCATTACTAGTATTCATACAGTGCTTGAAGCTTGAAGAGCTTTTCTTGCATGACAGCTCTTTTGGTCCTCACAACCCCCATAAGAATGAATATCATTACTGCTGTCACATCACATTTGAGGAGGCAGATGCCAAAGAGGTTAAGTGAATCTAGGGTCACATAGCTAGGGCTGAGACTAGGACCAAGGTCTTCAGATGATAAAATTCAACCTCTTTCTCTCTGACCACACAGTCTGATGGAAGCTGACGTAAATATTTCCAATTCATGGATATGTGTAATCACGGAACCAAATTTTGTCTTTACACACAACTTATTAATTAGTGGATCCACAGTCAAATAAAAACAAAACCCTTACCTTCTGCCACAGTTACCACCAACCAGCAGACCAACAGGCAGTAGGAGTAGCTGAGTCTGTGAGCCATGGCTTCTGCCCTGAGCAGTCACTGCCTTGAACCCAACGTGGCTTTAAAGGGGTCGGTGAGTCACCCGCAGCCTGATTCCGGGAGCCTGCATTTGCATAGTGGACCGCAGTGATCAGAGCCTGCGGTGTGAGGGTAAGAAATCAGAAAGGAGATACCAGACAGTATTTAGCAACCAGAACTTCTCGTAATAACAGCCAAACATCATTCATCCATCCTTGGAGGTGGATTGTGGGTGACCACACCCCCGCTATCCTTTTAATTCCTTCAAATCTTCGCCCCTGTTAGTGCCTGCTCTTTACTTGTGTGTATATAGATCTACCTCGGCAAGGGAAAGAATCTGCGCAGGAAATGCTCAGCAGCGCGTCCCTCTTTGTAACTTGCTTACTTACTTACCAAAGCCAGACAGGACGGGGAGGGCGTTATCCAGGTGCTTCGTGACCCATGTGGTTTGAAGAGGCTGTTTGTTCACAGACCTCAGATTAGGGATTATGGCTTCTCTGCTTTTGTCCAGGAGCCAAGAGCCTCAGGGGCAGAGAACTACCTTCCCTAGCAACCATCGTGGTCCCTGTCTAAACGACATGAAAGTCTGTGGGTATTAACTTAGTGAGTTGTCCTGCCACGGCTCCTTTTGATTCATCAGATTGTCACTAAGATGCCTGGTTTGTTTGCTGTCAGCTGCTGGAGGAGTGGGAGGGGATGGTCACAAGTGATTAAGAGCACGGACCTTGGAGTTAGAAAAAACTAGCTCCCACTTTGGCTCCTTTTCTAACTACTGGGTGACCGTGAGTGAGCCCCTGAGACTTGAAGCCTCAGGTGCCTCATCTGTAAAATGGGGCTGGTAATATCTCCCTCAGAGATTACTGTGATGGATAAAAGAGGTAATTGACAGAAAGCTGCAACCACAGTGCCTGGTGAGTGAAAGGGGGTTGTGGCTGCAATTAAATTACAGTGACTCTAATTCTTTGTTCTCTTAGGAGGCTCTACTTGCTAAATCATGCAATCAAAAGCGTCCACATTGGGCAGAACGTTTTCTTGACCATTGCAGAAAGAACAAAACAGATCGCAGTCCCTGGCTTTGAAGGGCTGACAATCTAATGAGGGATTCTGTGCAAACTGAGAATGGAAATGAAGAAGAATGCAAACACTCACTAGCTAGAAAATGGTACATTCCATAGGCTTGATGATAATCTGAGGCAAAATTTTAGAACAGAGGATTCAATGGATGATTTGCCAGCAGTATGGAAAGAAAGTAGGGAACATCTGGAACAAGCTCAGTCCTCCAGATTCAGTGGCTTTGTGGACCACGTGTCCTGTGCCACGTCTAGGTCTGGTGAGGGTGTCTGGGGAGGGAGTGGGGAAGGGTCTCAGCCTATGCACGCAAGTTCATGCCCCTCAGTGTCCAGCTGGTCCCTATCAGCGAAGGACCTGTGGTCAGGAAGGTGGCTTTTCCCTGGGTCTCTAGCTTTCTGCCACACCCTGCTTTTTGGATCTGAGCTCAGGACAATGTCACCTCCTTTCTTTCTCCCCTCCACTGTCCCCCTGAGCTGGGTAACTTTATGTGTCAACTTGGCTGGGACGTGGTGCCCAGATACTTGATTGAATACTACTCTGGATGTTTCTGTGAGGATGTTTTGGGATGAGATTCACAAATGGGTGGATTTTCAGTGAAGCAGAATGCCCCACATAGTGTGGGTGGGCCTCACACAATCAGTTGAAGGCCTGAAGAGAACAAAAGATTGACTTCCCTTGAGCAAGAGGACATTCCTTTGGACTTGAACTGCAACATCAGCTTTTCCCTAGGTCTCCAGCCTGATGATTGACCCTGCAGATTGTGGACTTGCCAGCATCCCTAAACATGGGAGCCAGTTCCTTCAAACAAATATCTCCTCTCTCTCTCTATACACATCCTACTGGTTCTGTTTCTCTGGAAAACACTCATGAATACACACCTATATTCTCTCTCACTTTCATGTATATATATGCTGCTCTGCAGATTTAGGGGACTAGCATGAAGACACTTAATAAGTCCAGTTCTTCTAAATAAGAACCTGGGAGTTTATGGTTAATGAAGGCACAACCATGTGCTCCTTGACCAGAAATGCGTAGGGTGACTTTAGGAATTTCAAGCAGATTTGTGAGCACTGAGCTGCCTCTAATAAATATGCTTCTGAAATATGTCAGCAAGGAGAGCAGCCCCTCCCTGTCTCAGGACGGCTTGTCTTTCAACTGGAGCCAAACATCTGTGCTTCAGGGAGAATCTCACAGCCAACTCCCTACTTTGCTCCTCATCCCAGTCTCCCTCCCCCTCCTTCCTAGTGGTTTAAAAATCTGTTTAGAATTTCAGGGAGCTCAAACTCTGAAGATACTGGGTTGGATACAATGAAAACGGTTTTTGGTAAATAATTTATGTTAGGTGCTCAAATTGAGACAATATAAACCATATTTCCGTATTCATTGAAATGGAAACAAGCAGCCTGAGATGGGGGGGCCGGTGTGGGGTGGGTAATGGTGGTGGAATGGGACCAACCATCGGTGGTTTAAACCAGCGATGCTCAGAAAGACCGGACTGCTCTAGCTGTGGCTTCCTGTGCCGCTCTGCCTTTCACATGCTCAAGGATCTGGGGATGTCTGCCCATGGGATGGTCACCTGCACCCTGCCTTGCTTATCTCTGCAGTCCTGTGGGGGTGAAGTCCCTGTTTTGCCTCCAGAGCTTGGAGCAGCAAAGGCGAGCTACAGTCATGTCCAGTGTGGCTAGTCACCTGCTGCAGAAACCGCTAAAGCTGTCTGGGGGAGGTGTTCCCCTTCTCAGGCCGCGGTGAGTAACCCGGGAAGCTGTCGTTAGGGCCGCTGTGAGTCAGGATGACAGGTAACGTGGGGAACGGTGGGTACCGGGCCTGCACCCTGAGTCAGGCTAAGGGAGTAGCTAGCGCTGCGAGGCTGACTTCCCAGAGGCCTGGGGGTGGATTGGCGTTCTCTGTAGGAAGTACCAGGGCTGATGCTCCCTCAGGGAATCTAAAGGTTCTGTGGCTGGCGCCCATCTGATGGTGCTGCTTCTGGGATGGCCTGCATGACTCTCCTGCTGGGCTTGCTAGGGCATCTTCTGCTGGGATTTCTCCTAAAAGGGATTTCAGGCGATTTAGACATATCTCCAACTCCACCATTTTGCAGATCAGGAGACAGGCCTAGAGACGGTACCTAGCCATCCCAGTGATTTAACAAGAGAATGGCAATAACATCTTGGTCAGGGGCAGAGGGATGCCCACTACGTGACAGCCCTTATTTATCAGTGGTTTTAAACAGCATGAAACTGGTGGGATAAATCAGTGTTCTCCTTTGCCCCATTAGCGGTGAGACCTTGGACCAGTCAGCTTCACTGACCCTCAATTTCCTCATCTATATCATATAACATTTGCTGTATTCTAAGCATCACTGTTAAAATTATTGCACCTACATTAAGCCATTTAATTATCAACCCAATGAGGTAGGTACTACTGTCATCCCCATTTAAAGATGAGAAAACTGAGGCACAGAGAGGTTAAGTCATGTGGCAAATAAGTGGTAGAGTCATGATACGAACAGAGACAGTTCGGCTGTAGAATTCTTGGTCTAATCACTGTGCTAGGTGGGCTCTGACACTCTGTCAACTTATGTCTGTAAAAGTATCCTTAAAACTCACCCATGTACTGTAGGACAAGAGACTTGGTTTGTTAAAATTTTTTTTTTCAAGGCAAAATAAATAAAAGAGTTTTGGGGAAAATTAAAGATTAAAAGAGATTAAAGAGACATATAAAATAATTACAATATTTGGACTTTACTTGGGTCCTGTTTTAAACAAACAAATCATTAAAAAAAAACAGTTGGAGAAATGTAAACACTGACTAGGCATTTGATGATATTAAGTGATTATTGTAGGTGTGATAATAATAAATGGCTTTGTCAAAAAAAAAAAAAAACAAAACCCAAAATAGAGTCTTTACTTTTCAGAGACAGATGCTGAACTATTTACAGATTATATTTTGTCCTGGATTTACTTCAAAATATTCAGAGGATGGGGAGTGAGTGGGGGTATTGATGCAACAAGATTGTCCATGTTTAATAATTGTTTAAGCTGGGTAATGGGTACACTCAAGTTTATTATACTATCCACTTTTGTTTGAAATCTTATAAAAAGTTTTTTTAAGAAGATCACACTGTATAAATTTGTGTTTTATTCTCTCAGAAATGTCAGAGTCCCACCGACCTACTTCACAAACTGGTGGGAACAGTGACTGCCCACAGGGAGAGGGAGGGTGGGACACTGCTTAGGAGATTCACCTTCCAGGGTTTCACTGATTGAAGGTGACTTCCAGTGCTGCCCATGTGGCAGACTCCTAGAAGATTCTTCTGGACTGTGCGAGTGCATGAGTATAGGGATGGATGACTGCGAATGAATCTGGTCCCCAGTGAGCTAGAGAACCAGCTCACAAGATCAGGAACAGAATCTAATTTCTGGGCCAAATATAATGAAAGAGTGATTCTGTATGTTTCCTAATGAACCAAATTGTGCATTTAAAGGCATCTTTATCACAATCATACCAAGGACCAAAATACTACCATACCTTCCCCCCTTATCCAGCAGACAAATGTGCATAAAGAGATTTACTGACACAAAAATCTTCACTCTGAAGCTATGTCCCCACTACTGCACCTCTCAGAGACCACACTATGCTCTGAGCTCTGTTGCCATTATTTTTGCTTGCCCCACCCTGCATCCATCTCAGTTCTTCTGCTTACTCTGAGTTCCCTCGGGGGAACCAACCCTACACTCCTGGCTCCAGGATTGTCTGCAACCTACACCTGCCAATCATAGCATAGCATAGCATAGCATAGCATAGCATAGCATAGCATAGCATAGCATTTCTGTGGGCACAGTGATTGGCTCAGGGGTGGGCATTTGACTCAAGCCAAGCCAACCAGGCCCAGTCAAAACTAGCCCTGGGATTTTTGTATAAGTGACTAGAAAAGAGGCACACATTTTGCCTTTGGACTTAAAGTTGGGAAGAGACATACCTATATATATGAAGGGAGAGTTTGCTCAGTAAAATGGGGTGGAGAGATGTCACATTCTGATGACATCATTTGAACCCCTGGATCCAGCTATACCTGAAGCCACTCAGTGTACTGCATGTTTTCTTAAACTGATTGTAAAATAGAACCAACACAGTCTTATAGTAACAAATCACATAGAGAATGAAGATTCCATTTTAAGCCTAGTGTTACTTGCTAAGTAGAAGGAAGAGCTATAAACTTTTAGATTTTTGTATTTGATTACAAACTATAGATGTAGACAGGGAGTAGAAAATTACGTCAGTTCCAGTGGTTGGGTAAGGTATTTGCAGAGATTAAGACCCATCTTATTATCATTCCATGCATTCTTCTTGAGAGCTGAGAGAAACTGAGTGACTAGACAGACTCCTGGGCAGGTGGAAGCTGTGGAGACCTGAATGTCTTGGCTCTGGATGCGGTGACGTGACTTCACCCTGAGTGCTCAGCCACCTTGCTTATCCTTGTCGGTAGCATCAGACAGATCCAGATTGCGGTGATGAGTAACTATGGGCTTTCCCCAGCTTCAGACACAAGGTGAGTTCACACGTTATCCTTCAGCTTTTCACCACCCCAGCTGGAGCCTCTGAATGGAATGATTGAAGTCTGGCCTTCAGATGTTGTCAATGTTCAACTGCAATTCAGCACCAAGGGACGCGAAAGTGCTAGGTCTGGTGTTATAGATTGGAGTTGACAATACCGCCTCTCTTTACAAAAAGATATTTCAAAGAGACATCATTATACATAATGATGAGAATATATATCATTAGATGAGCTGTGAGACTATGGGCAAGTTATTCAACTTTTCTCTGTTTATTTTCCTTGTCTCTAAAAGAAGAATAATAATAGTACCTACCTCACAGTTTGTGGGGAGTTTAAATGAGTTAATAACATCTAAGCACTTTCAATGGAGATTGGCACCTTGTAAATGTTCGCTATCGTTACTACTAAAAGGTAACGTTCTGTCTCCAACAAACATTTCTTCTAGAACCTGGATATCTGAAACAAAACAAAGAAAAGGCAGAATATGAGGATTTATGAAAATTGGGAAAAGTTCCAGCAGAGTATGCAATACTTCTCGGTATCAGTACTTTGAAGTCCTGTTTTTCAGTTCTCTGAGGCACTGAGTCAGTTGGAAAGCTGAATGAGAAGGTTCTCAGAAGGGGATAAAGGGGGTTTTCTTCAGGGTTCTGCCAGGGGAAGAGTCACAGGCAAGCTAACTAAAATCTTGTAACTGTACCTACCCAGACAGTGGTTTCTGTAAATCTCAGTAGTTAAGCTGTCAGGGGTTTGAGAGAGTTCTTTGAAATGTGTAGGAGTTACAGGAAGTGGTAGTAATTTAAGACTTGGATCCACCCTTAGCCAATGTCTCCAGGAGATGATGAGGGACATAGTAACAAGCAACTCCTAGTTTTTCAGAAATGACATGGTTTTGATTTAAATGTGTAGAATGCTGTTAAATTTTTCATTTTCTCTCCCGGCCTCCCTGCCTGCCTCTTCTCTCTCCCTCCCTCTGCCCCCGCTCCACACACATAGTATATGCTCCCCTCTCTAGAACAAATCATTTTTTAACAGTTTGCCATATATCCTTCCATTCCTTTTTCCATATATTTACACACACACATTCGGAAATTTTGTAGGCAGTTTTAAATTTTTTTTATATGAAAGGGATAATGTTTCGAGTTGCCTTCTTAATTATTTCTTTTCACTTAAAATGTGTCTTTTCTTTCTGTCCCAATGCATATAATCAACTCCTTTTTTTTTTGAATTCTTGCTTACTGCTGCCTTATATGGGTGCCCCATAGTTTTATCAATTCACCACTTGATGGAATTTGGGTTGCTTTCCATTTTCTGCTCTTACAAACCATCCTCCTATAGTTCTCTCTGGGCACATGCAGAGTGCCTCTGCCATAAGGTACATTTAAAAATAACTTGCTGAAAGGCTGAAAATAGACTTTGCATATGATCCAGCAATCCCACTCCAGGAGTGGGCATATATCCAGGAGTGGGATTGCTGGATTTAATTAGAAAAGATACATGCACCCTGATGTTCATAGCAGCGCTATTTACAATAGCCAAGACATGGAAGCAATCTAAATGTCCAATGTCAGATGACTGGATAAAGAAGTTGTGGTATATTTATACAATGGAATACTACTCAGCCATAAAAAATAATAAAATAATGCCATTTGCAGCAACATGGATGGACCTGGAGAATGTCATTCTAAGTGAAGTAAACCATGAAGAGAAATAAAAATACCATATGATACCATTTATGTGTGGAATCTAAAAAAAGACGAACTCATTTATGAAACAGAAACAGACTCACAGACATAGGAAACAAACTTATGGTTACAGGGTGGGAGTGGATGGAAAGGGATAAATTG
Source organism: Camelus bactrianus (assembly GCF_048773025.1). Classification (NCBI taxonomy): domain Eukaryota; kingdom Metazoa; phylum Chordata; class Mammalia; order Artiodactyla; family Camelidae; genus Camelus; species Camelus bactrianus. The sequence goes on along the minus strand of NC_133540.1, from coordinate 86,639,625 downwards.
GGAGTTCGAGATTTGCAGATACTAAGTATTATATATAAAATAGATAAACAAGTTTATACTGTATAGCACAGGGAACTATATTTAATATCTTGTAGTAACCTATAATGAAAAAGAATATGAAAACAAATTAACGTATATGTATGACTGAACTATTACGCTGTACACCAGAAATTGACACAGCATTGTAAACTGACTATACTTCAATAAAAGAAACAAACAGACAAACAAAGAAAAGTAAAAATAACTTGCTAGACATGGTTTTAGATTTAAATTATAGAATACATTTTCATTTCACTCTAAAATTTTCCATTCCCTATGGGGCCTTAGTGAGTTTGATTCCTTAATTTTATTATTATTATTATTTTTAATGGAAGTACTGGGGGTTGAACCCAGGACCTCACACATGCTAAGCTCACGCTCTACCACAGAGCTGTACCCCACCTCCTTGATCCTTTGGATAGTCACATTTCATTGCTAGCTAAAACTATTCCTTACCTTTTTAACAAAATATGTCCAGAAAATGGGATGGCCAAGCAAAGGTGAAATGGACATCTCAATAAGGCGTTCCCTACTCTTAAGACCCACCCACAAGTGTCCTAATAAGAGTGGCAGCCAAAATATTTTTTTAAATCCTTTGGATTTCAGAGGTAAGTTCCTTCAGCTGTACAGCCTGGCAACACTTCGTAGCATTACAGTCTCCTTCTTTCACAAGCACCAGTACCCTTCATTTTTTGTGAAATTGCATGTTGAGTACACCTGGCTGGCAAGTCTGCAGCTGATGCCTGTCTCCACAAGGGGCTCATCCCAGGATTTGTGGTTAGCATCTTGCACAGCCCGTATGCTTCACTACCTTTGTTTAATAAAACCCTTCTGTTTTTTAGAAAGGATGAGGCCCACATTCGCTGAGTCAGAGGTGATGTTATTTTTCAACTGTGCAAGCTCTACCACCAGGATTTGGGAAATTTATTATCTAACACAAATCTGTCGGGGACTCCTCTGCTGTCAACTGACCACAAACCATGGAGCTAAGGTTAATTCCAAGACTGTTTAGTAAATGACTTGATAACTCTGAGACAGTGCTACCCAAAGTAGCAAGTCAAGAATAAGTCGCTCATTATAGAATGTAAATCAACACATTGTTTCATTCATGGAGAAAACCTTGCTATGAAAAAATGATGAATAAATTGAATAGTGTGCTCGGTGCTGTAGTTGATTTCCATCCTGGGGCAAGCTCCTTAACTTGTACACTGGTCTCTGAACCGCATCGTGAGCAGCACTGTCCGTGGTGCTTGATGAAGTGGAATGAAAAAAACGAATGAGTGAGTGAGACATATCTAAGATAGATTAAATGACCTTTTAGGGTTGACATGGGAAGATGTGATGAAGTAAAATTCTCTCTTTCAGTGGGACAGTGTTCCTTGCCTGCTTTTGAGATGCCACAGAGAGGGAAGGTTTATTTAAGGCACAAGTAGCGCGCCTGGCCACTGTTGCCTGTGCTGCTACACAGCCCATCAAGTGCGTTTTCCCATCTTGCCTTGTGCCCTTCCTGTTCTTGTCTTCTTCTCTCATGCTCCTGCCAGGGATTTAAAGAAAGAAAAACCATATGTGTATATTTTTAAAAGTTTTAATTGAAGTATAGTTGATTTACAATGTTGTGTTAGTTTCCGGTGTACAGCAAAGTGATTCAGTTGTATATACATTCTTTTTCATATTCTTTTCCATTATGGTGTATAACAGAATATTGAATGCAATTCCCCATGCTATACAGTAGGACCTTGCTGTTTATCTATTCTGTATATAGTAGTTTGTATCTGCTAATCCCAAACTCTCAATTTATCCCTCGCCACTTTCCCCTTTGGTAACCATGTTTGTTTTCTATGTCTGTGAGTCTCCTTCTGTTTTGCAAATAAGTTCACTTGTATATTTTTTTAGGTTCTACATATAAGTGATATCATATGATATTTGTCTTTCTATTTCTGACTTCACTTAGTATGACAATTTCTAGGTTCATCCATGTTGTTGCAAACGGCATTATTTCATTGTTTTTTATGGCTGAGTAGTATTTCATTGTATGTATGTATCATATCTTCTTTATCCATTTGTGGACATTTAGGTTGCTTTCATGTCTCGGCTATTGTAAACAGTGCTGCTATGAGCATTGGGGTGCATGCATCTTTTCTAATTAGAGAGAAAAAACAATACATGGAAAGCTCATTGTATGGTCTATGTTTTACACACAATTAAATACAATTCTTACCACAATAGGGTGAGGAAAGTATCATTGTCTACTTTGTAAATACTCAGAGAGGTTCAGTAACTTGGCCCAGGTCCGATATGTAATAAACTGGCAGGCTTGGGACTTGAACCTAGGTCTGTTTAGTTCTCTTTGGTTGGTCTGGTCTCCTACTTTGACATCTGAGGAGGGTGCTGACAGAATCCAGGTCCTGGGACAGAGCCTTAAAAGTGCCCACATTGACACACTTAAGTTCCATTTTGGAACTCTGAGGCCCCATTAATTTCATAGTCACCTACTTTAATTGCCACAGTCCTGCCACCTTGTCCACTTCTATGTGTTTGTGTTATGTACATGTGTGTCCCTGTAGGCTGTGAATGCCCTCATCATCTTTGTACCCCTCACAATAGCTTATGAGGCTTTGAAAGCACACATCATGGGTGATTACATTAAATATGCTCATCTATAAACTTCACTTGCCTAAGATAAATATTAAACGAATGAGACAGAGACACAAACTTGATGATGTGGTGTGAATTCTACTGAGCATGTGTGTCTACTAATAAAGCCATGCACAGTGAGGAAAAAGGCATCAGGCAGCCCATCCTCCTGAAGTGTACTCCTTGGTATCCCTGGATTATGGCTTTTGGAACTTCTTGCTAGTCTCTAATCTCTTTGAGGGCAGGAACTGGTCTTTTCTTTGTTGGTTCTCTAGTGCCTAGCACATTTCCTGGCATAACAGTTCCTGGAACTTGAAAAATATATGTGAAATGGTTGGATGTGCTAAATTCTCAGGATTTCCTCTTAAACTGCTGTTACTAGTGCTCACTCTCCACCCCCAGGTGGTTCTTAGATTAAAAATTGTATCTGTCTTCTGCTCCTGGGTTTCCTGGTCCTGATCTAACATTTTCTTCTTCTGACTCCTCCTTTGCATCAGGCAGTATTCCATGATCAGAAGTAGAGCTGGGAGGAAGGAGAGGGATGTGGGAGCACGGGCACCATTGTTTCTCCTGAGCACATCTCTAAAGGCCTTTCATTTTAACCTGTTGTATCTTTGTATTTAAAGTCACTGCTTGAACATGGCTTATAGTTGAGTCTTCCTTTCCTAACCAGTCTCATAATTCTGTCTTTTAATTGGGGTGTTTGGGTAATTTTTGTTTAATGTGATTATTGACATACGCATTTTAGAGAAACCTTCCTGGAGGCAGACTGGAGATAGGGAAACCAAAGAGTCTGTTGCAGTAATCAAGGTAAGAAAAAGGGCTTAAACCAAGGCAATGGTCCTGGAGATGGAGTAGGGAGGGGGCTGTATCTGAGAAATGTTAAGGGTATACAATCAATAGAAATGGAGTTTGGGCATAGAGTTGTGAGTCATTGGTGTAGGTACTGGGTGGGTTCCACTGTTTGGAAGATATGTATACTACATGATAAATTTATATAATTTTTAATTGAGGTATAATTGATATACAGCATTATATTAATTTCAGATGTACAACTATATATATTTATGAATATAAATTTATATATTATCTCTTTCAAACACTGGAATCCAGCTAGGTACTTACACTGATGACCCACAAATCTCTGTCCAAATTCTATTTCTATTGATTGTACTGTTGTACTTGAGCATTTATTTATTTACTTATTTATTACCTTATGTATCAGCCCATCTCCAGTTTCCTATCTTTACCTAGACTATGTTGAATCTAATGTAAATGGTACCAAATATTACAAACCATAAGAAGTCCCCAACATGCAACAGAACTATCTTTGAAGAATTCATATTTTCATAACTAGAGGAACCTGATAGAACAGTTTTACTGTGGTGTTGGTTGATGTGTCACTAATTTGACCATTAATGAGAGCGTTCTAGAATAACTGTGGGTTAAAGCAAAATGAAGAAGAGTGAGTGCCAGAGAGAGTTCAAGGAAGCAGTGGACACTCTTGATGTAACACCCAGAACCCCCTTCAGGAACAAAGCAAGGACTTATTCCTCCAGCTGCTGGGAGTGACAGACCTAAGCTCACAGCCCTCTTCAGATATTGCCTCAGTTGAAGTGAACTGCCTTGCCTAATGGCATTCCCTTTTTCTGGGGCTGCCCACATCCAATGACTGATTAAAGGCTCAGATTCTTTGCCCCAACTCAGGGCAATTTTAGAAGACCGTCTGTGTTGGGAGTCCCCAAGAGCACCCCCAGATTTAATAAGTCACTAGGAGGACTCATAGAATTCAGCATATAGTTGTACCCATTGCTACATGGCTAGGATTGTAGCAAAACAATACAAAGATAAAGCAAAATCAGTAAAGGGAAATAGGACATGGTGCAAAGTCTGGAGGTAAACAGGTGTAAGCCTCCAGGAGCCCCCTTCAGCCAGCATGGAATTGTGACAACATATATGAAATGTTGTCTACCAGGAAATCTCATTAAAGATTCAGGGCCCAAGGTTTTACTGGGGGCTTGTTATATAGGCACTCTTTGCCCAAGATATTCCCAAATTCCAGACTCCCAGAAGGAGAGCAGATGTTCAGCATAAACCACACTGTTTCTACAAATTGTTAAGGCACAGAGAGCCCCTCTTACTAGTTAGGGAATGGTGGAAATCCTCCTGAAATCCAAATTCCCAGATGCCAGCCAAGAGCCAACCTTGTAAGCAGGACTTTCTAAAGATAGAGACTGCTATCTTTAGAAAGTCTTGCTTACAGGCCTGCTATGTTAATTCCTCCCTTCACACACCCCTGGCTTCAGATTTTTCTGTGGGGTTGGCTAAGGTGCTACCTTTACAGAACTTACAGGATGTAGGAGCAGTGGCCCCCATTGTATCTCCATTTAATTCTCCAGTCTGGTTCCTGCAAAATTTAGACAGATGCTGCAGGATGACAGTGGACTAAGGCAAATTCAACCCAGTAGTAGCCCTGACTACAGCTGTGTGCCAGATGTGGTATCTTGCCAGAGCCAATTAATGAGGCTATAGGCACATGGTATGTGACCACCGATCAGGTGGGTGCGTGCTTTTCCACCCGCCTAAAAAGAACAGGTCAGAAACAGTTCACATTCACACGGAATGAGCAAAAAGTGATGCGAACAGCCTAGGTTATGTTGTAACTCTCTTGCTTCTGTTGTAACTAAAATAGACCTAGACCAGATAAACATTCTACAGAAAACTCACTGTTCACTACATTGACGGATTATGTTAATTGAATGGGATGAGCAAGATGTGGCTAGTAAGTAAATTTGAGGCCTTGATGAAGTACATGCGCTCCTGAGGCTGAGACAAAAACCATGAAATTCAGGGGTCTGCTACATCAGTAAAATTTTGGGGGAGGAGTATCCAGTGATGAGGGCATGCTAGGACATCCCCTCTGAAGTAACAGACAAATTAGTACAACTTGTATCTCCCACTATGAATAAGGAGGCACAATGCCTATTAAGCCTCTCTGGGTTCTGAAGGCGGCATATTTCACACCTGAGGGTACTGCTCTCACCTATATACTGGTGACATGAAGGCTGCTAGCTCTGGGTGAGGCCAAAAGCAGGAAAGAGGTCCATGGCAGGTCCACACTGTAGTGGAATCAGGCCTACCACTTGGGTCATCTAACCTAGCAGACTCTATGATATCAGTTATTGGTGGAGGAAAAAATGTGGAATGAATTAAAGCAAAACCACTGTATACATACTCTTGATTTTTCTCTGCTCATTTTATTGAATAACTGAATGTATAAAAACCACATAGAGCACATTACTGGAAAAAATACTTTATTTTTCAAATATATAATGGATTCTTCACTACTCAATTATTTCTATAATAATTTTATCTTTTTATTAAAACTAAATATATATTAATACATTTCATCTTTTCTCAAATTAAAGACTATGGTATAATTGTGATTATCTTTAGCAAAGTCTATTTCCAGAGATTCAAAGTTCACATGGAGAAAAACACCATGACAAGTCCTTCGTACCTGATTTGATGCTGAGGTTGAACTGGTGGCCTGGTTTGTTCTAGGACCCAGAGGCTATTCCAAGCCTGAAAGCAAACTGCAACCCTTAGGTTGGCCTTGGCTGCTTGAGGAACCTCTGGATGGGGGATGACTGGTTTTGCTGTGCACAGAACAGTTCTTCCTCAGGCTAAGCTGGAATCTCTGGGAACAGTGGACTGAGGTATATACTGTGTTCAGGTATTTGTTTGGGTGGCAGCTGGGGAAGACCCTATTTCTTATGTCAGGTTTCTACTGGTAATCATTTCTTCATAAAAATAAAGGGCAAATGGGTAGGTCCGGCTCCTTGATGATACCAATACTTTGCCCACAGCTCTCTCTCTCAATGGTACTAAGACTAATGAGAAAGGAGACAAGAACTGAGTTCACTGTGAACACAAGTAGTAAAAGTGACTGTCACACCTGTGTTGATAGAGGCAGAAACTGGGGATTTACTCTTGGAAAGGTCTTCTGGGCTTGATTTAGTCTAAGAAGCCAGTAAAGGGCTAGGATCTGGACATACTGTGTTTGGATCGATCTTCTTACTTTTCTTCCCTGTCCACTGACTTTTAATTTTTTTGCTCAAAAATAGAGTGAGGGTCATTCTCCATCTCTAGCAAAGAATCTCCATAAAACTAAGATCATACACAAACTCCCCATTAGAGTGTCCATTATGAATTCAAAATTAAATAACTAAAATAAATAATGGGTAGCAAATGAGCTTTTTTATAAGGTAGCAAAAAGATAGAACGTCAGTGATTTCTTTTTAGCATAGTGCTAATCTCTCAAATGTGGGTAAAATCCCAGAGGGAAGGTTTGGAATCTTACATAAAAATATGACATGAGCTAAAATAGAAACTTCTTAAATATAAAAAATTCAAGTGACCATATCTTTACCGATATTAATATAACACAAATAAAATTACAATGAATATTTTAGCACAAAATGCAGTTCATTTCTAGTTAACACATTGAAATAACTGATACTCAAATTCTAACTATTATAGTATAGATGTGTGAATGAAGGCCATATATGTACATGTGCTTCAAAGTTGAATTTGGCTTTGGGCTAGTAATTTTTAATTCTAATCCACAGTGTTCATGACAGTTAATTTAGTAATTTCAGTTGTTTTTGCTACGAAGTTAGGAAAAAACCTATGACCTAAAACCTTCTGACACCTGGATCAATCAGAAAATAACTAAGAGATACTCTTTTGGAAATTCAGTAAGAAGCTATTCTAAAATTGCTGTTTTACTTATCTATTTCTCTAAATAAAAGCTCTTGGATAGTAATCTACCCTCCTAATTAAAGGGAAGTATTACAATCCTTTCTCCAATTCCTACTTTAACTAGAAGAACCACATTATTATTTTTAATGGGTTCTTCTATATTTTGTATTTTTAAAAATGTTAGTAATACTGCTTTCTATAAAATATGAAACAACATTAAAAGTATTAGCTACTACTGGCATTTACACCTCTATGATGAAATAATAGTCATGAAACAAAATGTTCAGAAAAACTGTCAGAGTAACTAACCATTTAAAAATCATATTTATGACCCTCCTTAAAAATCTGTTAAAGCTATGCTGGTTCACATCAAAGTGCTCCTAGTGAGCAGAAATGATGTACTGTACCGAAAAACAGAGACCTCACCATGGATCTTCTTAACTTGGCTCTGAACAACTTTAAAAGCCAAAAGATCTGCACCATATGCTGTTCTCAAGGTCAGTACTATGGGATGCCGTGTAAAAAGATCTTTTGGTATTATTGATGACAAAAGCACCTTGGATTGGCTCCAAGATGGGCATGTGTTATAAATGAATTCTGCTTTATAGTAAAATATATTTAAAGTACAATTCAACTTAGCCAAAAATCTGATGTTGCTTAAGTATCCAGTTCTTACTACTACAGCTTAATTTGGCTGATTTGATACCATTTCCTTAGTCCTACAGAATTTTCTTGATCTTTTAACATCTTACAATGGCGATCTGGCACTAGTGTAGGTCTATAAAAACATAATTGTCACAAGTCACACAAAAACATGATAACTAGCACAAAATTCTGCACATCTTCAAAAAAGAAGTCTTTGGATAATAACTCTAATGCATAATGCTGCAGAGGATCCAAAGAATCACTCCAAATGATGGATATTATTTAATGATGGTAAATGAGAATTATTTTCTAAAAAGCTGTACCAATGTCAATTTTAGGTAGAACATAACAAAATCATTTCATGAAATACAGTCTTGTTCTATGTTTTCCTGACAACACTCCCAACAGAAAGCTTCCAGTCTATTTGCTGTTTCTTGGCTGATGAGACACTCATCCTTTAATTCCCTGATTGTCTTCCTCAATGATTTTTGGAAGCGTTTTTCTCGGTCTAAAACATTCCGCAGACTTTTCTTGGTATCCTCTAGCTCGCTGATCACATGATCTAATTTATGCTTAAGTTTCTTTGGACTGTCCATTACACTGTAACTATGTTCCTGAAAACATAAACATCAAGTTATTAAACCAAACAGACAAGTAGATAAAAGATTATAAGTAGGCCTCCACAGTTTCTCCACTTACTATGCTTAGAGAAGATCTTTAAAAGTTGGTGACATTAGGGTTTAAAGAACAAAGGAAGAGGAATGGGTAGAAGCAGTATTCCAGGTGCCTCAGGCCAGGCCCACATGAGAAGGGCAGAATCCTGTGGATGGGAATCCTGTCTCATCTGCAGGTAGGTATCTGCTTATGAACACCATGGCCCTTGCAATGACTACACAGCTTTCAGTCCCTAAGTGTAAGGCTGCTGAGCTTAAGTATTACCTGTCAAACAAACTTATTTTAAAACTTCTAACTGAATTGCTTTATTTTGATAAATATTTCACTTTCTTTAGGAATGAAAGGAAAGGGACACTGAAGCAGGTCCTCAGGCTGGGTGTTAGGGGATTTAGATGGGCCTCTAGTCTTGGGAGTTTTAAAGAGATAACAAGCTTTCAATACTTTTTATGGTTATGTTTACCCATATATATATATATATATATTCATTCGAAAATAAGGAAGACAACACTGACATATCTTATAAATGTACCATAGAATAATTTTGAAAACCTGTTACTAAACATTAAAATTAGTTAAGAGAACTTTGCTTCCAGCCAAGATGAAATAACAGAGACTGGATTGACTCTTACCTAAAAAAAAACCAACACATGGTCAAAAGACATAAAAATAAGTTTTGAAGATAATGGACATCAGACTAGGAAAGCAGAGATCACAGAGAGATGAGAAACAAAGAGATGAGCCCTATGATTGCCCAGCTTACTGCCCTGATAGAGTTCCAGGCCTCAGTGCAAGGAGAGGAAACCCAGGCAGAACTTTGTAAACTGAGTCAAGGAGAAAGTGCAAAGCACCCAGGGAGACCAAGGTGGCTACAGTTCATGGGACAAAGTACTAGAAAGTAAAGAGCTGCACAGAGAGAGAACCCTGGAGCTCTTCAGAGGCTCCCCTTCAAGTATTCCTCTGAGTCAGATCAGAGCATGTGTGTAGGAAACTGCTCAAGGCTGAGGGAGAGTGACCAGAAAAGATCAGGAGTGCCCTGAGCTCACAGGGAACAGACACCTCTCCCACCAGCCAGACCAGAATCATGGGGCACTGAGTGGAGTATACAAAAGGATCTTGCCTCAGGAGTGGAGAACAAATAGTCCAAGGCTGAGCACTGTTCTAGTCTGCCTAACAAAGCAAAACCTGAAAGGATCAAACTGCCTCCAAATAACTTAACTACCCCAGAACAAAGCTCAAGAATACAGGATACAAAAATATCCAGCAAAGTAAAATCCACAGTGTGTGGCACACAGAATTTATCAGGCATGCAAAGCAGCAGGAAAAAATGAGCCTTAATAAGAGATAAACCAATCAATAGAAACCAATCCAGAACTAGGAAATATTAGAAATAGCAAACAAGGGAATTAAGAAAGTTATTAAAACTGCATTATATATGTTAAAAAGTTAAGTAGAGACATGAAAGACATAAAAAAGAATAAAGTAGAACATCTAGAGACTAAAATTACAATGTGTGAGGTGAAAAATATTTTGTAGAGACTTAATGGCAGATTAGCCATTTCAGAAAAAAAGATTAGTGAAGGGGAAGATATAGCAACAGGAACTATCCAGACAGGACTACAGAGAGAAAAGGGAGTATTAAAAAAAAACAGAATAATTAATAGAGCATCAGTGGGAGGTGACAACTTCAGACAGCCTAGTACACATGTAACTAGACTCCCCAAAGGGGAAGGAAGAAAAGTTGAGGCAGAAAGAAATATTTGAACAAATCATGGCCAAAAATTTTCCAAGTTTTATGAAAACTATAAACCCACAGATAAACAAGCTCAGCAAATCCTAAGCACAAGAAACATGAAGAAAACTAAAGTGGGACACACCAAAATCAAATTCTTCAAAACAACTAGAAAAGAAAAATTATTAAAAGCAAAAAGAAAAAAAAAAGAACTGTTAGGTACAGAGGATAAAGATAAGCATGATAGTAGATTTTGATTAGAAACAATATGTGTGAGAATGTAGTGGAGCAGCATCTTAAAAAATCTAAAAACAATCAAACCCCAACACTGTCAATCTAGAATCTGATACCTAGTGAAAATATTTTTTAAAAAGGAAGACAAAATAATGACTTTTCAGACATTTAAAGGCTAAAAGAATTTATCACCAGTACAGCTGCACTGTAAGGAATTAAAGTAGACCTATTTGTCTTTTTATCTTTAAAGTGTGTTTTTTATAGGAAGCATGTACTTTTGGGTCTTGATTTCTTTTTAATATAATCTGATAATTTCTGCATTTTAATTGGGTTATTTAGACCCTTTACACTTAATGTGATTATTATCACATTTCTTTATATTACTTTATGTCACATTACTTAATGTGATATGGTTTGGTTTAAACTTGCCACCTTACTTGTTTCCTATTTGTGCCATTTGTTCTTTGTTCTCATTTTATTCTTTTTCTGCTTCCTTTTGGATTAACTGAATTTTTTTTTTTATGATTCCATTTATCTCCTTTTTCTCACTCATTAGCCACAGCTTTGTGTATATAATAGTTAAATAGTTAACAGTTTAATAGTTAATAGCTATTTAATAGTTGCTTTTGGGTCTATAGCATCCGTCTTTAACTTACCACAAGCTATGTGGTAAGTGATATTATTCCACTTAACACAGAGTATAAGAATCTTCCCATAGTACACTTTCATTTCTCCTCTTCAACGTTTTTGCTATGCTGTTATATATTTATTTCACTTTTACATATGCTATGAACCCCATACCACATTGGTATTATTTTTGCACTTTAAAGATAAAAAGACAAATAGGTTGAAAATAAGAGTGGAAAAAGATATATACTACAATAACTAATAAACAGAGAGCTAGAGTGGGTATATTACTATCAGACAAAGTAGATTTCAGAGAAAAGAATATTACCAAGGATAGAAAGGGCCATTTCTTTATAATAAAGGGGTTAATTTTATCAAGACATTAGAATACTAAATATTTAGCATCTAATAACAGTGCTGCAAAATGTAACAAGCAAAAACTGACAACTGCAAGGAGAATGAAACAAATCCAGAAGTATACTAGAGGAATAAACACCTCTCTCTCTCAACAACAGAACAAGTAGACAGAAACTCATTAAGAATGAAGACTTGAACATCATCAAACCATTTGACCTAACTGAACATTCCAGCTAACATCAGAGGAATATACATTTTTTGCAAATGCATGCAGAACATCTGCCAAGATAAACTATATTCTAAGCTATAAGTCTTAAGAAATTTAAAAGCATTCAAGCCACACAATGTGTATTCGTGCTGATCACAACAGAATTAAGTTGGAAATTAATAATAGAAAGATATCTGGGAAATGCCCCAATATTTGGAAACTATATAGCACACTTCTAAATAACCCAAGGGTCAAATAACAAATCAAAATGGGATCTGGAAGTATTTTGAACCAAATGAAAATGAAAACATACCTAATTTGTGGAATTAAAGCACAGGGAGAAATTAGTATCACTAAATGGCAAACGTCAGAAAGGAAGAGGCTTCAATTCAATGACGTCAGCTTCCATCTTAAGAAACCAGAAATATGAGCAAATTTTACTGAAATAAGTAGAAGGAAAGAATAAAGATGAGTAGAAATCAGTGAAGTAGAAAGCAAAAATAACAAAAAGAAAAATGAGAAAATCAATGAAACCTAGTTCTAGACAAGATCATAAAACTGATAAATCTCTAGGCAGACTGATCACCAATAGAAGAGAAAGAAACAAATTAATGATATCAGAAATGAAAGAGATGGTATCACTACAGATTCTGTATATATTGAAAGGATAATAAGAAAATGTTTTGAACAATTTTAAGCTAATAAACTTGACAACTGAAATAAAATGGACAAATCCCTTCGAAGATATAAGCTACCAAAAAAACCTTCCCTTCCTTTCAAAATTGTAGAATAGATAAACAAGATTACACTGTATAGCACAGGGAAATATACACAAAATGTTATGATAACTCACAGAGAAAAAAATTGTGACAATGAGTGTGTATATGTCCATGAATGACTGAAAAATTGTGCTGAACACTGGAATTTGACACATTGTAAAATGATTATAAATCAATAAAAAATGTTAAAAAAAAAACAACCTTCCCACAAAGAAAATTACAGTCGCAGATAACTTTACTGGGGAAGTTTACCAAATATTTATAGAAAAAATAATTGCAACTCTATACAATATATTCCAGAAAACTGAAAAAGAACGCAGTACTTTCTAACTTGTTCTTTGAATGCCGATGTTATTAGCATTATTCTAATATTGAAACCAGGCAAAGACATTCCAAGGAAAGAAAACTCCAGACCAATGTCCACATACAAGAAAAAATTCTAAACAAAAAGTTAAATCTAATCCAACAATACATATAAGGGATAATATCATGAAGAATTTATTCCAGTATGCAAGGCTGGTTTAATATTAAAAAAATCAATTGATGCAACTAATCACATTAACAAACTAAAAAATAGAAACCTTATGATCTCTCAACAGGTACAGAAAAAGCATTTGACAAAACTGATATTCCTTTCTGATAAAAATTCTCAGCAAACTAGGAATAGAAAGTCACCTCCCCGGTGATGACATGGATAGACCTAGAGGGTATTATGTTAAGTGAGATAAGTCAGACAGAGGAAGACAAACACTGTATGACTTCACTTATATGTGGAATCTAGAAAAAAAAAAGAAAAAACATAAAGCAGAAAGAGAATTATAGATACAGAGAACAAACAGGTGGTTGCCAGAGGGGAGGACGAGGAAAGAAACAGGTGAAGGAGTAAGAGTTACAAACTTCCAGTTATAAAATAAACAAATCATGCGTATGAAATGTACAATGTGGGGAAAATAGTCAATAGCTATGTAATGTCTTTGTATGGTGATATATCATAACTAGACTTATTGTGGTGATCAGTTTGAAATATATAAAAATATAGAATCACTATGTTGTGTAACAGGAACTAACATAGTGTTACAGGTGAATAACAGTTCAAAAAAAACCAAAGAAACTCGTAGAAAAAAAGTTCAGATTGTGGTTATCAGAGGCAAGGGATGAGGGGAGGGAGAACTGGATGAAGGCAGTCAAAAAGTATAAACTTCCAGTTATAAGAGAAACAAGTACTAGGGATATAATGTACAACATGATAAATATAATTAACACTGCTGTATATTATATATGAAAGTTGCTAAGAGTAAATTCTAAGAGTTCTTATCATAAGAAAAAAGTTTGTTTCTCCTGTTTCTTTAACTTTGTTTTATATGAGATGATGGATGTTCACTAAACTTATTGTGATGATCATTTCATGATGTATGTAAATCAAATCATTACTGTACACCTTAAACTTATACAGTTCTTTAAAGTCAATTATATCTCAATAAAACTGGAAGAAAAAGGAGAAAGGCACTTGCTAAATCTGATTAAGGGTATTTATGAAAAACCTACAGTTAACATCATATTTAATATTATATTAATGTCTTTAATGGTGAAAAGCTGATGCCTTCCTCCTAATATCAGGTCCAAGACATAAAGATCAGTTCTCAGTACTTCTATTCTGCACAGCCTTGGAAGTTCAAGGTAGTGCAATAAAGCAAGACAAAGAAATGAAAGAAAGGCATTCATATTAGAAAGGAAGAATTTGAACTGTTTCTAATGACAGACAACATAATTGTCTATGTAGAAAATCGGATAACCTCAACAAAAAAGCTTTGATAATTAATGTGAGTTTACCAAGTTTGACAGATACAAGATCGATAAAGAAAAGTCAATTTATTTCTATATACTAACAGTAAATAAAACAATACCATTTAAAATAGCATCCAAATATACAAAATACTTAGGGATAAATCTGACAAAAGAAGTGAAAGACCTGTGCACTGAAAACTACAAAACACTGTTGAGAAGGTGTAAATAACTGAAGAGATATAATAAGTTTATGGGTTGAAAGACATAAAAATAGTCTTACTAAGATGTCAGTTCTTCCCAAATGGATCTGTAGATTGAAAACAATCCCAGCCAAAACTATAGCAGGATTTTTGTAAAAATTTGCAAGGTGATTCTAAAATTCATATAAAAATGCAAAGGACCTATAATATCCAAAGCACCTTTGAAAAAGAATAAAGTTGAATGAGTAACATTGCCTGATTTCAAGAATTATTATAAAGTTACAGTAACCAAGATAGTAAAATAGATTTGGATTTCAGGTCTGGTTCTCACATGAACAGGCAATGAGATGAATGAAATAAATGCAAGCTTCAATACTCTATAATGTGTATGATTATTCTTCAAGAAAACCTAAAGACAACTATTTTTTAAATTACATATTTTTATATAGAAAGTATGACATCTAAAGGGAGGAATTAATTATTGCATTTTATTGGTTGAAATATCCTGGTGAAAGTACTCTTTGAACTAAATATATAAGAAAAGATTAACTACCTGTGTATCATTATTGCAAATATATAAAAATATAATGGCCCTGGGAAGCAATATTATTTTATAATATTACGTATTTAAAAAAACCCTCATCTCCTCGTTGTTCAATATGATTATGAAAAGCTTAATCCTAATGGAGAGGACATGTTCATCTTAAAAATATCAACACTAGCCCAGTAAGTAATTTTACTTACAAAAGTGAACTGGGACTGGAATTCTTCAGTACCTGAGGAAGCACCAACAAGCTGGTGATTGTGGTTTGTGACTGGAAGGGTTTTGAGGGTGAAGTTTTTCCTACAATGAAGCTTTTCTTTTTTCCCCTGTTAAGAATAGTTAATAACAATCATTGTAGATACTTTTGTCCTTATATAATTGTCCTTATATAATAGTTAAAATAGTATACTACTCTTTTGGAAAAATCTGAATAGATCAAGTGGAGAAAAGCCTTTAGGATAAAAAATGGAATTCTAAGTAAGTGGAGAAAGGCTATAAATCATGAAAAAATGAACTAATTAAGAAAAACAGGTATATCCTTTATACATAATAAACCACAATGAAATTCTATGTACTGAAAAGGTATGTAAGAATGAAAACCAAGAGGAACCAGAAAAATATATGGGAAATATTTATATAATCTTAAGGTGGGGAAGGCTAAAGTTAGACAGCACAGGAGAAAACATAGAACTACTTTTAAAAAGTCTGAATTTCAAAAAACAAAACAAACCAACCCCATAATTAGAACTAAAAATAAGAAAAAATAACTGCAACATAGATGGCAGTTAAATGATTCAAATCCTTAGTATCTAGTGTTGCTACAAAACAGCTTAGAAAAAGATGAAAACAGAAGAGGACCTGAATAAGTAATTCACAAAAGAAGAAATACAAATGTCTACTAAACACATGAAAAAATGTAGAAACTCACTAACATTTAAAGATAAATTAAAACAATAAGATGCCATTTTTGCCTATCAATTCTAGCAAAGGTTAAAAACACAACTTATACTAAGGATTAGGGTGGACAGATACTTTAAAGCATTACTGTGGGCCTTTGGGAGGTCTGTATCAAAAGCAAAATCCTTAAAAGTGTGTATAATTTTTGACTCAACAAAATTTATTTCCAGGAATTCAGTTTGAGGAAGTAAGGCTATCTACATAGATTCAACTACAATAATGTTCATCATAATGCTGTTTAAAATAGTGAAAGATGACAACCTATATACAATAGAGGGGACTGATTACAATAAACTGTTGTTCATACATATGATCAACTGCTATATGGTCATTAAAAATGCTCTGCAAAGATGACACCACCAAGTACTAGCAAGGATTCAGAAGTAGAGGAACTTTTATAAGCTGATGGTGGGACTATAAATTGGCAAAGCCACTTTGGAAAACTATGGCAATATCTACTCAGGCTGAACCCTAGGACCAAGCAATTCTACTTCTAACAGAAATATACACATACTCTGTAGAAACGTGTACATAAGTGCGTTAAAACATGGACAAAAATGTTCGTAGTTGCACCATTCATAATAACCCCAAAATGAAACAATCCAAATATTCATCAACAGGAGAATGGAGAAATTATATCTTGTTTATACAATGGAATATTATAGCACAAAGATAATAAATGGACTAGTATCACATGTTACAGTGTGGATGAATCACATGGACAAAATGTTGAGCTAAAGAAGCCAGAGTACAGAGTACCTACTACATGACTCCATTTCTATAACTGATTGGGTAGAAGCCAGTGGTTACCTTTGGGGCTGTAGTGACTGGGAAGGAGCATGAGGGAAGCTTCTGGGGCACTGGTAATATTCTGTATCTTGGTCTGAGGGGAGTTACATGAGTGTATTCACTTCGTGAAAATTCACTGGTCTATACACTTAGGATGTGTGCACTTTTCCACATACACGTTATATTTCAATATAAAGTTTAGTTAAAAAAATTATGTTCTATGTAAGTTTCTCTTAAAAATGTGATCCATAAAGCTGTAACACAATCCTGTGAAGTGCTTGTTAAAAAGTGCAGATTCCTAGACTCCAAACCAAACTTACTGAATCAAATTCTTTGGGAGAGAGGCACAGGAGTCTGCATTTTAAACAAGTTCCCTGGAAAATGCTTATGTAGACTAAAGTTTGAAGCCACTGTTGTGAAACAATATTTCACATCATGGAAAATAGTAGTTAAGAGTGAACTTTGGAGCCATAATGCCTGGGTTCAAATCCAGCCTCTGCCTTTTAACAGCAGTGTGACCTGGGGAAGGAATTCCAACTTTCTGTGCCTAAGTTTCCTCAAGTGGTCAATAAGAATAATAATAGTATTTATTTCTTATGTTGTTGTGATGACTAAATGAGTTAATACATATGTAAAGTGCTTAGAATAGTGTCTGGCACACAGTAAGCACTATATGAATGCTAAAAAAAGAAAGAAACATATAAAAAAGGACATACAATATAATTATTTTTGTAAGAATATATAATACAGATGACTTTACATACAAACATACACAAACAAATGACTGGAAAGAGACACATCAGAGTATTATCTCTGGATTATGTGATTATTGTTAATTTTTCTTTTTTGATTGTATCCATCTAATTTCCTATAATGAAAAATATCTTTGTTATTAGGAAAGAGTTCTTGAAAGTAATTTATGGTTTATTTCACTTATTATGTTCATACTTCTTAAGGTCCTCTTAATATTATAGATGACACCTTGCTACAGGAAAGAAACTCTGTAGAGCAAATTGTACAGGATACTGTACATTTACTAATATGGAAAACAGTGAAGCAGTCTCTACTTGATAATGCACGTGTTGCAATATGAACAGCTGCGGAGAGTGAGCAAGACTTCGTGGGAGTAGGCACACTTCTGGACTACTCCCTTGTTTCCAGCTGTCAGGAGGGAGATACTTTTCAATGGAGGTTCATTGCTATTGTTGTGGGAACTCACAGGCTCTCCCTGAAATGTCCACATTGGAATCAGTTTGGAAGCAAATACACTTTCAGGTACATAGTCAAGAGAGATATTGAGGGTGAGGCAGCCCACTCTTGGCACTAATATCACTGAGAAAAAACAGAGAATTCACTAGAGTTTACTTAATCCTTCTCTTTTCTTTTTCTGATCTTTTCTCTCTTTTCCTTCTCCTGTCCTTATTTCTTTTGATTTTTTTTCTTTTAGTCCTACCTAGGCGTTAAGCTTGAATGTATGTGGCTCTAAAAGTCTATTTTGGGCCTGTTAGAGGCTCTGCTCTAGACTTCTGCTCTAGTGTGAAGAGGACTGCCAACTTGGAACTTCAGTTCAACCCTCTTATGTTCCTCCATTTTCTGACACAAATCTCGAGCTGTATCAATTCCTAAGGTCAGTCCCCTTCACCAAACCTTAGTAATGTACAGCTGTTTCTGAGTGGCTACTGGCAAAATACTCCTATTATTTTTTGCAAAAGCTGAAACAGCAGTTTATACATCTAAAAACTTGAAGAATGGACTTCAAATTAATAAGCAAACAATAAAAATGTTAGCAAGTATGAAGGTTCTTAAATAGTATCATAAAAAGTAATAAACAAGTTTATACTGTATAGAACAGGAAACTATATTCAAAATCTTATATTAACCTATGATGAAAAAGAATATGAAAACAAACAAACAAAAAAAGTAATGATGGTAAGTAGCATCTCATCACAAACCTGTAAGTGAGATGGGGAATCAAAGATAGAAGGTATGACTCCAGGTTTCAGTTTAATATTTGGAGCACTTCGGTCAAAATCTGTCTTCTTAAAGTGCCTTGAACACAACACATCTCCTTTTTTAGGCTCCCAAATGCCTGCAGCATTCACATCAAGTCTTTTCATTGCTAATACCCATTTTCTTTTGACCTTTTCATCTGTTGGGAATCTAGAAAAAATACACAAAATATTTTAGAATTAAACACTATTGATATACACTTGAATTAAGGCTGTGATTACATTGATTCTTTAACTAGTTTGTTACTATTTTCAGGAACTAGAATATTTAGGAAACCATCATGATTCATGCTGTCATAACTTTCAGTTTTAACAGTCAGATCTTTGTACCAAACATGCTGCAGGCAGATGGCCCTTGTTTAAATTATACTCATATCATAAAAGAGAAACGTTTCAAAGAATATTTAACACTTTATAGTAAGATCCACAATTGAAGGTTTTTCTTGGTGATAAAGAATATCACTTGAGCCTTTTCCTATCTGAGGAATTTATCTCAGAGACACTTGTTCTTTCATTCCTCTGAAAGCATCAAAAAAATTGCTCAGTACAGCATTTTATAGAAAACGGGTCTATAAATGCTTAGTGAATGAATGCAGAAAACACCTGCAGAGTTCGGAGTTCTGGAGATCAGCACTAGTCCTTTTGAGATCTGGAGGCCAATAACCGTATCTTTTCCGATTTTCCATGCTGGTTCAAATCCTTTTTGGAATAAGGTAGGGTACACATACTCATTTTTGATTTTCTCTTAACCTAGCAAAGTAGTTAGCAGATCTTTCTCTAGCACACAGCACAGTCCGTGGTACAAAAGCAGCAAAATGAACCTTTAGCAAATGAGTAATTATTAAATCTTATTGCTCCTTCTTTCCTATGCCAGAAGAATGGCTAAAATACCAAATTAGGACCATCTTGATTTCTCTGAAATACACCTAAAGAACCCTTGGACTGAATTTGTAACTTACATTTTCTTTCTCTACAACATAAGCTTCATCTATTTCTAAATAGAAAGGATAGAATATATTTGGGCAAAGATCATTCAGATTGTAAACTACATGTAAACAACACTGAATTTCTTTGAAGGTATGTTAAGATGTAAAGTAACAATATTTGCAAAAATGAGTTTGATATTTTTGTTAATCAGCTGGTGATACCTTGTCAAGTATCTTAAGTTCCCAAACTAAATTGTAAACGGGTAAAAGTATCACTGCCACTTCCAATTCAACTAAAAAGGTTATTTAAAAAGAACTTGGGAACAAAAGTTCAAACTTGAAAATTTAAAGAGAACTGTCTTTTTGCTTTTTCTAACATTCAAAAGTACTTGGTTTAACTGCAGCAAAATCTTACACGTGAAATGTCAGTCCTTTTAACTTGGAATTTGGTAAACAGCGAGAAGCACATCCAATGGCCGAGCAACATTTCACCATGATTTTAGCAACTCATAACAGAACTGAAAGAAAATTAAGAGGGCAAGAGTTAGTAACTTCAAAGCTAGGGGGACCGTATTTACCTTTCCCAGTATGTTCCAGTACGTTTTAGGTAACATGAAATCATGTTACAAAGCCAAAGGCAAAAATTTTCTTCCAACACCTGCACCTTTGCTCATAAAATTTTCTCTGGGTTTGGCTCTTTAATAGGGCAAGTCATATTAGCTATGCACTGAGGCGCCTGATTTCAGTTTTATAGGCTGATACATTTCCTTTCCACTGCCTTTTATAGGCACGACGTTCTCTCTGCCACAAGGCCTTGTCACACTAGCTCCTCCTCAGCCTTCAGCTCAAGTGCTGCTTCCCCAGGGAAACCTTCCTTGACACCCAGATTAAGTCAGAGCCCCTCTAGTACCAGCTCTTGAGGAACACACACTTCTTCCTAGCACTTCTCAAGGCTGTAATCCTACATTTATTTCAGAGATTCTCTGATGAATACCTTTCTCCCCTACCAGTCTATTAGTTCATGAAGCCACGGTGGGGCTGTGTTTTTTTTTTTTTTTTTTTGTCCCCACGGCGTAGCTGGTGATTGGTACGTAGTACTTGTTAATATATATTCTGAAGGTATGAACAGGAAGTAAAGGGGAACGGGACCTAAGCAAGGTGTTCACTGCGATGGAGAGCACCTGAGCGCCCAGCAGAGGCGGCTACCCGCTCGCAGACAAGAGGCCGGGCCGAGCTCCGCCCCATTCTCGAGGCTCCGGCCGCCGCCGGCCGAGGGCGGGGCCGCCCTGTCACAAGTGCGGATGCGGCTGGAGGGCGGTCCTACCCCAGGGACCACCGAACGTCTCCGCGCCGCTGCGGTTCTCCTCGCCCCGAACCACGCCCAGGGTGTGGACGGGTAGCGATGGGGGAAAAGGAAAAGCAACCTAAGAGTTATTACCGTTAGCAGCGAAAGCCGACTAACGCCGACGACAGAGATTGCGTCTCCTTTCGCTTCCGGCCCGTCGTCCTGGGAACCGGAAATCCGGCTGCCCCGGGTCACGTGATCCACCGCCATCTTGGTTCCGGTGGCAGCTGCAGCCGGGAAGCGGTGGGCTAGAGCGGTGCTGCTGCTGCGGGCTCAGTTTTCATCCTCGGGGAAGGGTTCTTGGAGTGCGAGGGGAGGTGGAGGAGATGGCGGCCTCGGCGCGGGAAGATGGCGCCCGCGGAGAGGAGCAAGGGCAGCGGGGCTGCGAGCATTATGACAGAGGATGTCTCCTGAAGGTGACGACTTCACTGGGCTCTTCCCCTCCGAGCTTCCGCCGGGCCGGGCTGGGGGCGGGGTGGGCAGGCGGTTAGGTTGGGCTAACTTTGAGGCCAAGCTGTTTGTCAGAATGCCTTCCTTCACGTACCTGGGTTCCTGCGGTCGAGAGCGTTTTTGTCACGGCGACGACGGCTCACCTTTCCTCCTGTTTTGTATTTTATAAGCAGAACTCTTCTTGCTTGGGAAGAACATGGGCTTGCACATCGGTTACTTTGTCAATGGGTTTATTTATTTAGTCCTTTGCTGCTGAAAGTAGACTGAGGCATCCCCAGGCCAGTGCTGGCTTTTTCCCAGGATCACTTACAGGTGTGTGATGAAATAGCAGAATCGGGATAAACAAGTGGAGGAGAATCGGAGTACGGTTTTACCTCCCGTAGTAAATACGTTTTATAGCTTGCCAGCTTTATTTTAGTGGCAGTGAGTATGCCTAAGCCTGCCAAGGAGAAAAACCTGTGTGGAATAGGAAAATAGTCATGTAATTGCCACTAAATAGGAACTTATGTATAGGAGAATGCTTAGTATGTATCCACTGTTACTTTTGCTGTTTGAGAAAAATTCCTCGCCAATCTAGAACTTTAAAAACTGGCATCCATCCAGTTAAAGTTAGTTAATTTTTCTTGCAAGAAGCAGTTAAAAGATTTTGCTTAGAAAGCTTCAGCTTTGAAATTCCCTAGTCCTACTCCCAGATCTTAGCTCTGCTTCTTAATAACACAGTACTTTTGAGAAAACTACTATTTAAGTGCCCCATGTGTAAAATAGGGGTGATAGAAGTTCCTGTTTAATAAAAAAAAAAAAAATCATGAGGCCTGTAAGGACAGCCTAAAGCCTTTTCTGTAGGCTGTGGTGTGGTGAACGTTGCGCACTGGATGAAGCTCTTTGACAGTAGGTCATTCACCGGGTGTTCTGTAAGGAAACTGAATGCTATCCTTATGATTCCATTTCCACTGAGATGTTCTGTTAGTTTCAAACTTGAGGCCTAAAACTGAATTCAGCATCTTAGCCCTCATCTCATCTCCCCAAGAAACCACGCAGGTAACATTTGTGTTTTAGAGCACTGAGATACTTGACCATGAGTAGAAAATGCTTTTTTGCCTCCCCAGCTTTGTTAAATATCAGAGACCTAGTGAAGAGTTTTAAGGAGGAAGTAACCAACCAAATCAAATGCTGCTGTTTGGGTAAGATGAGAACTGAAAATTGACGTTTAAATTTGGCAAGGAGGTCACTGGTGATCCTGACAAGAAAAGTTTCAGTGGAGGCATAAGGACAAAGCCTGCTTGGCACGGATTCAAGAGAGAAGGGCGATAGTGGAAATGAAAATGGCTTTTGTAGACAATTCTTAGAGTTTTGCTGTGAAAGAGAGCAAAATAAATAAATTAAATAAAATGATGCTGTCGTTGCTGGGAGATTGGGATCATGGGTTTTTTTTCCCTTAAGATGGGAGGTGTTGCAGCATATTTGTATATTCTTAGAAATGACCCAATTTATCATGCAGGAGGGAGAGGGAAAACTAGGAGCTCTGCCTTTGAGTAGCCCAGCAGAAGACTGGTTCCAGTGCATGAGTAGAGGAGGTGGCTTTAGATGAAAACATGGGCTGTAGACTACAGAAGGAAGAACAGTGACATACATCTGCAAGTAGGTTGACAGAGTTTGTGGGAGGATGTTCTCTTTTGATTATTTCTATTTCACAGTGAAATAAGCAAGGTCATCAGTAAGTGGGGAAGAAGGGGTGTTTGAGGTTTAAAGAGAAAGGAGATGTGAAGTAATCATCTAGGTCTTAGGTGCTAGACTCTAGAAGAATGAGGGAATTGACTAGGGAAACATGGAAGTAAGAGCCTACTTTTTATTAGTGGTTATGACTTACAAGAGAGACCAGCCAGTGTGGTGGTGCTTTTACTTTAGCCATATTTATCTGTTCCTATGCAGGTTGAGTAGGCGACAATTGGATTTAACCAGAGTTGGGATTCTGGGTAGGTGAGTATGTAGAGGAAGAGAGAAGGAAGAAACTGGGGTATGTGCAAGGGAGGAACTGGAATGAGTTGAAAAAGAGAGGGTGGAGTGGTTAGAGAATTTCATACTTGAGATTAAGATACAAACAGGATTCAGTTCTTGTTCTAGAGTAGTGGTTCTGAAAGTATGGTGACTGGCCTCCTGGGGATTCCTGAGGGCCGTTAGAAAACTACATTCTAATACTAAGACATTACTTGTCTTTTTCAGCGTGTGTAAGACTAACAGTTAAAACTGCTGGCACCTTAGCATGAATCAAGGCAGTGGCACTGAACTGTATTACACCTGTAGTTTAAAAAAAGAAAGTTTCACTTAAAGTGTCATTGATAAAATTAAAGCAATAAAATTATCAGTTGTATAAAATCCCAGTCCTTGAAGTCATGTCTTTTTATATGTTTGATGAAATGGGATGTTTTCATCAAGCACTTCTGCAAACTGAAGTTAGGTGATTGTTCTGAGGAGAAGCTCTTATACAACTGGATTATGAACTGAACTAGTTCCTTTTTTAGTGGCACACTTTTTACTTGAACTGTAGTTTTTCAAACTTGTGTATTTGGTGGATATTTTCTCAAATAGGGAAATTAGACACTCATTACAAGGAAGACAGTCAGCAGTGACAAAATTCAAACTTTCATGTAAAAATTAGAATTTTACAAACTTGTGTTAGCCTTTCTTAGCTTGAAAGCTTCACAGTACCTAAAGACTTTTCTGATAATATGGGTAGTGATGTTAATGTGATTTTTTGATACTGCATATCGGTTGTGGGCACATTGGGAAGATGTGCATAACTCAGTGAATTGGTATTTTCCAAATGACCAATGCATGAATAAAAGGTCCATTCAAAATGCAAGATAGATCAATGGATTTTAATGTAACAGGCAGAAAAGTTCACTGATTAATTTCAGATTCCATGTTGTAGCTAGTGGTTTTTAAGAGTTGTTGAGTTTTGGTGTAGTATCAGAGAATAATATCCATAATTCTCTGAAAAAGCTGTTAAAATACACCTCCCTTTTCCAACTGCATATTTGTGTAAGGCCAAAGTTTCTTTATATACTTAACCAAAACTGATTGAATACAGAAACAGATATGAGAATCTACCTATTTTGTGGGAAAATGTAGCCATTTTTCATTCAAATATGTTACTTATGTTAACATGTAATTGGTTGCTATTTTAGAAAGAAGTAAGTATTTAAAAAATCTAAAAAATAAAAAATTTAAAAAAGTATTTAAAAAATAAAAGTTTTAATTTATAATATGGTAAGTATCAATAGATATAATTCACATAAACAAAACCTCTTTGGGATCCTTACTAATTTTTAAGAGTGTAAATGGGTCCTGAAGCCAAAACATTTGAGAACCACTGTGGTATGCCTGAGAGTACGTGGCTGAGGAGCCTTGGAGGACAAGGCCATTGGAAGTGAGAAAGGGACGGAGAGCTCAGGGTGTTGGAGGGATTACCATTGAATGTGCAGGTCACTAAGATTTAGGACAAAAGTAGAATTGGAAAGAAAGGGAGCCAGTTGAGTGTTAAATAAGGAAGGAACTGTGTTACAGGAAGTCACAGCATAGGAAGTCTTCAGAAATAAGGGGATTTGAAAGGTCACAGTGTACTAGAAAGTGTTAGGTTAGCTTACTGGCCTGGAAACTTCTT
Source organism: Camelus bactrianus (assembly GCF_048773025.1). Classification (NCBI taxonomy): domain Eukaryota; kingdom Metazoa; phylum Chordata; class Mammalia; order Artiodactyla; family Camelidae; genus Camelus; species Camelus bactrianus. The sequence goes on along the minus strand of NC_133540.1, from coordinate 86,614,268 downwards.
GATGTACTAGTTAGGGTAAGGCTAAGTTGCTGTAACAAAAAGTCTCAATAGTAAGTGAACTAAAGGATAGAGTTTATTTATTCTTACCTAACAATTCAAGGTAAGTCATCCAGTTTGGAAATGAGGCTTTGTTCCATAGGATCACTCCAGGGACAGGTCTTTTCCCATTGCGTTATTTTGCCATGTTTTAGGGCATATAGTCATCAGCTGAGTTGCTGCCATATCCAGGTTTCAGCTGTTGGAAAGGGAGAAGGGAGCAGGGAGGAGGCATGCCCAGTTGCTTAATATTCAGGCCTAGGAGTGGCACTGAATGTTTCTGCTCATATTCTGTTGGTAAGAACTTAGTCACTTGGCTACAGCTAACATTAAGGAAACTGTAGTACAGCTGGGTAATCCTGTGCCCAGGAAGGAGGAGAGAGCAGATTTTGTTGAACAGCTGTTAGTCTTTGCCACTCTTGAAAACAAGGACTATCTTTATTGCGTCCTTTAAAGTATCAGGGACATAGTTGATGGTTAATAAACATCAGTGAACTAAAATATAATCTTTATAATATTTAATGCTTAGGGGTTGAAATAGGTAAATGAATTTATCTGAAAATGTCTGAATAGAAGTTGTCTGCCTGCCATTTAGGTTGAAAATGAATTTAGGGTGTTGTGAGATTAGTTTTTCAGTCTGTACTGCCATCCTTCACAATTCTTCTGTCTTTGAGGACAAGGTTGTGTTCAACTTGATACAGATGTATAGGTGTTGAAGGGAAAACAGTGAAATGTTATGTTTAGGATCAGTTTACCAAATGAGTTACTGGTTGTAATCTTTGACCTTGTTCCAGGAGGAGGAGGAAAGACATTTCTTTTTACATTACAAACTTGTCTTCTCTTGCTTCTTATAACTCTTTTTCTCTCCTGGGGTTTAGGCACCTTGTTGTGACAAGCTGTATACTTGCCGGTTGTGTCATGATAAACATGAAGATCATCAGCTAGATCGCTTTAAAGTAAAGGAAGTGCAGTGCATAAACTGTGAAAAAATTCAACATGTAAGATTTTATCACATATTTCTATTATCTTTTAAAAAATTTTTTACTAAGGTGGTTTAAGAAATTTAAAAGTATTGTAAATAAGACTTCTTTAACTCTTAAAGTAGCAATATCTTGGATTTAAATGTTTTCAAAGTTATAAAGATAAAACATGTTAACAAAAATTCTGGATATTCAAATAGTAATTCAAAATGTTTTGATACATTTATTCTAATTTTTTAGTTTTTTTTTTTAGGCACAACAGACTTGTGAAGAATGTAGCACATTGTTTGGAGAATATTATTGCAGTATATGCCATCTATTTGACAAGGACAAGAAACAGTATCATTGTGAAAACTGTGGAATTTGTAGGTACTGTATGTAAAATGTCCTTTCCTAATTACTTGTAATATATCTGAGCAATACAGTTTTTAAAATCAAACTTAATTGGAATATAATTGCATCTTATAAAGTGCATTCATTTTAAGTGTCCAGTTCTGTAACTTTTGACAAATACATATCCTGTGTTATTACCAACACAAGATTAAAAAATTTCCATTATTCTAAAAAGTTTTTTTATGCCTCTTTTGCAATAATCATTTAACTAGCCCATCAACAATTTAAAATGTATTTAAAATTTTAACTTTGGGGTAGAAAGTATGCTTTTATATGAAGTGTTTTGTCGGCAACTAAGGTAGAAAGTTAGGGCAGATTTTTCCTTTTTATAAATTACTTCTTGAAAAAATATCAGAAATTTTGATAAAGTCAATTCAGGCTTAAAAATTGGAAAATACAGAAAAGTAGAAAGAATAGAAAATGAACCAACCTGCAGTCCAACCGCTCACTGACAAGCTGCTACTGGCATGTTGGTATATTGGAACTTTTTTCTTTCTAAAAATCCTGAAGTGTTAGATATATACAAAAGCGTATATGTAACATATGTGTGTTTTAAAGTATGCTAGTACAACAGGCCACTCATTTTAGGAAATGGAGTGTTGCTGTTGGAGCTCTAAGTGTTCTATGTCAGTCCTTTCTCCTTGTTCCCATTGGAGAATTTTAAATCACTTTCTTTCAGTTTGCAAGGAAGAATAAAAAAACATACCAAAAGATGTAGAAATCATAAGCAAACAACTGTTTCTAGTTTTTATCTAGAAGTTTAATTTGGGTCTTTTTTATATCTTTCATGTCTATACTATTTGAGGTTATGGAATACGGTTATAATAATTGGTTTAATGTCCTTCTCTGCTAATTCTAACATCTGTGTCATTTCTGAATTAATTTTGATTGATTGACTATTCTTTTCTTTTTGGGTTAGGTTTTCCTGCCTCTTTGCATGCCTGGTCATTGTCGATTGGACACCAAGCATTGTGATTTTTACCATGTTGGGTGCTGAATATTTTTATATTCCTATAAGTTTTTTTGAGCTTTATTTTGTGATGCAGTTAAGTTACTTGGAAACAGTTTGGAACTTTTGGGACTTGCTCTTATAATTTGTTAGATGGATCTGGAGGTGTGCTTGTTCTAGGAGTAATCATTCCTCACTACTGAGGCAGTACCTTCCAAGTACTCTACCTGATACTCCATGAATTCTAAGGTTTTCCAGTCTGACTTATGGAAATAAGCACTGATCCTGGCCATGTGTGAAAGGCGAGCACTGTGCCTTTAGTTCCCTTGAATGATTCTTTCCCTGGCCTTGGGTGGTTTCGCACATGCATGCACTGATGTGTATCCTGCTAAACTTGAGAGGTTCCTCCGTGCAGCTCTGCCCTCTCTCGTACTCTGTCCTGTGAACTCCAGCTGCTTTGGTTTCCTTGGACTCTCAGTTCATCTTCTCAATCAGGAAGTCTTCCTGGCTCTGCCTCACCTCCTCCAGCTTGTCCTACTACCTGAAAATGCTCTAGGCAATAAGCTGGGGCGGTTGTAGGGTTCACTTAATTTGTTTCCTGTATCTCACAGATCCTTGTCTTTCATTGCCTGATGTTCAGTGAAACTTGTTTCGTAGATCTTGTTTGGGTTTTGTGGTTGTTTTAGGGAGGAGGGTAGATCCAGTCTCTGTCTGTTATTCTATCTTGGGCAGTAGTGAAAAGCTTCCCTGCAGGGTTTTACCTGTGGAACTTGATAGGCTGATTGTAAATTTCATCTGGAAGAGAAAATTCACAGCTAAGCAGATTTTGAAAAGGAAGAAAAAGGAGGGGATTGCCTTTGCACGTTTCAAAACATGGTAAAGTTACAGTAATTTGAACGGTGTGTTCTTTGTGAAAGAATAGACATTGATAAAGGGAAAAACACTTTGTGTATATACATTCACATATTTATAAATATGAATTTATAACAAGTGATATTTCAAATCAGGGGAAAGGACATTAAGGTAATTAATTACCCATTTGGGAAACAAAAATTGATTGCTAAAACTGTGCATTCATTAGAATACGTTTTTAGTGTGTTGCAACAGAAACCCAAATTAACAAGTGGCTCAAGAAAGACAGAAGTTTATATTTCTCATGGAAAAATCTGAACCATGTAGTTATTTTTTTTGCCTGGCCGTCCATAAGATATTTTCTTGTCTGCATGGTTTAAAAGACCTCATATTCTGGTCAGTGGAAAGGGGAAAATAGGTGAAAGAAAGTTATACTCTTTTCTCCTGAGGGCACAGAATAGAATTTTCATTTGTATCTTCTGTTCACAACCTCCAGAGAAGTTAGAAAATAGTCTTTATTCAGGCAGCCCTGTGCCTAGCTAAATGTTCTGTTGTTGTCCAAGAAGGGGATAAAATAAATTTGGGGACAACTAGCAATCTCATGTTTACTGTACATACTACATTTCAAATGGATGGAAACAAAATATAAAAATTAAAAGTCATAGTATTAGAAGTGTATATGTTTATGACCTATAGGTTTCAAAAGTTTTTCTAAAACAAGAGGCAGGAGCATAAGCCATAAAGGAGAGTATCATTGGCTTTTTATTACACAGGCATTAAAATGGCTGTATGACAAAACATACCAAAAAAAAAAAAAGATGATATACCAGAAAAGTAATTGTAGCATATGCAAATGAAAAAAATTAATACCCAAGATATGTAAAGAGTTCCTTTAAATTAGGTTCCTCAAAAAACTAAAAATATAACGACCACATGCTCTTCTGTTCCTGGGTAACATATCTGAAAAAAATGAAAACACTAATTCAACAAAGGCACCCCAATGTTCATAAACAGCATTATTTACAGTAGCCAAGATATGGAAGCAACCCAAGTGTACACCAACAGATGAATGGTTAAAGAAGATGTATTATTGTGTATATACATACACATATACACAGAGACACAAAATGGAATGTTACTCAGCTATAGAAAACAGTGAAATTCTGCCATTTACAATGCCATGGATGGACCTACAGAATATGCTTAGGAAAAGTCAGAGAAAGACAAATGATGTATGTTATCGCTTACATGTGGAATCTAAAAAATAAAAGAAACGAATGTATATAACAAAACAAAAACCAACTCACAGATACAGAAAACAAATTAGTGGATACCAAGTGGTGAGAAAGATGGGAGGGAGAGATAAGATACAGGGGTAGGTGATTAAGAGATACAGACTCCTATGCATAAAATAGATAAGCAGCAAGAATATATGGTACCGCACAGGAAAACATAACCATTACTTTGTAATAACTCTAAATAGAGTATAATTTATAAAAATATTTGATCACTATGCTCTACACTTGAAACTAATATGATATTGTAAATCAGTTACATACTTCAATTAAAAAATAAAAAGAGCTCCTTTAAATTGATTAAAAGACAAATACCCTAGTAGAAAAATGAACCGGGTACATGAATAGAAAATCCACAAGAGAAATCCAGATAGTTCATAAACATTAAAATGTGCTCTGTCTCATTTGAAAAATACAAATTAAAATGACATTTTTTAGTGGTCTGTCATATAGGTAACCAGTGTTGGCTAGGAGTGGGGAGCATGGGTGCTGTCACGCACTGTTGTGGAAGTATAAGTTAGTATATCTTTGGAGGTCGGTTTGGCAGTATAAGAACTGATGATGCAGTGCCCTCTGACTCCATAGTTTCACTTTTAGGAAACTTATAAAAATCATCAACATATAGGTTAAGTGATGTGTGTATACGGATATTTATTATATATTGTATTAACTAAAGATAGTAAAGTATATAATAAAGGAATACTAAAAAATTATGACATATCCATACCATGTAGTACAATGTAACTATAAAGAAGAATGAGGTCATATGTAGTCATTCATAGAATACTCTTCAGGAAAGATTGTGAAGTGGAAAAAATGTTTCAGAACAGGATGTGTAGAAAGAATCCATTTATGTAAAAAATAAAACCCTAAGTGTGTATGTATGTATATATATGTGCAATTTTGTAGTAAAAACATGGAAGAGTAGATACCATTCTGTTTATAGTGCTTACATTTGGGGAGTGATGTTGGGAAGGTAGGGGTGTACCTCATATTCCTCAGTGTGGTTTGAACTTTCTTTACAGTGAAACTGAACCTTTGTAATGAACAAATCACTGTAGTAAAAAACGAATCTAATCTTTAGTTTTTCATGTATTTTTTAGGATTGGTCCAAAGGAAGATTTTTTCCACTGTTCGAAATGTAACTTATGCCTCGCTATGAATCTCCGAGGAAAGCACAAGGTATATAATTCAGTTTGTGAGATTTGAAAAGTATTACAATGTTTTTGAAAACAGCTTAAATCCTAATTTGTTTAAAAGCATGCTAATTATCAGATATTACCAAGCTCAACTGTATTGCTTTTTATTTTTAAGCATTATTAAGAAGTAGATGTTCTAAAGTATACACCTCAGAATTTCTGGTCTACAGTTCCTTTTCTTTATAGGTGTAAGAATGCTTATATCAATTATTAGTAAATGTAGACAACTTCTAAATTAGCTTATGGTACTGGTTTTAAGAATAGCTTTCAAAATGTCTAGTACAGGAGAAATACAGAGCAGTGTAACCTTTTGTTAGCACAGCATTCCAAGAAAATTCAGTATTTCTTTCATAATTAGACAGAAATACTTTTAATTTGGATGTGGCTGTTGTATCATGATCCCAGGCCCTTTAAAAATTATTTTTCATTATTTAGGAAAAAATCTAATAAACTGTCATTTATATTACTGATTCTATCCAGTAATTTACAGAATGGAGAGACTAATGAGGGTTTTTAAAAAATAGATACTAGATAATAATGTGCCTAAAATCCTAAAGTGGTGAGAGAAATTGAGTTGAGTAATGAACATATGGGATATGGTGACAAGGTATGAAGGAGAAAGAACGAGGCTGAATAAAGATGACTCCCAAGGTTTTTAGCACTGGCTTAAAGTACTTGATTAATAGATTGAAATTTGTAGAAGATACAAGATTGAGTTGGGTTTTACAGACTTGAGTTTGGGGTGATAGCAAGATATGCCATGCTGTCTTTAGGAAACTATATTTACTTTCTCTTGTGGTGTTTTTATTTGATTTCTCAGTTGTTTTTTACTGTCTATGTTAGTAAATGGTCCTACATCTACTTAAGTGCTTAAAAAAACCTGGGCATCGTCCATAGTTTGGTGCTTTCTTTTATCTCCCCACACCTAATCAGACACTGTCTTGTGAAGTTAAGAATGCAGGCCATGGGTGCAGACTGTTGGTGCTCAAATTATATTTTTACCTCTTGCTAGTGTGTAATTTTGGGAGTTATTTAGCTTCTCTGGGCCTCAAATACCTCACCTGTAAAATGGGGTAATAATTGTACCTGTTTCATTTAGAGTTGTGGGAATTAATGAGCTAATGCTGGTATTAAACTTGATATATGGCATGTAGTAAAAACTCTGTAATATGAACTGTTACTATTAATAGCATTATTAAGCAGTTTAGCTTTAGAGTAAAAGACATATAAAATAAAAGGGTTCCAAACATTGTTATCTCTGAATGTTTGGTAAATCTTGGCTCAACTAAATTTCCTTATCTGTAAAATAAAGATAATTTGAATAAGGTGTAATAAGCAATTTCATTGTTTCAGGTAATGTGCAAAGCCTGAAATAGTTGTGAGTTTATCAGTCAGTTCTTGTCTGATGTATAAGAAACATGCATTAATGTTAATAATTACTATCTTTAGTAAGTTGATACTGTTTCCATTGTTAGTTTTTATTAGTTATATCATTTCCATCTAGTTAAGCTTGTGGTAATTTTAGTTTCCGTTTTGAACAGTGTATTGAAAATGTTTCCCGGCAGGATTGTCCAATATGTTTGGAGGTAAGCTTAAAGTATTTTTTGCTTTGGAAATATCCTCTCTTGAATTTGAAATACTGGGTATTTATATTGTCTTCATGTAAGCACTAATGTTTGTTTACTTTTACAGGACATTCACACATCCCGTATTGTTGCTCATGTCTTGCCATGTGGACATCTTCTACATAGGTAAAGTAACCTGTATTTTTCCTCAAAAATGTTTGAAAATAGTGGAGATACTTTTTGCTTTACTAAAATAATATTATGTTTACTTTCAGAACGTGTTATGAAGAAATGTTGAAAGAGTGAGTATGTGATGGGGTTTAAAAAAATTGTAATTGTAAGATGTCCGTTTTCTTTTTTATTTTTCTTGAGAGGAGGAAGAAATAGGCAAACCTTGCAGTTACTTATACCATATTGGATATGGCACATATATTTCTCAAGATAGGTAGGGTAGATGAGTGGTGTTAAATTGGAGAAAGCTTGTTGGGGGGTGTGGGACTGCACCATTGTTCCCATGTTTCTATTATGCCTTGTCTCATCCCACAACTTGAGACAGATTCCTCTTATTTTCTGGCTGTGCTTACTGGGGAGTTCAGTCTTTGCCAGTGGCAGTCATAGTGTTGTAAAAAGTAAAGATGCTGAGGCATGTTGTGCAAAATTCTGAGTTATGTTGGCCAAATATAATGATGTGCAAAAAAATCTGATAACAAGATTTAGTTAATGCTGACTTTATCGTGGGGAAGGGATGGTAAAATGAGATGCAAATAGGAAAGAGGAGACTGTGTAAATGTGTTTTGCTCCTGCAAATTAATGAGCAGAAATTTTAATTTTATTTAAGAGCCTGATAAAAGGAAACTTTTTCTGAAGTTTTAGAAAGGAAGTAATATAGGGGGTGGGTATAGCTGAGTGGTAGAGCACGTGCTTAGCATGCATGAGATTCTGGGTTCAATCTCCGGTACCTCTAATTAAAAAAAAACAAAGGAGCAAAAAATCTAGAAAGGAAATAATATGATCTGAATTAAGTTTTAAGGAATGCAGTCTCTTCTTTGACTGAATATATTAAGAAATTAAGGTTGTTTAGCTAAAAAGCAGTTTAATTGGTTTTTAAAATATATTGAGTGTATTCTACAAAGAGCATAGAATAATTTCTCTCTATTTTAGAGAACTGAGGGAAAAAAGGTAGATTTTAAAAAGTACCCTATGATCAGGATTTAATAGAAAACTTTTATAGTATAAAGTTCCCAGGTTTGTAATGGATTATCTTAAAATATAGAATAATGCCCTGTCTTGGATGGTTTGTGTACCAGTTAGCATGTGTCTTCTTGTTTGCCTGAGTTGATATACTCTCCATTTAATGTTTGGAAAATAACTCTTCTGTCTTTTCTAGAGGCTACAGGTGTCCATTATGTATGCACTCTGCTTTAGATATGACTAGGTACTGGAGGCAGCTGGATGATGAGGTAGCACAGACTCCTATGCCATCAGAGTATCAGAACATGACTGTGGATGTGAGTAGAATCAGTGCTTAAAACTATTCAGGTTCCTTGTTGCTGTTCATGTTTATTTTTGCCCCTTTGCTCAAGTCTGTCTGAAAAATACTGTTTTGGCATAGATGCCAATGTGGTGATTACTGGAAGGACAAAATAATCTTTAAATTTTAGTTAACTGTGAACTTAAAAGACGAAAAAGAAAAATCAAAGAATACCTTTGTGGCAATTCTTCCCAACACTAGATGGCAGGCAAAACTTTATTCTAAATTATTTACACATTACTTAGCAGAGTCAGTAATGTAACTGAGTAGAGGTGGATTACTGATCTGATATTTTATTTTAATTATGTTTTAATTTTAATTATTTAAAATTTTATTTCAGGCAAACATGTTTGTGGATTTTGTTTTTGAAGGTTAATTTTGGTTTTTAATGTTTATTGTCCTTTTTATTCTAAGACTTTTAAAACCTGGTCTTAGTCTGCAACCTAACATAGAAGTATTTCTTTGTCATTTGCCTTATGGAGAATGATCATCTTTTCTCCATTAACTGAAATGTGCTGTTGTTTAGTCTCAGCCTAGTGATTGAATTATAGATTAGAATTGAAAAGTAGATAGCTGTCTGGTGCTTTAATAATTTTTGGACATATGAATTTTCAAAACACCTTTAGTTGAAACACTTTTACACAAAAGGGTAAAAACCACTTAACAAAGCCAAATAAAAATTATTTTTTGTTTCATTCACACTGGAGCATTTCGTAAGTCATGTGGATAATTGAATTGTTGGTAGAGTCAATGAAAGATGGCTTTTGTAGTACTAACTGATAATCATGTGATGTTTTACTGGAGGCTGTAGAGTGCCAAGTCCTCTTTAGATCATTTTTTAAAAGACAGCTTTTATTGAGATATAATTCACATACCATATGACTCATCCATTTAAAATGTACAATTCAGTGCTTTTTAGTATACTGGAGTTTTGCAACATAACCACCATTAATTTTAGAATATTTTTTCACCCCAGAAGGAAACCCTGTACCCATTAGCAACCATTCCTCAATCCCCTAGTTCTAGGCAATGACCAGTCTACTTTCTGCATTTAGATCATATTCTTAAAAGAATTATTTTCCAAATTATAATTTATAGCAAATTTGGACATTTTCTACTTATTACGGTGTGACTATTCTAAAGCTAGTACTTTTCTTACATAGTAATGTATTGATCTATTTTAGGTTTTTTTTTTTTTTATTCTAATACAGTCAATTACAATGTGTCTTTCTCTGGTGTACAGCACAATATCCCAGTTATGCATATACATACATATATTCATTTTTCCATTAAAGGTTATTACAAGATATTGAAGATAGTTCCCTGTGCTATACAAAAGTAACTTTGAAAAAAAAAATCTATTTTTCTATATGATGACTAACATTGGTAAATCTCAAACTTCTGAATTTACCCCTCCCACCCACTTTTCCTGGTAACCTATAAATACGTTCAGGTTAATACCTTTTTTATTTTTGGGGATCTCAGTACTAGAAGAGATTAATTCCTACATGGCATCTTGTTATTTTAGGGATGAGCTGAAAGCTTGTCTGTTCAACTTTAGAAAATACTCTTTTGGACTGTAATTCATTCTTGAGGCATGGAAGATTAGGAATTTAGTATATTAAAGAGTGAGCAAAAATACTATATGTAAAAATTTGTTTTATTAATTAAGATAATTTTCTCAGTGTCAATGAAAAATAATGAAATCATATGTAATTTGTATAGGTGTTGATCTGATTATGCCTATGTTAATTTTTGTGCTGGTACTATTTATAATATTTGGGAACTATTTTAAAATAAGACTTCTTGGCTCAAATTTACGTTTTCATTTTCTAAATTCAAAGCTGCCTTAATAGCCTCTTAGAGTTTTCAGTGAACGAATAAAAGATATTATTTATGGAAATATTTAGACTTTTAAATGTGTGTTTTCACATCTTCAGTGTGATTTTTAAGAAATTATTTTGAGCAGACAGTGCCACTTTATAAGGTTTAATACACTTAATTTGAATTCATCTCTTTTCAGATTCTTTGCAATGATTGCAATGGAAGATCTACAGTCCAGTTCCATATATTAGGCATGAAATGTAATATTTGTGAATCCTACAATACTGCTCAGGCTGGAGGATACAGAATTTCACTAGATCAGCAATGACCAGCCTACACTACACTGGAAAACTCAGCATTTTCTGATACAGAAAAAGGCTATCTTTAGTATCCTGTTGTCATAATGTGTCAGAATCTATGCATTAGTGTTGATGTGTTTTGTACTAGTGTCACAGCATAAACTCATATTACAAGACTTAAGGATTCAGGGTCTCTTTATAGGATTATCATAGCTCTATATTAATTGAAAGCCTCTGTGCTTGTGTTTTGATTGGGAATTCCTTTGGTGTCGGTTGTTTGGAAGTCAGTGATGTTTGCCACTGAAATTCACATCCATAGACATATATTATACTTCCATGGAACTTTAAGTGACACTATGCACACAGAATTCGTTTCTAGTTCTTGATAGAACTGTACTTAATTCTCAGTATTATTCTTGACTTCTTAAGGGCTGTGCTGTAATGAGAATATGTTCTACCTTACTGTTAAAATCTAATTACATATACTTTAGAATTTTCTAAGGCAGTCCTTTGGAACCTGTAAATGTGAATTCTGATGTTAATAACTGCTAATAAAATTATATTGAAACAGTGTTTTATAGAAAAATTTTTCCAAAGTTATCTCTTTTTGGCTTAGTTAGAGCAATATAGTCTTACAATATGAAAGAAATCCTTTCTTTTCAGGTATTCTTCCATAAGAGTAATTGGGAAAAATGTAAAATAATAGAACTCTTCTAAGCCTTAAGAAAACCATCAGAATTGAAAATAATTTTGTTTTGGTTGCTCCAAATTATTTTTCGAAGGATAGTGTATTCATTCAGTCAGCAAATATTTAGTGAGCAACTGTTATGTGCTGGATATGGTTCAGGATGCTTTAGAGGCAACAGTGAACAATATAGACAAATACCTGCCCTTGTAGTGTTACATTCTAGTGTTCTTCATACTTAACTAGCTTTTTCCTTGTTTTTCTTTATGTATACGGTGGTTGTCTTTGTTGTAAATGAGGTGTGGATTCTTTCTTTCCTAAATGCTCAGAAGTAGGTATGGATGAGTAGAAGTGGCATGGAATGTAACTTTTTGGGGGGACTTGTGATAGAATTAATACACTTGGTATCAGGAACATGGTACACAAAAATGTTTGATGATCCTGTACTTGTTTTATAATAGTGTCCTAGTATCCAACTTAGCTTGTTTATAAAAAGCATTAGGTTAGGAAGTAAAATGTATATGGGTCAATTGACAAGTATATTTTAAACACCAATTATATTTCTAACTTTGAGCTAGTTAAATCTGTGAATAAGGAAGATAGCCTTATAACTAGAAACATTTCTGTTACATTTATTTCTTTTGTTGAAATCTCTTTACTTGGATACAGGCAGCAGTATTGATTTCCAGCTTTGGGCCCAGGTCTTCTTTATTCTATCCTGCCTTCCTGTCTTCCGTGTTCTGCTCTGTGTTCTCTCCTTTTGTCCATTTCCTTGGCCTGGGTAGAGCACTAGTGCTGATCTTGGTTTGGGGAAGGAGTGGGGTATCTTGCTAGGTATTAGCAGTCAGTATACAGATAAGGAAAGACTAGTTTTCAAGTTGTATTACTTGTCTGTTATCTCCTCCTGCTAAATAATTTAAATCATATTGTTGCGTTTAACCATAGAATCATTGAATCTTTGAGTAGGAGTGAGTATATAATAGTAACAGAGCTCTGTTTTGAGCATCTACTGTCTGCCAGGCTTACACATTAGCATTAATCATAATTCTGTAGGGAGGTGTTATCTTCATTTTATTCAATGAGAAAGCTGAGGTCTAGAGGTTAAGTGACATGCTTGAGTAAGTGACAGGTACTCATTTTTGGAACTGGGACTCAAAGATTCAGGTGTGTGACCCCAAACCCACTATACCATGCTGCCTTTGACTCCATCTTCCATTTTGCTAAACTACCCTTGATAGCTAAGTCATATATCCTGGAGGAACTCATGATCTGATAGACCTTCGATTTTTAGATGTCTTTTAATTCAAAATTTGGTTACTTATGCCTTCAACTCAGGATCTAAATTTATCCAACATAATGCAGAGTTAGTATGTAATCGCTGTATATGATGTCCAGTCATGTGGTTGAAGCGGTTTTCAGATGCCCTTGAAGTCTGTAGTACCAAGGATTTCTTCAGGGATTTGTCAATGATGTGTCAATTCAGTGCTTAAAATCCTTCAGCAATTCTCATTCACAGTCAGAAGCTCCTTAGCATTTAGTATGTAATACCTAAAATGGAAAAAATCTTATTTTTTTTTTTGACTTTTTCTGATTCAAAAATATATTGTAGGAAATAGGAAGAGAAGGTGAAAAACTCATAATCTCATCTTCCAGACATAACTACTGTTAACATTTTAACAGATAACTTCATTTCTTTACTTGTTCATAGAGACTTTGAAAAAGCTTGCAAGGAATGTTAAACACTTAGTCTGATTTTGGGTACGATGGTATGGTAGAATTGTGTGTCCCTGAAATAAGTCAGATTGCCCTGCCACAGAATTTTATGTGCAGTGTACTTATTTTAAAAACTAGTGACTCAGTATGTGTATGAATTTCTTGATGCACAGAAGCTTGTTGGCTCCTTTTATCTTTAACGGAATGTGTGTCAAGTTTGTTTTTTATCTCATGTAGTTTTCTAGAGTCTTCTCAGCTCATATTTGAAGAAGTAGTATGTTCATGGTGTCATAGATTTTAAACTGAATTTTTTCACTAAAACCTATTTTCATATTGTATACATATTTTAAGAAATTTTTGGTCATGAATCAAAATGGATGTCAGTAGTAAGGAGTCAACATCACTTATAAGTGTTTAATACTTAGTAGGTGTTCAGTAGTAAATAAATCAATTTGAAAATGAATTAATTTGAAATGTGGATGTTCAAAAGTCTATGCCATTTCTTTAAATAATCATCTCTGCTGTAGTTCTCTTACAGTTTTTGCTTTTGGCATTAGTTCTCTGAATTTATTTTTTACTAGGTGGACTTGTTTCTTACTGTCATCTTCATGTGGATTTTTCCCTTGTGCTTATCCCTTTGGATTATATGCCTCCTTTGGATTATATGCCACCTTTGGGCAGGTCTGCTTTTTTTGTTTGTTCTTACACATCCCTTTTTGTTCCTGTAGTAGTTTAGTGCCAACCTGGTTATCTTCCATCTGGTTTCAGTTTTTTCTCCCCTCATATCCATCCTGCCAGATCACTATTCCTAAGATTAAACTTGTTATAATTTTGGTCAAAATAATGTACATGTTTCCTACTGTGTTTTTGATTTAGACCAGATTCCTCACTTTGAAGACTTTACAATGTTTTTCCAATTTTATCTTTCAGTGTTATTTTTCTTTATTCGTTTACGTACGTTTCTTAAACACACCTCCTTTGAATTTTTGGTCTTTGCCTTTGCACACATGGTTCCCTCATGGAATGATTGTTCTCAGAAAAATGTAGTTGTCAAAGAATAAAGAAGACCTGGGCCCAAAGCTGCCTCTTCTTCCTAGTCCAGCTCAAAGTTGACCTTTTCCATGAATGCTAATTAACATCCCAAACTCTTTTGTAACCTCTCCCTCTTCTAAACTAGAGCACTTTGAGTCTTAAAAAGACCTGGCATTTACTTTTATGATTGTTCAATTTTTGCCTTTCCCCTTGTCGTCTCCGCATTGTATATGAAAAAGTATGTAAAGCTTCTCATGGACAAAGTTGGGTGGGGTGAGGATACAACCAAAGCCTCTGAAAGCCCTCTAGCAGTTGACTCGTGGAGGCCACATGCTGGCAAGAGCTGCAGCGCACGCCCAGGTGGAGGTGAGCCAGGTGGGCTGTGGCCGCACACTAACCCAGTGGGGTTGGGGGTGAGAAAGAGCCTGTTACGTTTTGAGGGCAGTGGTGGAGCTTCTCATCTCTTAAAATACCTTGTCATAAGAATTTGTTGAATTTCTGGTGAAGTTAAAAAAAAACCAAAAAAAAAAAAACTTGTTCCCAAGTGTTACTGTATATAAAACTTTGATAGAAATATGTGTGTGTGTGTACATGTATGTGCAAAAATTCCTTAAGAAGACCCTGAAAAGTGTTTAGTCCTAGAAGATACTGACTGAAATGTGATGGGGTTATATGTTTCTCAGACTAGAAGACAGGAATCAAGTCATGCTGGAATCTGGTCAATAGGTTCATCTGTCCGTTTGTCCCATTTAACAAACATTTATTTTGCACCAGTTATGTGCCAGGCACAATATCTAGACTGGGGCCATTAAAAAAATGAGTGAGACAGTAAATAACCTCAAGTTGTTCCTGGCCTAGGAAAGGTGAGTGTGTGACTGGTGGTGCTGCGGGGGTGCTTTTGCTGATTTCTAACTGAGTCAAGTGGCTCAGTAAGTCCAGCCTTTCAGAAACAGCTTCTCCAGGACAGCTTTTCGGCTTGGTTCTGCCACGCAGGGACCACAAAAATACGGTCTTTGGGAGGTTTGTAAACCTGTAACTTATGTGTTCTCTATTTTAGAATAAGTGAAACTTAAACTCCTATGAATGTCAACTAACAGGCCCACTCTGATCTGTGATACACAGAGTCCCCGGTGTAATGCCTGACGTTCCGCGGTTCATTAAGGATTGTTCTTGTCCAGATTTTGTTGCCGAGCATCTTCTCTTGTAAACCTCTGATCTGGATCAAAGCGTCAGGCTGGTTGCACTTTGTTTTCCCCTCAGGGGCAAACAACATGATATTCAAACGAGTCAAAACTTCCCTTAATCACTTACATGCTTTCAACTATTTTGTCCCATTTTCACTTTTTGTCCTTTTCGCCATCTTGCATATCCTCTTTTTCTAGAGTCAGAATTCAGAATGAGCTAAGTGTGGGAAACATTCCTGTCGCCTCTGTGGAAGCTGTTGTAATTTCAGCCTTTGCTGCTCATCCTCTTACATAGGTGGGTTTTGTGTTGTGAGGTTTAAATAAATTCTAAAGCACTAATGATAGTGCCTGTGCATAACTGGGCCCTCAGTAGACACACTCTTCCCATTTGCAGCATTCAGTGATCTCCAGTGTGTGCTCCCATTGAACTGTGCCAGTGTGTCCAGTGACTGAAACAGTCTAGCCTTACCATAATTACCTAGGCTCTGGTTGAGGAGGGTTTGGAAGTCTGCCCAGGGACAAATGGCCTGCAGTGGATTGGGCTTTGCTTTTTTCTCTGCCTGGAAGGCCTCCCTAAACCATGAGGTTCTCCTAGCTCCATACTGGGAATGTGGGTCTGTTCCATTCAGCCTGCATCCCAGTGCTCTCCAACCCCTTGGACATCCTCCTTACCCTGCCCAAGACCTGTTAGACTCATTTTTTCTATTGAGGACAGGAACCAGTTCCTCTGTCCTTCATGAGGAAGTTTTTTTTTTTCCCTCTCCAGCAAGTGAACCAGGCTTTAGATTTGGAACATCCTGAGTGGCTCTGCTCAGCTGACTGGCTGGTTGGTGGATGAATTGGTCTGGCTGTACAGGCCTCAAACTTCTTAGAGGGAGAGTTACTCTCTGTAAAAGCAGCTGATGGATTTTAGTGAGGTGGTGATGAAAGATTACTTTTGGTGTCCTTGTAATACATTTTGAATTCTCAAAAGAACAAAGTTGTTCCTAAATTTAGAAGGGAAAGGATCTTTTAAACCTCAGAATAGTTTTATTGTGGATGGGAGAATTGGATTACTTCCTAATTTTTCTGCTTAGCACAGGGCAAGTAGTTTTCCTGGCAATCAGTTTTCTTTTAGGTAAGAGCAATGATACCTAATAATAACTCTTCATACATTTAAAGAAGTAACCCCGCTCCCAATTAATAGTCATAATTATTTCTTAGGCAGTAGAGCAGAGTGGTGAAGGACATGGGCTCTGGAGACAAATTGCTGGGATTTGCATCCTGGCCCTGCCATTTACTTGCTGTGTCACCCTGGGCAACTTACCTAACCATTCTGTGTTTCATGGGTTATTTGTGGAGATTGACTCTACTTAGTAAATGGTTGAGATGCAGATAGCTACATCTGCTGCATCCTGAGATTCTCTGCTTGGCTCCCTTTTTCCTTTTCTATTTGTTACCATTCAGCTACACATACTGATTGGATTTTCATTCTTTACCTTTACTGTCTTGCTGGAATTAAGCCCTATAAATTTCCTCCCCTCTCTGATTTATGCTTTTACATCTGGATAAGATGATTGATAGCCTATGGACAAGGATGCTGGAGAATCCTGCAGAAAAAATAAACCCAGAGTACCTTAAACTTTGTTTCCTGACAGCAGAGGGTGCCACAATGTTTCTGGTGACAGGAATCTTTTGTGCAGAATGATTTTTTTTTTCCCTACCTGGTACTGAAAAGTAAGAGCTTTCCCTGGATACTGACAGTGAGGACTTTTATTGTCCATTATATAATAATGACATAAACCAACATCAGTGATGCACAGTCTTTGAACAGTTTTAAAATTTAATTAAGTATTTCTGTCACTACCATATTTCATATCTGCCTGTTTGTATTCCTTGGGCTAGGTTTGTAAAGGTAGAGTATTGTCAAGGACAATGTTATCTGCTAATGTTACGTCCTTATACATTTTGGAATGGGCAAGAGGGGAGGGAGGAAGAATGATGAGCATTAAGGGGTAGAGGCAGCAGTCTGGGAGCAGACAGCACGAATGCTGGAATGAGGCAAATTTTGGTGCCAAGGGGAATCTGCAAGCTGAGCAGGGGCAGATGGATGATAGTTCTAGGCAGAAAAGTGCTGTTTGGCTTGCTGATAATTGGGAACTGATCAGAGCCAGAGAAACAAATGTGCATACCAAGGGGGACCCAAAGTATAGCAGATGGAGTTTTCTAAGATGGCTGCAACAAGATCTTCCTTCCACATGCCCGTCTTCCGGTGTGACATTGACACTCCTTTCATCAGGACATGGGACCTGCCTTCCTCCCCTTGAATGTGTGCGGCCAGTGACTATAGTTGAAGTTATGTTTTCTAAACTAGGTTATAAAGGTGGTAGACTTGCAACCTGGGATATTATGGGGAGACTAGCTCTTGGAACCTCACCACTATGCAATGAGGAAGCCTGGTCACATGGAGAACGCATAAGTGGATGTTCTGGCTGACAGCCTCAGCTGACATCCCCACCAACAACCAGCATGGATTGCCAGACTTAGGAGTGAGGAGGCCTTCTGATGGTTCTGGTCTCAATCAGTACCACCTTCTGATTGTAACTATGTGACAGACTGGGTGAGAGCAGCCCAGTTCAACCTAGTCAATCCTAAGAACCATGAGTGATAATAAGAAAATGATTGTTGTTGCTTTAATCCACCAAGTTTTGGGGTGATTTGTTACCCAGCAATAGTAACTGAAATAAGAAGTTAAGATTAGCCAGAGGGTCTGGGATAAGAGAGTTAAATCAAGGCTGAACTTCCAAAATAAAAGCTAAACAGTGTAGAGGAGTTTGAGCATAGATGAAGGATGGAGTTGGATGGGGTAGGTAATAAGGGAGTCTGTCAGGGCTCTGTGATATGGCAGACTACTTACTATCTTGTTCTAATAGTAAGCCCAGTTGTAGCCTCATCCACTTTCCTTCTAACTTTTTATCATGGAAAATGTTAGACACACAAAAGTGGAGCAACTAATACAGTGAACCCCATATTCACTGCAGTTTTGACATGATCAACTCATGGCCAACTGTTTTTATTTATACCTTTATATGCTTTCCCCTATCACATTATTTTGAAGCAAGTCTCAGTCATAATATTATTCCTACATATTTCAGTATAGCTCTAAAAGATAGAGTATTTATTCATTTATTTATTTTAACATTTTTATTGAGTTATAGTCATTTTACAATGTGTCAAATTCCAGTGTAGAGCACATTTTTTCAGTTATACATGAACATACATATGTTCATTGTCACATTCTTTTTCACTATGAGCTACTACAAGATCTTGTATATATTTCCCTGTGCTATATACAATGTAATCTTGTTTATCTATTCTGCATATGCCTGTCAGTATCTACAGATTTTGAAATCCCAATCCGTCCCTTCCTACCCTCCTCCCCCTTGGCAACCACAAGTTTGTATTCTATGTCTATGAGTCTGTTTCTGTTTTGTATTTATGTACTTTTTTTTTTTTTTTAAGATTCCACATATGAATGATCTTATATGGTATTTTTCTTTCTCTTTCTGGCTTCACTTAGAATGACATTCTCCAGGGACATCCATGTTGCTGCAAATGGCGTTATGTTGTCATTTTTATGGCTGAATAGTATTCCATTGTATAAATATACCACCACTTCTTTATCCAGTCATCTGTTGATGGACATTTAGGCTGTTTCCATGTCTTGGCTATTGTGCTGCTATGAACATTGGGGTGGAGGTGTCTTTTTGAAGTGGGGTTCCTTCTGGCTATATGCCCAGGAGCGGGATTACTGGGTCGTATAGTAAGTCTATTCCTAGTCTTTTGAAGAATCTCCATACTGTTTTCCACAGTGGCTGCACCAAACTGCATTCCCACCTGCAGTGTAGGAGGATTCCCTTTTCTTCAGAGCCTCTCCAGCATTTGTCATTTGTGGACTTTTGAATGATGACCATTCTGTCTGGTGTGAGGTGATACCTCATCATAGTTTTGATTTGCATTTCTCTGATAATTAGTGATATTGAGCATTTTTTCATGTGCTTATTGATCATTTGTATTTCTTGGAGAATTGCTTGTTTAGGTCTTCTGTGCATTTTTGGATTGGGTTGTTTGTTTTTTTCTTATTAAGTCGTATGCGCTGCTTATATATTCTGGAGATCAAGCCTTTGTCGGTTTCATTTGCAAAAATTTTCTCCCATTCCGTAGGTTGTCATTTTGTTTTACTTAGTGGTTTCCTTTGCTGTGCAGAAGCTTGTAAGTTTCATTAGGTCCCATTTGTTTCTTCTTGCTTTTATTTCTATTGCTTGGGTAGACTGCCCTGGGAGAACATTTTTGAGATGTATGTGAGATAATGTTTTACCTATATTTTCTTCTAGGAGGTTTATTGTATCTTGTCTTATGTTTAAGTCTTTGATCCATTTTGAGTTTATTTTTGTGTATGGTGTAAGGGAGTGTTCTAGCTTCACTGATTTACATGCTGCTGTCCAGTTTTCCCAACACCATTTGCTGAAGAGACTGTCTTTATTCCATTGTATATTCTTGCCTCCTGTGTCGAAGATTAGTTGACCAAAAGTTTGTGGGTTCATTTTTGAGCTCTCTATTCTGTTCCATTGGCCCATATGCCTGTTCTTGTACCAATAGCATGCTGTTTTGATTACTGTAGCTCTATAGTATTGTCTGAAGTCTGGGAGAGTTATTCCTCCAGCCTCTTTCTTTTTCTTCAGTAATGCTTTGGCAGTTCTAGGTCTTTTGTGGTTCCATATAAATTTTATTATGATTTGTCCTAGTTCTGTGAAATATGTCCTGGGTAATTTGATAGGGATTGCATTAAATCTGTAGATTGCCTTGGGCAGTGTGACCATTTTAACAATATTGATTCTTCCAATTCAGGAGCATGGGTTATCTTTCCAGTTTTTTAAGTCTTCTTTAATTTCCTTTATCAATGGTTTATAGTTTTCCATGTATAAGACTATTTAAAATACATAACCACAATGCTATTATCACACCTAAAGCCATGAAAAAATGAACAATTATATCTATATCTCTCTTCCTATATATATCTCCCTATATATATCAACTTTTATGTTTAAATCAGAATCTGAATAATATCAATAATACCAGTATTGTCATAAAAATATAATACAATCTACATATGGATTTTAAATTCTAATTAAAAAAGTAAAAATAAAATTAACTTTAATATGTTTTATTTAATCTATTTAATCTGTTTTACTTGATCTAGAAGCTTGGGCAGATTTAAATTTTTCAAGAATACTTGTAGGTTATGTTGTGTTTTTCCATTAGAAGGCACATAATGCCTGGCAGCCATTAGTGAATATTGTCTTATATCTATTACTGTATTAGGGTTGAAGATTATTTATTTATCTTTTATTTATTAGCCTGACATGGCTGTAAGGAGAAAACTCCCCTCATCAGTTTGATAATGTAAATAACAATTGTGACTTGATATTTTCATTTTGTAAACTATTGCTTTAAAATATATAAAAATAAGGGGGAGGGTATAGCTCAGTGGTAGAGCACATGCTTAGCATGCATGAAATCCTGGGTTTGATCCCCAGTACATCCATTAAAAAGAAAAGAAAGGAAAAAATATTTTTTAATTGTATAAAAATTGGTAAAAATGCCTCCTTGTTT
Source organism: Camelus bactrianus (assembly GCF_048773025.1). Classification (NCBI taxonomy): domain Eukaryota; kingdom Metazoa; phylum Chordata; class Mammalia; order Artiodactyla; family Camelidae; genus Camelus; species Camelus bactrianus. The sequence goes on along the minus strand of NC_133540.1, from coordinate 86,593,079 downwards.
TGTGGTGAGAGTACTATGCAGATGATAGTTTTTCTTAAAATAAGATTATTTTTGTTTCATATGAGTGACACATGTTCATGATAGAAAATATAGAAAAGTAGAAAGAAGAATAGAGAGAAACAGTGTCCTTGGATTATATCACCCAAAGACAACCCTGTGAACATTTTAGTCTATTTCTCACAATCTCTTCTCTAAGCTTTAAAAAATATGCTCAATTTTGATCATAGTGTCATGCATATTTGTATCCTGCACTTCTTCATATAACAGAGCAAACATGCTCATAACAGTACAGTCTCTCTGTAAACATCATTTAAATGTCTTGCACAATATTTCAGTTTATAGATGTTAAGCATTTAGAGTGTTGTTGATATGTTTTCATTTGTAAATGTGCTGTGATGAATAGTGATGTATTTCACTCTTCTGTGTTTCAGAGACCATCTCAGGAAATGCAGTTTATTTCAAAAAGCTATGAAAAGTTAGCATGCAATGTAGCATAACAAAATCAAATAAGAACTCCACAATCTGAGAAATACTCAGTCAATCACCAAATATTTGTTGAATTTCTGCTGTGCCTCACTTTAGGTACTGGGATAAAGTGATAAACAAATAGACGTGGTCTCTCCTCTCATGGGGCTAAGAAGTTGAGTCTCTCTATCCATGGATTCTGCGTCTGTGGATTCAACCAAACACAGATCAAAAATATTGGGAAAAATATTTCAGAAAGTTCCAAAAGCAAAGTGGAATTTGCTGCACACTGGCAATTATTTACACAGAATTTACTTTGTATTTATAGCTATTTACATAGTATTTGCATTGCATTAGATATTACAGATAATCTAGAGATGATTTAAAGTATATAAGAGGATGTGCATAGGTTATATGCAAATACTATGCCATTTTATATAAAGGACTTGAGTACCCTTGAATTTTGGTAACCATTGTGGTGTGGGTGGGGGTCGGATGGTCCTGGAACCTGCAGATACCAAGAGACAACTGTGTTTCAGAGTGTGTATTGGAAGACAAACAATAAACAAGTAAATATTATTTTAGACAGTGATAAATACAATGAAGGAAACAACACATGGAGGGGCTACTTTAGAAAGATTATTTCTTTATGGGGTCTCTGGCTAGAGACTAAGTTTGGAACAGTTGGAAGTATGGGAAACAAGGATGATGGCAGCAAAAAATAGGACAGCAAAGTGTATGAACATTCCATTGGTAAGAGAAAGAACAAATGTTTTGGAATTAAAAAAGGTGTTCCAAAAAGAATCTTAAAGTGAGAATCTGCTAGTTTAAATCTGCCAGGCATGAAAAAGACTCAGCATCACAAGCCATCAGGGAAATGAGAATCAAAACCACAATGAGACACTACTTCACACCCACAAGGATGGCTATGATCAAAAAGACAGATAACAAGTGCTGGTGAGTAGGTGAAGAAATTGGAATCCTCAGACACTGATGGTGGGAATGCGATATGGTACCATTTCTTTGGAAAACAGACTGGCAGTTCCAAAGGTTAAACATAGAGCTACCAGCAATTCTACTTCTAGGTGTATACCCAAGAGAAATGAAAACATATGTCCACACAAAAATGTGTACATGAATATTCATAGTAGCATTACTCATGTTAACCAAAAAGAAACAACCTAAATGTCTACTATCTGATGAGTGGATAAACAGTGGTATAACCATATAATGGAATATTATGCAAACATAAAAAGGAGTGAAGTGCTGATATGTGTTACAACATGGATGAACCTTGAAAACATTTAGCTAGATGGAAGAAGCCAATCACAAAGGGCCACATATAATATGATTCCATTTATATGAAATCCAGAATAGACAAATCCATAGAGACAGAAAGTAGACTGGTGATTGCCAGGGCCTGGGAGAAGTGAGATGGACAGTGACTGTTGGTGATTATGGAACTTCTTTTTGGAGTGATAAAAATGTTCTAAAAATTGATTGTGGTAATAATTGTGCAACTACATGAATATACTAAAAAGCATTGAATTGTATACTTAAAATGGGTAAATTTTGTGATTATGTGAGTTATATCTCAATAAACCTGATATTAAAAAAAAATCTGTTAGCACCACACTCAAAAATATTTCCAGATAAAATGATATGATGCCTGGGATTTCCTTCAAAATACTCTGTTATTGGGAATAAGGTTCTAGATGAAACAAGATTGGCCATGATTTGATAATTGTTGAAGCAGAGGCATGGGTATGAGGGAGTTATTTAAAGACCTTTGGTTCTAGGGTAGTTATTGCAGGTCATAACCATGAGAGTCAGAATGGCTCTGTTAATAGCCAGGCCTCTGGAGGCAGCTATTGTATTTTAAATCCTAGCTTTGCTATGTGACTCTGAATAAGTCATATAACTTCTTTAAGCCTCAGTTTCCTCATCTTTAAAATGGAGGCATAAAGCACCCACCTAGGGATGTTGTCAGAATTAAATAAGTTAATATCCACAAAGTGCTTGGAACATTGTCTGATACCTAGTAAGCATTATGTATGTTTACCTTTTCATTACAAAGGAGAAGGAAGCTGGTTGCAACCCACTAAATTGATTTTATGACAAGGAATTCACTTTTGGCAACATCATTGCCATCTTGGAGCTCAGCTATTTCCATCTCAAAATCCATTTTACTTTATATTTCTGGTATCTTGTGCATAAGGATGGTGTTAACACCTGCACCTCTGTCCTCTTGCTTCCCTGAGTGTGGATGTCCTCAGTGTAATGAAATATGTTGGTTTGGGGACATGACCATCTCACTCGAGTGAAACCATTTTGATTGACTGCACATAGTTGATCACAAACAGAATGAGTTCTTCCCTGTTTTTAAAGAAAGTACTTTATCTTCCCTTTCTTCTCACTTTAAAATTGAGAATATGCTTTTGCTTTTGAAACATTTGCACTTGCTATTCCTCTGCGGGGAGACAAGTGCTGTTAACACGCCCAAAAGAAAGTGCTGCTCAGATGCTCAAGTAGATCAGGAACTGATGGGCAGTCTGTCCTCCTCAGTCTGCTGTTCCCAGACACTTAGCATCGTTTGTCAGATGCCCTGGGAATAAATTTCCATAGAACGTGTTGAAATAGGCAGGTCCCCTCTGGCTGCTGTTCAGTGCCACCTTACACTTACAGCCGACCCTCGCAGCGATTTTCCTGCTTGCAGTGGAGTGGGAGGAGGGAGGAGATAATTGTACTTCTCAGCCTGTCATTATGTTAAGTGTTTTCTGCTCTGGTGCTTGAAAATTCTCTCTCTGCCCTGAAAGCATGCTGTAGCTCCAGTTAGAGGGCTAGGTTCAGGTTCTCTTATCTCTACATTGATGGGTACTTTTGGTGTCATATTTGTCCTTATTAGGAAAGATTTTCCACTGTCTTTTCCTCTGTGACTGAAGCATGACTTTGGTTCTGACTCTGGCCTTGGGAAGGGTCCATGGACGACCTCCATGGAGATATTCTTAACTTTGCAGCAGGGGGCATCAACTTTTCCTTGCCATCCGCTAACCTATCTCTCACCCACTTTCAACCCCATGAACCCTAGACATGCATCCATTCCTTTAACTGTTCAGTAAGCATTTATTGATTTTTCCACTACTTGTAGAATGCTAAACTCAAGGCTTTGGGGTCTCCACAAAAATGATTGAAGGAAGAAAGATGGAAAAGTAGTTCTTGTCTTTGGGGAAAACCAATTTTCTAGTTGGAGAACTAAAATGTATATGTAAACTTTTCATAGCAAATTATCAGTGTCTTGGAACACTTTTCTTGCTTATATTTGTAACATTTATAATATCTTCTATCAGGCATTGTAATTTTCCATGTGTAATAGAAACTTCCCCTGTCCTTTATTCTACTTCTTCTCTTTATTCGAATCCTCCTCTATGAGACTCAAGCTCTTTATTTTGATGCTTCTGTATCCTTCACCTACCCTGACACATGCCCCCACATGGCAAGTGTGTTTCTCTTACTCCTTCCTTCCTTCCTTCCTTCCTTCCTTCCTTCCTTCCTTCCTTCCTTCCTTCCTTCCTTCCTGGTATTTGGATTGTGGTAAAGATTTTATGTAGAGCATTGATATACTTAGGATTACTCTTTTAGGTTTATCAGACCAACATGGCTTCACGTTGGCCCCTAGTCCCATCCTGGCAGGAGGTGGAGAGGCACGAGATGAGCTTGAAGACACGAGCCAAGTCAGATGATGTAGCACTCTGTTGGCATATGAAGTTTGGATTTTATCCAGAAAGTAACAGCTGATCAGTCACACATATTTATTGAATATTTACTATGAGCAGTCACTGTTCTAGGTGCTAAGGATATAGCAGTTAGATGAAGTCCCTGCCTTCAGGGGGCTTATATTCCAGTGGAGGAAGACAGATAACAAACACAGAACTAGGTAGTGATAAGTGTTCTGAAGAAGATAGAATATTGTTAAAGAGAGTGCCTGGGGCTGGGGGTGGTTGTTCCAGCTAGGGTGGTCAGATCAGGCCTTTCTGAGGTGGTGACATTTGAGGGGAGAACTGAAAAATAGAAAGGAGGAAGTGTATTCCAAGCACAAGAAACAGTAGATGCAAAAGAACTGAGATGGAAATAAGTTTGGTATCTTCAGGGAGAAAGAAAGAAGGCAGAGTGGTTGGACCATGGTGGCTGGAGTATGAGTAGAGTGAGATGTATTTGTGTATTGTTTGTTTGTTGGTTTATTTATGTTGAAGTATAGTTGATTTACAATATTGTGTTAGTTCCAAGTGTACAGCAAAGTGATTCAGCTATATACATATATATTTCATGTTATTTTCCATTATAGGTTATTATAAGATATTGAATATGTTTCCCATGATATAGAGTAAATCCTTGTTGCTTATCTATTTTATACATAGTAGTGTGCATCTGTTAATCTCATATGCCTAATTTATCCCTTACCCCTTTTCCCCTTTGGTAACCATAATGGTGCCTAGTTCATGTGGGCTTTGAATGCTGTGGTCGGAAGTGCAGACATTTTTTTTTTTTTTCTGGTTCAGTGGGAAACTTTGGAAAGTTTTAAATATGACAGTTCATCTAATTTTTACTATTAAAAATATTCTAATAGTTGACCAGAGGATAGACAGTGGTGGGGCAAGTTGCAGGGGGACCAGTTAAGAGTTTTTTGTAGTCCAAGGACGAGATTAGGGTGGCTTGAATTAGGGTCATAGCAGAGGGTCACATGGCCAGTAGGTGGTAGATAGAAACTCGCTTGTGTCTTTCCCATTCCCCTGACTAGTCCAGAGCCATAATTGAAGGCCATGCAGGAACTTAGATTAATGATGAAGAGAAACAGCCTTTACAACTAAGAGAGAAGCTGCTAGGTTTCTGAGGCTGACTCTTTGACTCTCATTTTATTTCTTTGTTTTAACTCATGGTCATGCAATTTCATTATGACAAATTTGAAAACCTAGAGGGAATGTTTATTTCCCAGAAAAATATCCATAATCAAAATTGAACAAAGAAGAAATGGAAAATTACTATTGATGGGAATGGAAAGATGATTCAAAATCTATTGAAAAACCCAGGCACGGATGCTTTCAGAACAATTATCTAATCTTTAAAGAATGAATAATTCCACTATTTTTCAAATGATTTCAGGCCATGTAAAAATATAGGTATCTCTCCAATCATCGTAACTTTAATACTAAAACCTCAGAAAGGGAGGAAAAAATATAGGCAAATCTCATTTATAAATATAGATGCAAAAATTACAAATAAAATATTAGCAAAAATAATCTGCTAATGAATCAAAAGAATAATACATTTTGATCAAGTATTTTTATTTTAGGAATTTAAAGATAATGGCAAGAAATATGACAACATACTTTACTTTATCAGCAAATCGTGTGATCATTTCATTAGATATGGAAGAGTATTCAATAAAAGTTAACATCCATTCCTAATTAAACTATAAGTAAAATAGAAACAGAAGGGAATTCTTTGGGAGTTGTACATTTTAGCTGTCTACCATTATTTGGCCCATTATTTTAAAAAGTAAACTTTCTTACCTTTATGATAAAATACAAATATTCTGAACTTGTTAACTAGCTGATTGCAAAATAACTGGCCAGCTAACCACGTAAATTTCCAGAGAACTACTTAGCCCAACAAGTTCCCCTTTTTAAATTAACCATTAAAACTCCTTTATGTTACAAAATGCTTATGACATTCTCCTAATTCCTGTAACATGAGATGCTATGAGACCTCAATTGTTTGTCTGACAGTAGGAAACTGTGCACTGTCCAGACTGAGGGTCAAAGGGATGAATGAAGCCTAACCTGATGATTGACTCTTCCCTGTAGTCTGGTATATTTGTCTAAGCACTAATCTAGTGTGACTGGTTATTTCCAGTTCTACTACAGGATTAATTGAAATAGAAACTATGTACCAAAATCTGACAGTCCTAAAATCAAATCATAACAACTACTTCCAGTAAAATTTGGAACTCATCTGGCATGTCCAATCTCGCCATTATGACTTAACACTGATTGGGAGGTACTAGTGATGTAGTGAGACAATAAAATACAGTAGTTGATGATAAATATTGGAAAAGAAGAGTGAAATCTTTCACTTTTTGCTGATGATATGATTTTATATTTAGAAAATCCAAGATACCTGTAAATAAAAACACACAAGATTTAATAAGAAAATTTGGTTAGGTGACTTCTACAAGATCCTTATACAAGAATAAATTATTTCTTCTCTTTTAATAATAAACACTGGTAAAGGAAATAGAAAAAATAGAATTTACCTAAATGACAAAAACTGTAAAGTACTTAGGAATAAATTTTAGAGAAAAGCACAGGAATCATATGAAAAAAATTGTAAAATCTTTTTGTATAACCTAGAAAGAAGCTTTCAACAAATAGTAAGATAGTTTTAAAATGAGAAAGCAATGTAATAAAAATGTTAATTTCCCCTAAATTAAGTTTGATGAAATTTAGATTAAAATACCAACAGGGCATTAAAAGTACCTTTGGAACTGAGTAAAATTATCTGAAAGTTTAGAAGTAAAAATAGGTGACTAATAATACTCAAGAAAGATTTGAAAACATAGACTAGCAAAGGAGGGACTTTTTTTTTTATCAGATATTAGAACATATTATAAAGCCATTCAAGTAAAAAACAACACAGCAGTGGCATAGGAATAGACAAATAGACAAATGGGTCAAATAGAGAATACAGAAATCAATCTCAGCACATAAGAGAATTTAAAATGCAAAAAACTGGTATTTTACTATATTGGGAGAAGTTAGAATTATTCAATAAATACTAAATTTAGAGGAAATCTAGAAGAAAGTAAGATTTGGCCCTATACCATATACAAATATAATTTTAGGATTGTTTAATATTGTAAATGAAGGAAAAAAATGTAATAAAAATTCTGGAAATTCAGAAATTGTATTGTATATGTATGTAGTGTATTTTTTTCCCTTAAACATTTTAAACTACATTTACATGTGTAATATAACCACCTATTTTCAAAGCATCTTTTATCAATGGTTTCCTTTGCTGTGCAAAAGCTTTTAAATTTAATTGGTCCCATTTGTTTATTTTTTTAAAATTTATTTTGCCTTAGGAGACAGAGTCAAAAAATATTGCCACAATTTGTATCAAAGAGTATGCTCTCTTCTAGGAGTTTTATGGTTTCAGGTCTTAAATTTGGATCTTTAATCCATTTTAAGTTTATTTTTGTATGTGGTATGAGAAAATGTTCTAATTTCATTGTTTTGCATGTAGCTGCCCAGTTTTCCCAGCACCACTTATTGTAGAGACTATCTTTTCTCCATTGTATATTCTTTGTTGTGGATTAATTGATCATATGTGCATGGGTTTATTTCTGATGTCTCTATTCTGTTCCATTGATCTGTATGTTTGTTTTTGTTCCAGTACGATGCTGTTTTGATTACTGTAGCTTTGTAGTCTACACTGAGGTCAGGGAGCGTGATATCACCAGCAATTATTTTGGCAATCCTGGGTCTTTTGTGGTTCCATATAAATTTTAGGATTGTTTGTTCTAGTTCTTTGAAAAATGTTGTGGGTATTTTGATAGGGATTGCATTAAATCTGTAGATTGCTTTGGGTAGTATGGACATTTTAGCAATATTAATTCTTCCAATCCATGAACACAGGATATCTTTCAAATATATTGATTAATTTCTGTTTTTATTAATTGAAGACCATGATTTTGCACCAATATCTTCATTTCCAATTCAACATTACAGGTATAATCTAGTTTTTCCCCCTTTCCATCATCATTTGAAAGTTTGTTTAAATTTACTTTATTTTATTTAAGTATAGTTGATTTATAATGTGTTAGTTTCTGGTATATAGCATAGTGATTCAGTTATACATACATAGATATTCTTTTTCATTATAGGTTATTATAAGTTATTGAATATAGTTCCCTGTGTTATACAGTAGGACCTTGTTTATCAGTTCTGTATATAGTAGTTTGTATCTGCTAATCCCAAACTCCCAATTTATCCCTTCCCCACCCTTTTCCCCTTTGGTAAACATGTTTGTTTTCTATGTCTATGAGTCTCTTTCTGTTTCGTAAATGAGTTCATCTGTGTCATTTTTAAAGATTCCACATACAAGAGAGATCATATGACATTTGTCTTTCTCTGGCTGACTTAACTTCACTTAGTATGATAATCTCCAGGTCCATCCGTGTAGCTGCAAATGGCATTATTCCATTCTTTTTTTTTTTTTATCACTTAGTAGTATTCTTTCTTCCTATGTATCTATGTATCTATCTATCTATCTCACATCTTCTTTACCCAGTCATCTATGGATGGACATTTAGGTTGCTTCTGTGTCTTGGCTATGGTGAATAATGCTGCTATAGACATTGGGGTACATTTATCTTTTTGAATTAGAATTTTCTCTGGATATATGCCCAGGAGTGGGATTGCTGGATCATATAGTAAGTCTATTTTTGGTTTTTAAAGGAATCTCCATATTGTTTTCCATAGTGGCTGCAAACTGCATTCCCACCAACAGTGTAGGAGGGTTCCCTTTTCTCCACAGCCTCTCCAGCATTTATCATTTGTGGACTTTTTAATGATGACCATTCTGACTGGTGTGAGGTGATATTTCATGGTAGTTTTGATTTGTATTTTTCTAATATTTAGTGATAGTGAGCATCTTTTCATGTGCCTGTGGTGCCTGTGTCTTCATTGGAGAAATGTCTGTTTAGGTCTTCCACCTATTTTTTGACTGGTTGTTTGTTTTTTATTTGTTATTGAGTTGTATGAGCTGTTGGTATATTCTGGAAATTAAACCTTTGTCAGTTGTATCATTTGCAAATATTTTCTTCCAGTTCATAAGTTGTCTTTTTGTTTTATTTATGTTTGTGCAAAACTTATAAGTTTAATTAGATGTTTATATTTCTTTAACACTTTTTTGTGTGAATTTTGAATATTTTGAAACATTTTATATTTTATCCTGTTTCAGTCATTTGCCATATTCAATCAAACAGACTGAAAAGAAAATATTAAATTAAATATTTATCATTCAAAATATACAAACCTAAATAAGTATAGAAGAAATTTAAATACTCCAACAGTCAAATTAATTTTTTTATAAGTCTGTAGAATTTATGGTTCTGAAGTTATTAAAGCTTAAAATTACATGAAGACTTCAGAGACATCCTTTATTTAGTTACTTGATTAATCCTCCTTATGTAATCAATTTCTCATCTCTTCCACCACGCCCTCCCCTGTGTGACTCCCTCTTTGCTATATCCATTCTTCTAACCTCCCATTCCAGGCCACTTTTCCACGGGGATGCCCTGCTCACCCTGCGGGGACTGTAACCCCTGTGCCTCAGGGTGGAGGTGACCTCTTACCCTGTCTAAATTGGGCCCCTTGCCCTTATCTTCCTTGGATGTCAGCCCTGTGGTGTGGGCTGCCATGGCTTACCCTCTCTCCATTCCTGATGTTTGGATGCCTACGTCTCTTAGAAGTGGGCTCATCTAATACCTTTAGGACTGAACTGTTCAGGAAAGGAAGGCAGGAAAATAATGGAAGAGATAGAAAGAGGAAGAAGAAGAGAAATAGTTAATTTGTTTTAGCCTTTCATCAACATATTCAAAGATATAAATTTCCCGCTAAGTACTATTTAGATGCATCTCACAGATTTTAATATATAGCACTTTCGTTGTCATACAGTTTTAAGTAACTTCTAATCTTCTGTTTAACTCAAGCATTATTCATTTATTTAAATAAGATGAGACTTTCAGTCAAACTCTGTAAAATGGAAATCTAAAAGTCATTTTACTTTTACTTTTTTTCTCTAGGCATGTTAAGTGCCAATGATCCTTTTCTAGCTTAACAAAGAAAGTCAACAAGTATTTATATCTCTAAGATGCCATTTTAAATATTATCACCAGGGCAACACATTATAAAACAACCAATCAGCATTATAAGCTTCTTAGAGAAGAGGAACGATTTCCCCAGGACACAACAACAGTTTCTGAAGTCTGGATGTCTTACAAATCTTTGTTAGAATTAAAGTTGTCAGGTCAGTTTTATGATGCAGAATATTCTGCGCTATTCTGGCAGCTTCAGGGAAAATGGAAATATTTGCTACTTATCTTGCAAAGACTTCACCAGTTAGAAGAGTCTCTAGTTTTTCAAGGCTAAATGTTAAAATGTATGAAAGGGAAGAGACAGTTCTGAAAAGCACCCAATTCAGTTTGGAATGGGTTATATAAATTTTGCATCTAGTTTTTAGTAACATTTTTTAGTTTTAATTTGATAACTGAGTGTTCTATATCTTTGCTCTTTTTCTTCTACTTAAGCTATTAGTTTCTGAAAATGGTGACTTAAATTTTTCCAAGTAGAAGATTAATTAATTTATTTCATTCTTCTGTCAGTTATTGTTTCATATATTTTTAAGCTATATTACTAAGTATATATTCATGATTATTACATCTTCTTGGTCCCTAATGCTAATGTATTCTACTCCTATATACCCCATATTATGTTTTTCATTTTGTATGTCCTTTTTTGTCTAGTATTAAAATTGCTATACTGGATTTCTGCTGGTTTATATCTAACTAGTTTATCTTTTGTCACGCCTTTTTAAAAATAGATTAAAATTTTTTTTTAACTCACCACCTGACTCAAGAACTAAAACAGTAACAATTGCACCTACCGAGTGCTTCTCTTCCCCATCCTTCTACCCTAGTCTCCTATTTCCCTCCAAGGTAATAGCTATGCTAAATTTTGTGTATGTCATTACCTTGCTTTAAAACATTATTTTACCACATATATATCATATATACATATATGTATCATATATATAAACAATATATTGGTTTTTATTATCTGATGTTAAACTTTAAGAAGAGTGTACATGCTGTATATAGTCTTCTGGGACTTGCTTTTATCACTCAACATCATGCTATCATATTCATCCATATTCTGTGTTACAGAAGTTCATTCATTTTTACTGCTATAAAGTATTTCACCATTTGAATTTATTATCCTATCAAGGGATTTTAACCTTTTTGCTATTACAAACGATGCTGACATGAGAATTTCTGTACAAGAGTTTCTTTTGGGCATACATTTAGGAGTGGTATGGCAAAAGCATAAGCTATGCAAATACTCAACTTGACAAGCTGATTTAATTTTGTCCTTTATTATCTACCTATGTATGTATGTATGTGTATGTATGTATGTATGTATGTATGTATGTATGTATCATCTATCTATAAATCTATCTGCCTACCTACCTATCATCTATCTGTGCTGAACACAAAAGTTTGTCTGTAATCATCACTTTATTTTCAATCTTTCCACATCATTTTGTTTTCAGTGTGGCTCTTGTAAGCAATAGTTGTTGGATTTTTTCTACCATCTAAACCAAGAGTTGAACTTACATTTGTAATAACTACTATTATTTAAAACTTAACCTTGCTATTTTATTTTATGCTTTCAGTATTTTTTATTTTAGGCTTTCTTATGAGGATGAAGTGATGCCTCATGGTGGGTTTTAGTTTATATTTTCATAATGGCTAATGATATTGGACATCTTTTTATCTGTTTATTTGCTATCTGTATGTCTCCTTTGGTAAAATGTCTCTTGATGTCTTTTGTCCATGTTCTAACTGAATAGTATTTTTTTATTTTTGAGGTTTGTATGTTCCTTATATATCCTAGACACCCATCCTTTGTTGGATATGTGGTTTTCAAATATTTTCTCCCAATTTGTAGCTTACCTTTTCATCCTCTAAACTGGGCGTTTCACAGAATAGAAGTTTTAAGCTTTGATAAAGTACAGTTTATCAATTTTATCTTTTATGGATTGTGCTTTTGGTTTCAAATCTAAGAACTTGTTGCCAGCACTAGATTCCAAGGATTTCTAGTTTTTTCTAAAGTTTTATAGTTTTTATATCTTACATTTAAGTCCACGATTTATTTTGCTTAATTTTTGTATAAGGTGTGAAACTTAAGTCATGGTTCATGATTTGCTTACGAATATCTAATTGTTCCAGCACCTTTGGTGAAAAGGCTATCTTTCCTCCATTGAATTGCTTTTGCATCTTTGTCAAAAATCCATTAGGCATATTTTTTCTGAGTCTATTGCTAGATTCGATGTTTTGTTCCACCAGTCTATGAATGTTTCCCTCTGCTGATACTATACCATTTTGATTACTGTAGCTATACAATAAGTCTTGAAATTGGGTAGACCGATCCTTCTACTTTCTTATTATTTTTCAGAATTGTTTTAGCCATTCCACTTTCTCTACCTTTACATAAATTTTTTATAATAATCTTATCTCTATATACAATAGGTCTCTCTAGGATTTTTATAGGAATTGCATTAAACTTCTATATCTATTTGGGGAAAATGAACATCTTTACTATGCTGGGTTTTCCAGTCCATGAACATGGTGTGTCTCTGTATTTCTTTAGATCTTCTTTGACTTCTTACATTAGTGTTATGTGGTTTTCAGCATACGAGTCCCAGACATGGTTTGCTAGATTTATGCCTGCATGTTTAATATTTTTAATAGTTGTAAATTGTATTATGTTTTAAAATTTTTATGTCTATATGTTTGTGTTGGTATATAGAAATAAAACTGATTTTCATTGTTTATCCTGTGCTCCGTGATCTTGCTGTATAACATATTAGATAAAGAGGGTTTTTTTTTTCTTTTTAGTTTTGTAGATTCCTACAGAGTTCCTTTTCTTGCCTTATTGCACTGGTTAGAACTTCCAGCACTATATTGAATAAAAATGGTGAAAGTGGTTATTTTTGTCTTGTTCTTGATCTTAGGTGAAAGTATTCAATCTCCGAACATACTTAAGTATGAGAGTATCTGTGAGGTTTTGTTAGATGTTCTTGATTAAGTTGAGGACATCTCTCTATTTTTCTGAAAGTTTTTATCACAAATGAGTGTTGAATTTTGTCAGATATCTTTTATGCATTGATTGATATGATCAAATGATTTTTCTTCTTAGCCTGTTAATCTGTTGGTCTACACTTGTTGATTTTTTTTCCATTTTTAAAAATTGAAGTATAGTCAGTTTACAATGTTGTGCCAGTTTCTGGTGTACAGCATAATAGTTCAGTCATACATATACATACATATATTTCTTTTCATATTCTTTTTCATTATAGGTTGCTACAAACTATCAAATATAGTTCTCTGTGCTATACAGTACAAATTTGTTTATTTATTTTATATATAGTAGTTAATATCTGCAAATCTCAAACTCCCAATTTATCCCTTCCCGACCTCTTTCTCCCCTGGTAACTATAAGTTTGTTTTACGTCTATGAGTCTGTTTCTGTTTTGTAAATACATTGGTTTGTATCTTTTTTTAAGATTCCACGTATAAGTGATATCATATGGTATTTTTCTTTCTCTTTCTTGCTTACTTCGCTTAGGATGACAGTCTCCAGGTCCATCCATGTTGCTGCAAATGACATTATTTTATTCTTTTTTATGGCTGAGTAGTATTCCATTGTATAAATATACCACAACTTCTTTATCTAGTCATCTGTTAATGAACATTTAGGTTATTTCCACTTCTTGGCTATTGTAATTAGTGCTTCTATAAACATTGGGGTGTATGTATCTTTTTGAATTAAAGTTCCCTCCAGATATATGCCCTGGAGTGGGATTGCTGGATCATATGGTAAGTCTATTTTAAAATTTTTTGAGGAATCTCTATACTGTTTTCCATAATGGCTGCACCAAACTACATTCCCACCAACAGTGTAGGAGAGTTCCCTATTCTCCACACTCTGTCCAGAATTTATTGTTTGTGGACTTTTTAATGATGACCATTCTGACCGGTGTGAGGTGATATCTCATTGTAGTTTTGATTTGTATTTCTCTGATAATTAGTGATATTGAGCATTTTTTCATGTGCCTATTGGCCATTTGTATGTCTTCATTGGAGAAATGTCTGTTTAGGTCTTATGCCCATTCTTGAATTGGTTTTTTTGTTGTTGTTGTTATTAAGTTGTATGAGCTGTTTATTTATTCTAGAAGTTAAGCCCTTGTCAGTCACATCATTTGCAAATATTTTTTCCCATTCTGTAGGTTGTCTTTTTGTTTTGTTTATGGTTTCCTTTACCTTGCTACACTGATTGATTTTGGAATATTGAATAAAATTTACTTAAACATAGTGTGTAATTCTTTTTGCACATTATTTAATTCTAAATGCTAATATTTTGTTAAAGACTTTCATGTCTATATTAGTAAGCAAAATTGGTGTCTAGTACCTTTTTTTTTTGTACTGATTTTGTCTGGTTTTTGATATTAAGATAATACTTGCTTCCTAAAAGGAATCAGTTTCCTCTTCTAGATTCCAGAAGACATAGTATAGAGTTAGTGTTAAATTTTCTTTAAAAATTTGGTAGAATTCTCCAGAAAGCCCATTAAAAAAATAGACTTTATTTTTAAATAGAATTTTTTAATTGATTTTTTTCATTGTCCAAGTTTTATTCCCATCTTTTAAATTGAAGCATAGTTGCTTTACAATGTTGTATTAGATTATGATGTACAGTATAGTGATTTCAGTTCCTTTTCATATCCTTTTTTATTATAGGTTGCTACAAGATATTGAATATAGTTCTCTGTGCTATACAGTATAAACTTGCTGTTTATCTATTTTATATATAGTAGTTAGTATCTACCAACCCTAAACTCCCAATTTATTCCTCCTTCCCCTCTTCCCCACTCAGTAACTGTAAGTTTGTTTTCTATGGCTGTGAGTGATGAGGAAATTTCTGAATCTCCACAAGGACATATCTCTGGTACTGCCCCAGTGAGGGGCAAGGTTATCTTATTACTGCTGGCTGGAGGTGGAAGTTCTGACTGACATATGGTCCCCACTGACCTAGTGAGGGAGAAGGCTTGTTACTGCCTGGTGGTAATGAAAGTTCTGGCTCACCAGAGGCTTTCTGTCCTGATGCTGGTGATGGGGTACCTCATTACAACCTTGCAAGGGTGGAAATCTAGACTCCCCACTTAACCTTTGCTAGCATGCATGGTTGGTGGGGGCACAGTATTTTCTGTGATGTTGGACTAGACTAGAGTAGTCATTGATGGAAAGTTTTCTGTCTTGCTAGGTGACCCCTTTTCTGGTCCTTTGGCTAGAGTGAGCAAACTTTTGTCTTATTTTTAGTCTGTGCTCATGTCAGTTTGCCATCTTCTTTGGCTCCAAATCTGGGACTTATGAGGCAAAAAGAAAGCTCATGGAGTTCACTGCTGTGTTATTCCTTAGGTCATGAGGTCCCTAGCTGGTCTGCCTTCTCTCCACCTTTCAGAGTCTTCTTATATAATTTTGTATTTAATTTTTAATCATACTTAGTGGGAATAATAGGGAAAATGATGTTTATTGCAACCTCCCAGAAATGGAGGACCAGAGTGGGTTTTAACATTTCCATTTTATAGAAGCAAAAGCTGATATTAAAAGATGTTAATGAATTTGTCTGAGGTTACACAGAAAGTGAGCGATAGGGAAGGATCAAACTCATGCTTGAAGTCCTGAATGTCAGAGTTGAGGAGCCATCCTTTTCCAGTACCTTTTCCAATACTTGAATTCTCCCTCCATCCTCCCTATCAAGTGGTCATCACTGAGGCCATGCAAGAAAGTTGCATGACTGCTAATTTCCTGCTGCTTGCACCAAAACATGGTCTCTCACTGGATAGCATAAATCTCAGCTTATTGTATAGGACAATATGTCTTGTTATTTGATGTTTCCATAATTCTTGCTTCTGTGCAAGGCACAATGTTGATGATCAGTAGCCGCCAGTTGACCTTGGGATTAAAGCCCAGCCTGAAAAGCTCTAGGCAAACACTATCTGAGATGTGTGAGAAAGAAGGTATGACTAACTTCACTTTTTCTTTTATATCCATCTCCCCACAGTTCCCCAGTCTTCTCCAATGCAGTGGATAATGGTGGTGCTCTGCTCAGATCCCCTTGGATACCATTTTACTATTTTTGTGCACCACCTGGTTTTTCTGTGCTTTCCAAACACTGTATTTACAGCCTTTCTCTGGATTCTCTGTCTCCCAGAGCCTGGTTTTCCTAAAAGGGAGAAAGCTGAAAGTACATGGGAATTATGTCCCCTGGGGTGGCCTTTAACTAGTGACAGATGGGAGCAGGCAACTCTGTAGTGTAACTTACATTCTGAGTTCCTCCATGGGAATAGGCTGAAGCCACCCTCTGCAGGACTGCACTTGGAATGACATTTGCTGCTCGGCTTTCTCCCTTTTCCCGCCCCACCCCTGCTTCCTTCCTGGTTTCCCTTGGGAGCACTTCTTTAATAAATCACACAAATCCTCATCTCAGGGTCTGCATCTGGGGAACCTGACTGAAACATCCGTCAAAGAAGTTCCAAGGTGAATACTAGTCTATCTGTAGCATGAGAGTGTGTAGCATAGTTACTGTGGTCACTGCTGAGGAGGAATAGGGAGGAATCATGGCCAAGTTGCCTTCATCTTGTCGTTATGGAGACAGACGTGCTGGGCTTTATCACAAGGCTGCTTTCCTCCAGGTATGACGTTGCTGTGGAAACACAGCACCCAAAGCCTCAAAGAACACTCTGTTCTAATCCCAGCTGCTTTATCCATCTGCTTTGTGTCTCATTAGCAGAAGGAGCCTAGCAAGACAGGAGGCGTTGACCACATCTCTGTTCAACCCAGTAATCTAGAGAAGGGCCCCAACCCTGGACTTTTTGCTGGGTGAGTGAGAATCTTGGGGTATTTTTAGGTAATATTTGCTAAATTAGATGGAAACAAAATCATCCTGTGCTGCATGGGTTTTGAATTGACTGCTGGCAACTGCATTTACTGCCTATTTATTTCGATCTGAGTTCAAGTGGGTCCCTCTTAGACTCAGCCTTATTTTGAGCCTGTGGATTCTTTCAGCATTAGCCTCCCTGTTTCCAGAAATGGGAATAATTATGCTAACTCATGGTTAATCTTTTCTATGTTCAAGAAAGCAAGAATTTAAACAGAGTAGTTATAAAATGTGTTATCTCTCCATGGGGATAGCACTGATGATGGATTCTGAGCACAGGTATCAGTGTGGCCCAAGGCTATCTCCCCAGTAGGTGATGGTGGTTCTCAATTACAGTGCAATGCAGTAGGTACAACCTCATGGTTAAAAGCATGGACTTTTTTGTTAGATGGTGTCTTAGTGCGAGCAGCTATAACGAAGTCACATAGCCTGGATGGCTTACGTTAAAAACATTTATTTCTCATAGTCTGGAGGCTGGGAAATCCAAGATCAAGGTGCTGGCAGATTTAGTGTTTGGTAAGAGACCTCTTCTTGGTTTGTAGATGGCTGGCTTCTTGCTGTGTCCTCACATTGGGGAGAGAGAGGACTCTGGTCTCTTCCTCTTCTCATAAGGGCACTAATCCTGCCATGAGGACTCTACCCACCATGACCTCATCTAAACTTAATTACCCCCCAAAGGCCCCAACTCCAAATACCATCATATTGGGGATTAGGGCTTCAATATATGAATTTGGGAGAGAGGGGATACAAACATTCAGTCTGTAGCAGATTGTTTTAGACTGACTTTTGAGTTAAGGAGAGAGTCATGAAAAAGAGGTCTCTTTTATTGTAAAAAGTGATTTACTTTGCCATTTAGAAATGCTAATGGCTGCAGTTTTTCACTGTTGTTGTTACTATTGTTGGAATTAAACTTTATCGATGAATTAGAATTTCTAAAGTTAATTCCCGGCATTTTATTACCTGTATTTCTCAAAGATATCAGCTAGATTTGAGAGTCAAGACTAATCTTCAGAGAAAAACTAATATCAGTTAGGATTCAGGCAGGAAAACAAATTATTCTAGGTGTTTCAAACAGAACAGTATTTAATATGGGGAATAAGCTGTCTACCAAAATCATTAAGAGGAATGAAGAAGCCAAAGTCAAGAGGACAACCATAGCTATGGTCCACTGGAGAACCCAGAGAGATTCTGATGCCTCCCAGAGGCTAGGGACTGACAGGAAATCACTGCTGACCTCATAGCCTCTCTGCAGCCCTTAAAGGGGGTGAATTTCAAGGGAACATGGAACCTATTTTTAAAACCTTCGTTTGTGAAGCCCACATGTCTGCTAAAGCTAGCAGAGGAGGAAGAGTAATTCCATCCCTTTTCTGCCTTCTAAGTCTTGCATGAGTGTAACTCCTTGTTGTAGACTAAACCATACCCAGTACCCAGCTGGCAACTGAATATGTGACATTTAGTTCCCAGGCTTTCTGCCCCTGGGAGATAATAAGGGATAACAGAGAAGGGGACAGAAGAATGTGCAGGGCCAATAGACAATTTATGGTTATTGCTCATTTTATATGCTTAGTCCCCAGCATCCTAATTTTATTTCTCAGCACTTGTAACTGTGAATCGTGATGTTTGTGAGCTGGATGTTTCTAACTAATCAGCTGTAATTAGGCTTTTGTCTTTGAGTGGCTCTGTATATCAAATAGAGAAAATTCATGATCATATGCACAATGGATTGTTTGATTTTACGTCGACTAAAAGTCAGCATGTATTTAGTTAAAGCTGGGGACCCGAGACTCAGTGATGACAATGCCATTAACTGTCTGGGATGGTAGAATAACAATGGCAGCAGTGATCGTGATGACGATAATGACCGTCCCTCACCACAGTCATAGGTAGTGCTGTTCCTGTATGATGGATAAAGGCACTGAGATACCAAGTGGTTAAATATATTTCCCATTTCAAACAGCAGAACCAGGACTTGAATCTCAAACTACTCTTAAACAGTACAAAACACACAAAAATTCTAACAGTTATACAGGATTTTTATTCATTTGTCAGTTTATTCTAAATTATTTTATTGGGTTCCATTAAAGTATGAGTTTTCTCTGACCCTCCTTTCTTTTACCTTTGTATTTTGTGATAAAATTAGTGGCTAGAATTTATTGAGCACTTTCTATATGCCAGACAACATGCTATAGGATTTGCAGGTAATACATCATTTAATACCAGCAACTCAATTTTTCTCTCTGCTTTGTTGTCTTCTTGCTATGTTGACCTGCTTATTCTGCCTCCCAGCTCATCGTGAAAAAACCCTTGATTGAGCGGAGTTGCTGGGTCCCCATTCAAAATTTGCTGAAGGGGGACCTGATTGGCTGGGCTTTGCTTAACTATTCTCCCTTAGTCTAACTAATGAGTCAAAAGAAGCAATTTAAATAATATGACTGAAATAGGAGTAACTTCCTTTGTATTTTTTACCTGCTCTTCTATCATATATGGGTAACTTCCTCAACTCTTCTGCCTCTCAAAATAATTTAAAAAATGCTTTTACTGCTCCATAATCATGTTACAGCTCTTAACCTGGTAAAGCAATAAAGTTAACTACTTTGTTTAAGGATGTTCCCAATCCGGGTGTCCTGAGACGACCTCTTGGGTTTGGCCAGTGTAAGTACCTTTTATTGTTCCTGTCTTTTATATATAAAACTCAATTAGACTCAGTGGCTTTGTTCTATTTTCCCAGTACTCTTGCATTCTGTTCACATACAATTTTTTAATGATACTTTATCAGTTTGTCTTTAGATAGAGTGAACTATATGGTTCTAGAAGGCAAGGGCTATGTTTTACTTGTCTTTACCGTTTTAATGCTGGTGCATAATACACTGTCCATAAACATGTGCTGAATGAAAGAATGAATGGCACTACATTTTCTTTCCAAAAAAAGAAAGGTTTTATATTTTTGTAGTCCTTTGTCTCTATCACCTGTTCTGTGATCCTTTTCTAACCTACCAGTATTTTTTTTTAAATAATTTGGGCTTTGGACTGTCTTTCTTAGGTGGAAAAATATTCACTTAAGATAATTTTTAAATACTCAAAATTCATTCATGTAAGTGATGAGACTTGGCTGTAGAATTGCACATTCCCTCTGGAAGGACTTCTCAGCAGGGATCATCCCATAGAAATGCTCTACAGTTGGTTCCTCTGAAGGGAGCCTGTAAACTAGAGAACACTGATTCAATCCCCTGTTGATCTCTGTCTTGTCAAGGGTTTCTAAACTGAATTATGCAACCATCTCTTACTGTCTGGTCTGGCTACTCTAAGCTTTCTTCTCAGCTGTGTTTCTGGGCATGATTATGCCTAGAAAAAATTCAGGATGGAGTGGCCAATTCAAAGTCTGCTGCCATACATAAGTTTAGCTACAGAAGAGGATGTTTTGGCCTATTTCCCTGACTGCAGGATCAGATTAACTGAACAGAAGTCAAATCTCTGCTCCACATTATGCTATGACACTAAAACTCAGGAGTGAAATAACATTCCTGACAATTTTGGAGGTTTGAAACCTCGACAGCAAAGATTGAAAACTAATAGTCCAAATTCTTCTGCAGTTTAATGCCATAAAAATTAAGCTGAACTTTCAACTAAGGGATTCTAATATAATCTCTTGTGCTAGCTTTGTTGTTAAGGAATGAGTTTAACTGATTCATATATTATATGTAAATCGACCAGGTTGGGATTGCTGTATTAGCACTATGAAGAAATTGACTTATTTCATCCTCAAAGTAAGGAAATTTCCATCTAGACCAGTAAATTAAATTATTTTCCTGGTTTATATCAAACATATGATATTAATTGTCAGTGATCATTTTATGTTGAAAGACATGGCTCTATTGTTTTTTAAATTAATTAATTAATTTTTCCTTATATGTAAAACAAATTCTGATTATATTGTACTCAATTGTACTTCAAATGGATTGTGATGAGCTCTTTTTTTTTAGGATTAGTTTTTTTTAAATCATTTTTCAGTTTTATTAGGTACAATTTGACTGCACATATACAATATATTGTATGTAAATACATATATACAATATACTGCACATACTTAAAAAAATTTACATATATGTACTGTTCATTGTTTCTAAGAACTATTTAGAGCTTTAGCTTTTTAAACTTACATAGTTATCAGAAGAATAAAGCCAATCACAAGATAAGAATCAACAGAATACAGTAATCCAATCATAAAGGACAGTCAAATGGGCTTACACATATTCAAGAAATCAATCATCTAAGTTATAAATAATAAGTAGTTTATTTGTGTCCCTTTTTTTAGATTCCGTGTATAAGCAATATCATATGGCATTTTTCTTTCTCTTTCTGGCTTACTTCAGTTAGAATGACGATCTCCAGGTCCATCCATGTTGCTGCAAATGGCATTATTTTATTATTTTTTATGGCTGTGTAGATACATACCACATCTTTATCTAGTCATTTGTTGATTCACCTTTGGGTTGTTTCCATGTCTTAGCTATTGTAAATATCACTGCTGTGAACATTGGGGTGCATGTGTCTTTTTGACTTATATTTTACTTAAGGTATATGCCCAGGAGTGAGATTGCTGGATCATATGGTAAATCTATTTTTAGTTTTTTAAGGAACCTCCAGATTGTCCTCCATAGTGGTTGCACAAGTTTACATTCCCACCAGCAGTTTAGGAGGGTTCCTTTTTCTCCACACCCTCTCTAGCATTTTTCACTTGTAGACTTTTTAATGATGGCCATTCTGGCTGGCGTGAAGTGACATCTCATTGTAGTTTTGATTTGTATTTCTCTAACAATTAGTAATGGTGAGCATTTTTTTATGTGCTTCTGGCCATCTGTCTGTCTGCTTTGGAGAGATGTCTATTTAGATCTTCTGCCCATTTTTTGATTGGGTTGTTTTTTTCTTTTTGATGTTAAGTTGTATGAGCTGTTTGTATACTTTGGAAATAGTTCCTTGTCAGTTGCATCATTTGCAAATATTTTCTCCCATTCTGTAGGTTGTCTTTTTGTTTTGTTGATGGTATCCTTAGCTGTGCAAAATGGCTCCATTGTTCAAATAGTGAAAAAAATTAATAATACAGGTAACATGTATTGAATGCTTTCTCTAAACTTTGTATACTTTATACTGTTTAATATCCCAACAACTCACAATAAAATTTTCCCCGTTTTACAGATGAAGAAACTATCTGCTCAAGGCTAATAGTCAGTAAGCAGCATACCTACTGTCTGAACCCTCATCTGCGTGGTTTTAAAGCCTTTGCTCTTTCTAATCTCCTAGTGACTTCCTTTGCCAGTTTTTCTCCTCCCTTTTTCCCCTTTATGTTCCTTAAAAATTAAAATATAGAGATTGAATGTGTATATAACGAAATCTAGGGGTAATTTTTTGGATATGACGAAGATAATGATATATTTACAAAACATAATTCAAAGTACAGTGATAGGAGCCTCCACTGGGGTTACAGCCAAAGTCATAGTGTTTCCAAACTAGTTATGTGCGTCCTGGGGCTGCCTTGTGTGTCCGCAGGAACTGAGAAAAGCCCGTGGGCCCTTCCGCGTCCCCCTCCTTCCGTGTCTCCACACTATCTCTTCTATGTCTAAAGGCCCCTCTCCCTTCACATCTGGGCCCTGACTTTGTCATAGGAGACCTGTTGAGGCTGTTTGTTCAGTTTTCTTTGCAGCTCTTCTACCCTTACAGTTAAATCCTATCCCTGAATTCCCGCACAGACTGCAGGATTTAAGGGTCTCTAAACTCTACAAGGGAGATTTTATGAGTTTTACAATGCGCTTTGAATTGCTAGTTAGCTAACCAAAGCCCGTCAGTTTCTTTTGTCAAGGTTTCTAAATCTATTAAATCAAACCAGACAGCTTCACAATCATGATAATTATTCTGAGCCCCATACTTTTAAGTGTCACCGCTGGTGCCTACTCCAATGCTCCACTTCCTTTCACTCCTTTCCTCAGCACCTCCTCCCGCCCCGCACCTCAACCCCAGGAGCATCTTTGTGGTTGCGATGCTACTGCATGCCACGGTCGTTGCCTCCTCACTCAGCAACAGCTATATGGTCCTTCTCTCCATCTGACCACAAGAGATTCCAATCCAGAGTCCCATCTCGAGGGTCTGCGTTGTAGGGTCACTTTTGGTAACTGCTAGCTTGGTCTAGGTTCTTCTTGAAAGCAGTGCTGGAGACAAGGTCTTGCATTCAGGATGTTTATGTTGCACAGGGAAAGAGCCAATCCAAGGGTGCATTGTGGCCTCCAGTATGGGACCCCAGGACTTGATCCCTTCTGGGAGCTTTGAGGAGCTGTGTGAAATGTACCCCAGGATTATCTTCTTAAGGGACAGATGAGAGGAGAATTTATTTACTGCGTCTCATCCCCAGTTGGCAAAGGGCTGCTCTCTGGTGTTAACTCCCTCCCATTTCCACACATCTGTGAGATCAGAGGGGCTGGTTTGTAGCATCTTACATGGCTTGACAGTGTCAGAAGCCTGGGGGCAGAAAGTAGGCAGCACATTTGGGATAGCTGACTTACTATGTGGTCAGTTTAAACCTGAGCATGGTTGATTGTGTCCGTAATGACTGGAGTAAAAAGGTGGGCTGAGAGCATGTGACATGGGGCACAAGAGGTGTCAGATACAAATATGAACTTGTTCTATGGCCCCAACACATCATTATACGATAGCCAGACAACAAGACATTTCCTAAAGTCTAGATTAGTTGGTATCAAACCACACCACGTACAGGCATTCATGACACCGTCTTGTTGGGGTGCTTTAGTTCCTCCTCAGTTCCTCCCTTCAAGCATTCACAAACGTTGTGGTACAGGCTCAAAGTCACATTGAACACACAGATGTCCGGTGCTTTATCTAAACTGAGGCATATTCACATTCCTGTGGCTAGTGTCACACACATGGGTATGTCTTTGGCATGATAGTCACGTGGTTGCTAATGTTTTCTGAGGACTGTGTTGGTATAAAATGTGCTCCTCTCTGGGTCGGAGAAGACAAAAATAGACTTAATTGAACTCCAAGTTGTGAGAGAGCCCAGAACAAAGATGCGTGGCTCCAATGATGGGAGTGAATTCAGTGAGATCCACTTGGGAAGCTTTTTGTACAATTTTGTGCTCTTGGCAGGGGGAAATGAGGGGAGAGCAAAGGGGGAGAGTATGTGTTACCTGAAGTCACTCCACAGGTGATTCTGCAACACTCCACCTATTTTCTGTGGAGAACACTGAAGTGAGTCAATTTGCCCAATGGCTAGCTGGTGTTTCACAGGATGGTTGGCATCCTTCTCATTATGCTCCATCAGATTACTGCAGCAATATCCAAGGCCAGGAGAGGCCGTGTGGAATGAGGGCAGCTGTAGACAAAGGTTCTGAAACAAAGAATTGATGTGATCTGATTAAGGAAGCCAGCAGAATACTTGCACAGACTTATGCATTAGTCAGCTTTTGAAAACCCTCAAGTGCCTTCTTGGCCTCTTGGCCACATGTACTAAAGGTCTCCTCAGTCTTCACCACTAATGGACCTGAATCTGATGCTTTCCTAAACCTGATATTGAGACTGGCAGCGGGCCGTTTCTGTACCACAGACCATCTGCGTGCACTGGGAGTCCTGCCTGCCAGCTACCCAGCCTGGGTGGCCTCCCGGGATGCTTCCTTTGGCAGACATGTCTTCCAGCTGGGCCAATTATTAGTGAGTTTCTGAATTATTTATGTCAATGCTCCGTTTCATTAGTGTGAGCTGTCATGAACTGGTGGTAATCAGAATGATTTAGCTTGGAGGAACAAAAGTGTGAAGTGCATCCTCTGTTTAATGATATGACTTGATATGACTTGTTGGGCTTTGCCATTGCTCTTAAAGCTCCTACCCACATTGTTAGGAGAAGCCATTTGGAAGGGACCCTGGACTTGGAGTCTGGAGACCCTGGTTCCTGGACCTGCTCTCCTGCTCTGGACTCAGACTTACAGTACCTTGGTGATCACCTGTATAGTGTCCTGATACTGCAGTTGAGCAAACAGAGGCCCAGGGAGCTTAGTGGTAGAACCAGAATGAGAAGCCAGGTGGCAGAATTCCCCCTTTGCTCTGATCCTCATGATCTCATGGACTGGTTGGGCATTTATTTAATGTGTCAGGATGTAAGTTAGAAGGCAGCTGTCTGCAAACTGGAAGAGAGTCCTCACCAGAAACTGGCCGTGCTGGCACCTTAATCTCGGACTTCCAGCCTCTAAAACTGGGAGAAAATGAATTTCTGGTGTTTATGCCACTCCGTCTATGGTATTATTGCTAGAGAATAGGTCCTTGTCTCCCTCAGGAAATAATTCAAGAGCAAGGAATAGTAAAGTGAAAGTAAATTTATTCAGGGAAATACACACTCCATAGACAGAATGTGGGCCATCTCAGAAGGCAAGAGAGACGGCACTAAGAGATACACAATTCATAGACAGGATGCAGTCCATCTCACTCAGAAGGGAGAGTGTGGGGGTGGTTAGTTTTTATGGGCTGTGTAATTTCATACGCTAACAAGTGGGAGGATGATTCCAACCATGCTGGGGAAGGGGCGAGGGTTTCTAGGAATTGGGCCCCACCCACTTTGTGACCCTTTGCAATTAGCCTGGGAACTGTCATGGCCCTGGTGAGCATGTCATTTAGCATGCTAATGTATTACAGAGAGCGTATAATGAGGCCCAAGGTCTACAGGAAGTCGAATCTTCCACTGTCTTGATTCTAGCCAGTTTGTCCTAACCTCAACTGCTGTGTCATTCCTTCAGTGGTTGTGCCCTGCCCCCTTCCTTCCTGTCTCAGTATTCTGTTATGGCATCCCCAACAGACTAACATAAGGGGTCAGGCTAGAGAGCATAGACTATCAGAAGTGGAAGACAACTTGTCTTTGTTTGAGTCCTTCCAAAAGCAGATCCTGAGATAAGGATTAGAGTGAAAGCAGTTTGTTGGGGAGGAGAGTCCAGGAAGCAATGCTGAGGGTGTGAGGAAGTGAGACCTAATCAATATGGCTCATCACCGTGGGCAACTGGAGTCTAGTGTCCCTGGAGAACCTCTGAAAAATGATGTGGAATGTGCCTCAGAATTTCCCTATTTAAGGCCAGGAAAGCTGTCCTGCTCGTACACCAACCACTCGCTGTCTCCGTGAAGGCACTAAGTTCCCAGCACTTCTGGCCTGCCTGGCACCTCCCAGCCTAGCAGCAGGTTTCCTGGGTCAGAGAGAGCCATCAGGGAGATGTGCGGCAAGACATGCATGGGAACTGTCTCAGGTCACCTCCAGGGTGGACCGAAGGGACAAGAACACAGCGCAGATGACATCTATTGCGGTGGGACTCCCACACTTTAAGGTGGATGCTGAACATCTGGGGGTTTTGTGAAAATACAGATTCTGATTTGGTAGGTCTGGATGAGGCCTGAGATTCTGCATTTCTAATAAGCTCCTCGTGATGCCGGTTTGCCAGTCCATGAATCAGACTCTGAACAGAAAGAGTTGCATACTCTTTCACGAATGAACATGTGTTTACCGAACACCTGATGAGCTGGACCCTCGGGTCATCTTGTGCTTGCTGTAGGGACTAGTGAGATCAGAACAGAGGGAGCAGGTGCTGCCTCTGTTTTACAGATGATCTAAGGGTCAATCCTGCTTCCGTCGTCCAGGGTTGGAAGTGCTCACTACATAGTTGTTGTAAGAAATGGAGGAAGTGGGATTCCTGAACTGTTTCTGTCTCTTGGACAGAATTTTAGCCTATAAAAATGGCAAAACCATTAGCACAGATTTACCTCTAGCAACGTCCTAGTAGCAGCCTTAGTAGCAGCCTCTCTGGAACCATGGGAAGGTTTTCATAAAGCCTTTGCTCATGTTAATATTTTAAAATAAAAAAAGCTAGAATTGTAATAAAAATAGCAACATTTTTGCAGTACTTCACAGCTTACAAAGTGTTTTCCACCACATTATCTCACTATGTCCTTTGCAGACTTGAGAGAAATCATCTATAAATGACATTTAAAAATAAGCGTGTTGCACATTAGGGCAGGTACATTACACAGCTGCGTACATGATATTCCAGATTCAAGATAATGAAAAATGACCATGAAGAAGGCTGCACATAAACATACACTGCATCCCAGGGCACTCAGGTAAACTCTGCATTAGCTGAAAAGCAGTTCAGACTCATTGTTGTTGGTTTCTCACTTTTAAACTTTCCACATGGGTCTTATGAACACTTTTGCTCTTTGTGCAGATCTTCTAGTTTGACCACTTGGCTTTTCATCCTGTTGAGATGCTTTGGGCCATCTGTATGCCCACTCTCAATTCACGCACCAAAAGTGTGGCTCATACACATGGACACACCACCTGGCTGTCAACCTCCTTAATTGGATAGCCAATGGGTTCAGACAGCCAGATAAGAAAATGAAAATGAAATGGTGAAGACTTTCTTTAGGCATTGTAAAATGACCTGACTGTGAGGGCCTTTGTAAAGATTAAGCTTCATACACCCATGAACTCTAATTATATCTACCAGATGTTATTGATAGAGATTATGAATTATATCTAATTTATAATTACACCTAAGTAAAAGTGAATATTCTATTTATAATAATATTCAATGATTTCATTTATAATAACTTCAATAACCTTGGCATATTGAGTAAAAGGGAA
Organism: Camelus bactrianus; assembly: GCF_048773025.1. Classification (NCBI taxonomy): domain Eukaryota; kingdom Metazoa; phylum Chordata; class Mammalia; order Artiodactyla; family Camelidae; genus Camelus; species Camelus bactrianus. The sequence goes on along the minus strand of NC_133540.1, from coordinate 86,565,101 downwards.
GTAAATGGATATCATTCATGAATATTTTATCAGGTAGGATGCTTTTTGCTATACTAAATGGAATATTTAATCAAACCTAAAAATAAGAGTTCATGGTTTACATAGCCCAAGTCAGGAAATGACAGTTCCGAGGTTTGTTAATCCAGTAGCACAGCTGATGTGCAGGCTCTAGGATAGCTTCTCTTTTCTGTGATTCTTTTGATTTCATTTTATGGTCACAGAATGGCTGCCACAGCTCTAAGCATCATGTCCTCACACAACTGAATTCAAACAGGAAGGAGAATGCTTTCTTTATGCTTTTTTAATTTTTTTAAATCATGGAAAAAAATCATTCTGAGAAGTCCTCAATAAGTTCCCCTCAGGTCCTTTTGACCAGAAGTGGGTCATATGTCCACTTGCACAACAATTGCTGATAAAGGAAATGGGATTAGCATGACTTAATTATGTTTAATCTCCTAGGGCTGAGGTGGGGTCCAAACTTCTTGAGCACATTGCTCCCTCAAATCTGAACAAAATAAATATTATTAGTAAGGAAAAATGAGAAATGATGAGGGGAAAGGTATAGCTCAGTGGTAGAGTGCATGCTTAGTGTGCACAAGGTCCTAGGTTCAATCCTCAGTATTTCCATTAAAAAAAGGGAAATGGCTTTTGGGGAGGAAAGCCACATTGTCTGATGCTCATATTTTCGATTATTTCTTTAGAGGTTCTTTGGTTTCCTATTAATTGAAATGGAGACACATTCAGGGGTGAGAATCAAAGTCTAAGATTGAAAACATTACCTCTTACTGTATTCTACAGAAATATAAAAATATTTTGTGGGACAAGTTGTGTTACTTGCTAGTTTGGGCTCCTTATTAAATGGAAAACTTCCTGTCCAGAGCTCAGCCCCCATATGTGTCCCCATCATACTGCTACATGCTTGGAGTCTTCAGCAGGGTAGAAGGAGAAATGGAATGGCATGAGGGCTAAAGTTACAGGAGAAGCTCTTGGAGGAATTTTTAGGGGTATTTGGAGATCGAGGGAGAGCAGAGCTGTAGGGAGGGAAGTAGACATGAGGGGAAAGAGGATTTGAACATGTGTTACTATGAGCAGGTATTCACTCCCTTTATTATTCAAAAACACAGCTAAGAATGTGGGCTAATGGAGCATTGATGCCTGGTAGCCTGTGTCTCTTTTCAACATTGCTCTGAGGGTTGTGGCTTCAGGCGGGCACATTCTCATAACTGATATTAAGGAGTAAGCATAATCTTTTCTCCACGGACTCCTTTCCCAACTGAAAAGCCAATCTAGACCTGTTGGTACCTCCATGCTCAAGATCATCCCAAGTTCCAAGATGGCAGCTCAAGCATCAGCCACCTCATCAATATTCCAGCATGCAGGAAGGAAGACAAGGGAAGAAGTAGAGGAGGCTAAGGGCAGTGCTAATTGGTTTCATAAGGATGATTCTTAGTAGCTGCCTCATTATACATTCACACATATCCCATTAATCAGAATTTAGTCATGTGGTCCACCTTGCTATTTGAGAGTCTGGAAATTCAGTCTTTATTCTGAGCAACCACATAATTAGCTAAAATTTCTATTACTATGGAAGAAAGGAAGAACGGATATTGGGGGAACAAGAAAAAGGAGCCTCTTCCAGACCCACAGCTCTCTCTGTGAATGGGAAGTAGACTAGCACTTTTATATATGTTTACTTTTGTCATTTATTTAGCATGGAATGTCTTTTTCCCCCTCTTTATCTCACATACCTTTCTAACTCCTTTGTTGTCTACTGAATTTTTTCTCACCTTTAAAGCTTAATTCAATATCACTTCCTCAAAGGAGTCTTGTTAGACTCTACCAATTAGAAATAACTTCTTCTGTGTTCCTTAGACCTTTTGCCCCCTACTTTCATTATAGCAAAGTGTTCATTCTGTTTCCCATTATTAGGAGTTGTTTATTTCTTCCTTTAGATTGTAAATTTCCTGAGGGCTGGGTCCTGGATTTAGTCACCACCAAATCCATACAGTGCCGACATGAAAGAGAAGGAAACTCATATCTTGTTTAAACCAATGTAATTTTGCACTTTTAATCATTCACAGTTAAGCACATTCCTGACTAATATAGGATCCTTCCCTTCTCTTTGCAGAGTTGGACACCACTCTATTTCTGAACTGATGATTATACAGATGCTATGTTGAGAGGGCTGGAACATTAAAAGAAATTAAGGAATGGAGGAAGGTTGGGAGATAGTCCTAAACTGGTACTCTGTTCTTGGTTTTCAGTGCTAGAGGGGTTCGTAGGGTGTCGAGGAAGGAGGAAGTCTTTGTAATCTGACATATCTGACTTAAAATCTTGGTTCAGTGACTTACAGATGTGTGACCCCAGGTAAGGAAATTATTCTCCTTAAGCCAGAATTTCAAGACCTGTAAAATGGAAATGAAAATACTTATTTTGCAGGGTTGTTTTGAGAATTAGGTAAAATGTCTGTAAAGAGCCTGGCACTTAAAGGATACCCATTCCTGGGCATTATTGTAATCATCATACTGCAGATTTGGAATGATTAAGGGAAAAGCTCTATGTTGCCCTATCCCAGAGCCACAGGCTGATTACACATGGGTCAGGGGTTCTTGGAAAGAGATTTGCTATAGAAGGCAAGGAATGTTATTACTAGTAAGAGAAATTGAGAGCATATCATTTATGCCCCTATAAATGAGATGAAATTTGGCATATTGACATCAACAACATTCCTCCAACATCCATTTTTAAAGTCTCCGGATGAAAAACTTAGACACAAAGTACAGGCAGTCACTGATGCTCATGACAGTTGTAGCAACGTGTAGGGTAATAGTAAAAATGATGAAGGTGGCAATTCTATTGAAATCCGGGCTGAAGCATAGCTATTAGGTTGAATCCGTAGTTAGGACAGCCTGGGCTTTTCATAGTTCTCTAAGGAGGAGCAGTTAAACCCCAGATTTCGTCTTTATTGACAGCAATATAGAAGTTATGCATATCACAGACCACAAGCAATTGGTGACACAGCTGTTGGAACTTGAAGGTCAGAATAAATGAGTAACTGCTGCAATTTTAAGGAAGATTGGAGAAATTTATGTGAAGACTTGGTTTAAAAAATGGCTTGTGGACTCCCCAAAGCATATGAGTAACTTTTTTGGATTTGTACCATGTAAAATCTCCATGAAGTTTTTGGTATCCTTTGAGGCTAATACCTAAGATGTATTCAGCATTTTCTAGTTTATTAAATGCTTTGATGCACCTTCACGAATTTAGTTATTATATTCATTTTCTATTGCTGCATAGAAGGTTACTACACACTTGACTGTTTAAAACAGCACACGATTATCCTCTCACAGTTTCTATGGGTCAGAAATCTGGGCACAATTTAGCTGGGTTCTCTGCTTTGGGCCTCACGAGGCTGTAATTTAGGTATCAGCTGGGCTATATTCCCATCTGGAGGATCAACTAGGGAAAAACAAACTTGACTTCAAGTTCACCCAGGTTATTGGCAGAATTAATTTCTTGTGGTTGTAGGACTGAGAGCCCTGGTTTCTTGCTGGGCCCTTGGCTACTGGCACACAGGCTTTCCCGACTAGCCTATTGACTTTATCAAGCTGGAAAATAACATAATATAATCAGAGAGTGACCTCCTGTAACTTACACCATATTCAGTTGTCCTTCCCACACTCAAGGGGAGGGAGTTAAACAAAGGCACGGACACCAGGAAGAAGGGATCACAGTGGGCCACCTGGAGTGTGTCGGCCACAATTATCAGCAGAGTCCTCTGAAAAGGCTTGGTAGGTGTTCTCACTTCTGTTATACAGGTGAAGACAGATATTCAATTATAGAGGTTAAATGGGCTGGTAAGGAAGATGACACAGTTAATAGGTGGTAAGACTAGACCCAGGATCCCTAAGTCCTAGTTCTATGCTCTAGCCATCAGTACCTGTCTTCCATAGCTTTGTATCTACCTGACCATCCATTCATGCGTCCAGCCATCATAGTCTAGTGTTCTTTTCACTATATGCGTCTTGTATCAATGTGAGCAATATTCAGCAAACTCATCTCTTTGAACCCAGAAGAACTGCCTCATTGTCACTGTATTAGACAGGTTAGATTAGAGTTTCCTGTGGTAAAAGATAACTTCAAAATCTCAATTATTTAACACAACAAAGGTTAATTTCTTGCTCATGTTATACATCCATTGCAGGTCAGCTGGGTTATTTGCTCCACGGTTTCTTACTTGAGGATGCAGTTTGTTGTTGTAGTCACAATCTTGAATGTTGCCAATCCCTACTCCACAGGGAAAAGAGAACTCTGGTGAGTCTTGCAATGGCAATTAAATGCTCTGACCTGGAAGGGAAATATATGGCATTAGCTTAAAACTCAGCTCAGAACTACTCCAGTGACTCTACCCAACCGTACCAGAGCCAGAAAGTCCAATTCAAGGCTATTCCCAGGAGTGGGGAGACCCAGGAATAATTGGCATATGACTAGAGAAATAATGACTGCCTTAGCCAGGAAGCTAGCCCACCACACAGTGAGCCCCTGTCACCTTTGCATTGTTCAGGCCCTGACCTGTCTAACACGCTGCTTCTAGCCCTGTTCCTGATAGCTTCAGCTTTTGACTCATTTGCTTGACTCTTGACTTATTTATATCTTCAGAGCTGTATCTCTTCTAAACCTAAGGTTTTCAACCACTTCTGTTACCAAATCAACCTTGGGTCCTCTCTCCTGTGACCAGTAAAGCCAATCTACTGACACCAGGATGTGGTGAAGGAAAGTGAGGGGTTTATCACAGGGCACCAAGCAAGGAGTCCAGGCAATTAATTCTCAACAGACCTGAACTTCCCAAAGGCTTTCAGGGAAAAGTTTTTAGAGGGTGAGGGAGTGGGGTTATGGGATATGAGATCATCTCATGGACATTCTTCTGATTGGTTGGTAGTGTAACCTGGAGTCAAAATCTCAACCTTCTGGTTCCAACCAGTCTTGGGTCTATGTGCTTGTGGGCAGCATACAGTTAACTTCTTCCACCTGTTGGATGGCTCAGGATCTGCAAAGCAACTCAAAGGACATGGATCAAAATATTATCTATAGCCCTTGAGGAGGAACTAAAGGTCCTTGACTTTGTTTAATAGCCAAACTATTACTATTTTGTCTTGCTTGACTGTTTTTCTTGTTTCTGCATTTTCTCACTTCTCTGATCAAATTAATTCTTTGAAACTAGGAGAAGGCCGGGAGGCTAAAGTTTTTCTACAAACAAGAGGCAGGTGAAGGACATGGTAGAGTGTGTTGCCTGTCCCAGGAAGGCCCCATCGGGTCCTGCTCGGTCACACTTCTCCCAGTCTTTTTTCTGCTTTTCTTCTGGATCAAAATTTTATCTTTGTATTCTTAATAACATTGTTTTCAGCCATTTTAGGTAAACAATTCACCACTTCTTGCTGCACTCTTGGGACCCTAAACCCAGATCCAGACCTTATGAACTGATGCCTCTGTGAAGTTGAGCAAGTCATTGATAATGCCATGACAATACCACATGGGGAGAAATACATGATTATATCCTTCAGTATTCCCCTGAGTGTCTTTCTTCAGAGATATGTAGGCACTGATTTAAATTCAATTAACAAGTGTCATCAAAAAGGGAAACATCAATGAAAAAAAAACCCAGATCAAAGGATTAGGCATGACTCAACCCAGCAGGAGAGCAGAGCTGACCACTCTCAAGGTGAGCAGTTAACTGGAGAAAGGTGAACAGCAATAACAACACGAACTATCTGCTGCACACTCCTTTTTGGCTCAATGGGAAGGCTGCAACAAGTGAGCTAAAATATTAATGCCATGGGAAACCATCTCAGAAGAATATTGGATTAGTACAACAGTCTCGGTGGGGGCCTGCACTGCTGGAGCAAGGTATTAAAGAATAAAGAAGCAGCTGGATTAAACATATGTTCACAGCAGAAGGAATATTTTTCATCCCACCGCTGTATTCTATTTCATCATTTTAAGCATTTCTGTCAACTTACAGACTAAATTGTGTTCACTTTTGTGGTGTATAAATTTCATCACCACTCCAGCACAGGAAAGAAATTTGCTGAGGACGAGGAAAGTGGTGGATTAGGAGAAACAAATTGTGGGAAATATCTCCTTTATTAGTAAACCCTAAGATTTAGCCTCAGATAGAGTACTTGCTGGTCAGGGGGTGACTGGCTCAAAAAAGCCTCTTCTGCCTCTGAGAAGCTCCCAGTTTGATTCTTGTGATCATAGTCAGACTGTGCAGCCCTTGAGTGTCTGAAGCTTTCCTGGTTCAACTTTTAGGCTCCAATTCATACTTAAGCAAAAGCACAGCCAAGTTTCCCCCCAGCACAGCCAATGAGTCTGAATTATTAAAAACTTTGAAAGATCAAAGCGATGCATAAACCTTTGTAAGTTATCTTATAAGTAGAGGTCTTAAGATAAGATCTGTATTTTACAAGAGTAGGTCTTTTCTGTAGTTTGCTAGGGTTCACTAGTCCTATCACCTTGCACTCTCTGTCTTGCTGTCTTTATCTGAGTTTTGCCAAAGTCAGCCCCTGAACCGTGGCTCTGTATTTGGCTTGTTTTGGGCGGTTATCCCAGGAAGCACAGTGAGGGAGTGAAGAAGTGAGGCAGGCAAGAGAGGGAAGCCAAGAGAGTTAATGAGTGGTTGCCACTTGGGGGCCCTCCGAGAAAGTGTAGAGCACACCTCAGATTGTCCTACTGAAGGGAATGGAAGATGGGGTGTTGATCCACCAGCTCCCATCCTTCGCAGTGGAGAGTTGGTCCTGGGGATGCTAACTCTGCGGCATTTCCAGCCTGCCGTGCATGTGTGGTGGGCACACTCCTGAAGAAGGCCTTCAGTAGAGAGATGGAGGTGCTGGATGAGGAAGCCATCAGGAGAGTGAACTCTCCGCTGAAGCTATAGGTGCCCTCCGGGGTGGGGGTGCCCAGGGAATATGGGTGGGGCCCCAACAGCATCAGCTTCAAGAAGCCCTAATCGTTCCACATATAAGTGACAACATATGGTATTTTTCTTTCTCTTTCTAGCTTACTTCACTTAGAATGATGATCTAAGATTTGCAGATACTAGCTACTACATATAAAATAGACAAGTTTCTAATGTAGAGCACAAGGAGGAGCTACATTCAATATCTTGTAGTAATCTATAATGAAAAGAGTATGAAAATGAATATATGTATGTGTGTGTATGACTGAAACATTATGCTTGTACATCAGAAATTGATATGTTATAAACTGACTATACTTCAAATAAAAAAAATTTTAAAAAATCCCTAATGGGTCAGCACAACTTCACAGGCTTCTCACTAAGGTTGCTCACTGCCCTGCTTCTGGTCTGTCTTAGCCATCTGATGTCTGTCTCTATCTCACAAGAACTAGCCTCTTGCAATTGTAGTGCTCAGTGAATGGTGCACATACATGCGCACACACACATACACACACACATTTTGTAGAAGCAGTTTATACGACACTCAAAATTTTAGTTTGTCATAATTTCCCATTCCCCCTAGTGCTAGAAAGTGTCTTTGATATGCTATAGTGATGAAATTTACTCCTGCAAACACTGCTACAACTGTAGCATTTACATGCTTAAAAATAGTTTACATTCTTAAAAATCCACTACAAATGAAACCATAATGATAAAATGCTTATAACACAGAAGCTCTTTACTTGTAATATGGTTGCCAATTTTCTCACACTACCGGGCATGTGTGTGAAGTAAACATATAACCGATCTAATGGTTTTCATCAGTCCTCCGCCCTACTGGGTAGTGGGTGAGAATGAAATTTTAGGTCAATATGATATACTCTGGCTGATCATATACTTTAAACAGTCTCTTTAGATTAGCGCAGTTTTGTGTGGATGAGTCAGGATTATGTATTTTCTTCCTTCACCTGTTCCTCTCCAAGATGAAGCAGCTAAGGTGACTTCATCGTGTTAGTGGCTCAGGACAGTCCTTGGTGGGCTCTGGCTGGCAGCTGCTGAGAAGAGGTTGTTCTGATCCCATCTCTGGGCATCCTGTTATTTTTCTACTTCTGATGTCCTGCATTTTTTTCTTGGCTTTGTTGCGTCCTTTCAGCTGTGAGTCCTACCCAGTACCTGACCTAGACCTTTTGCCCTGTAGCCTTCAGCCCAGGGTCATTGTGCCTTTGTCAGAGTAAACTTGGGAGGCTGGGCAGTTGAAATCGCCAGGACTACCCTCTCTGGAGTATGTGGGAACTTCTGTTCACCCTCCATGCCACCTGGGGGTCGCAGGAGACAGGCCCTCTCCCTTTGTATATCACACCTTACTGCCTGTCTTATACTCTTCAATACTCACCTGAGACATCTCTATAGAGGATAAGGGACAAGCAAAAATAGAATCTCCAAGAAGATAAAACCAAGGGCATGAAAGGCACGGAGGACAGTGGGCATGAAAGGCACTGAGGACTGCAGGCATGAAAATCCTTCCCAGTGAGCAGAACAAGGGGGCTGCTAGACTAGCTAACTGTCAAGAGTCAAGGCCCTCTGAAGAGACAGAATCAACAGAATATATAAAAGATTCATTATGAAGGATTGGCCCACGGGATTATGGAGACTGAGAAGACCCACAATCTGCCATCTGCATGCTGGGGAGTAGTTCAAGTCTAAACCCTGAAAACTAGGGGAGCCAACAGTGTTAAGTCCCAGTCTGAGTCCAAAAGCCCAAGAACCTTTAAAGAATTCATCCAAGTCCAAAGATCTGAGAATTAAGAGCACTCATGTCTGAGGGCAGGAGAAGGTGGATGTCCCAGCTCAGGGACAAAGTCACCCTTCCTCCAACTTTTGTTCTATTCAGATCCTCAGCAGATTTGGTGATGCCCACTTGCATGGGTGAGGGTGAACTTTGCTCAGTCTACTGATTCCAGTGCTAATCTCTCCCAGAAACATTCTCACAGACACATCCCAGAATAATGTTTACCCAACTATCTGGGCATCCCTTCGCCCAGTCAAGTTGACATAATTAACCATCACACTAAGCAAAAAAGTTCCTCCACTGCCAGGGCAGGGCTAACAATTGCTGTCTTATTCTCCAACAATGTGCACTGTGTCTGTTGGGGGCAGCTTGCTTTTCAGTTTGTAGGTTTCCAAACTGTGAGAAGCTGCATTTAGACCTGATGGAGAAGACTGCACATTGCTCAGAGATCCTGGAGTTGGAATTGGATGCTACTTTGATCAGATTTTGTGGTTATCACCCTTGGATACTTAGATGCTCATGGATATTTGCATGGTCAGAGGTAGTCTGACAGATATTTCTAGGTTGCTCCTATTGGTTCTGTGTCTGTAGAATTCATGGTCTAAAGTGAGACACATTTGAGAGTGAAAAGGGACTTTCAGAACAATTAACACTGTGCAATTATAATGAATTAAAATTATTTCCAAACAATCAAATCAACAGTTGTAGATTTACCCCAAGCATTAAATGACTGTAACAAGAGAATTCAGACCACTATCCTGTACATCCCATGTCAAGACTGCTCAGCTCCATTTCTGCACATTTATTTCATGTGCACCCACCCTATCATTTCCCACTGGCTCCATTGACTAGTGGCTTAGAGGCTTTGTATACCTCATAGCCTGGGGCGAAGCTCACAACGTAGCTGGCGGATCCATCAGTGGCTGGTGGAGACAGCAGCAACAAATATTTTGCCACCATTACCGAAGATCAGGAGGAGTTGGCTGTTGAACCTGCTTTTGTCTGAACACATTTTATCAGTGAGTTCCCTGCATTTGGGGTCTTACAGGGAGGCGTTAGCTCTGTTGCATCTGTTGCAAAGGATGAAGAAGAGAGAAGCGGGTTATTGCTTGTTGTCTTTGGGACTTCACCAGGTGTTTCTGTGAGTCTTCACAAGCAGCTCACACACTACCAGACAGTTCCTGGCACAGATGAAAAGTGGAACTCTACCAAGCCCTTCCCAGCTTATTTGAATACAATATTCGGTAATAATTCATTTCATAAAAAAGGAAAATCCCAGGACAAATGGTAAACTGTCAGGGACATAGGGATAATGAGCTGGATAATCTCTGGGACAGTCCCAGGCCAATCAGGGTACATGGTCAGACCATCTGAAATCCATTCTCTCCTCATGCTTTAGTAGTAGCATCTCCACTTTCTAGCTGAGTATGTGGCTACCCAGAAAGAATTCTTCCTAGCGGGGTGGCAAGTGAGCCTTCTAGTTTCCAGGTGTGGAGTGGCAGTGGAACAGGGGTGTCATCCAGGTCCTGGTGCAGGGGTGCCAGCTGCAGCACCCAGTGTGGGGCGATGACCTGATAGCGGGATTTTAGCTGTGGTGTTGGTGTCCCTCCTGTTTTCTGAGCCTTATCCTCTGGCCTTCCTGGTAATTCTGTTAGCTTTCTAATATTATTTCAGTAAACATCTTTCTCCTTGAATCAATGTCTGTACTGTTCGAATAAGAGCACTGACTGACTTAGGGAGCTGACCCTAGATGACATTTTCTGGTGGGTAAAAAATTTCCCTAACATTCCTTAAGGCCAGTGTATGGACATTTGCTGTTTTGGTCCTTTTAGCATCCACACCCCCTTGGCATGTAACCCCGGCCTGACCAGTTACACATAGCACTCCATTCTCTGACCATTGAGGTTTGTCAAGGATGAACACACGTCTAGCCAGGCCAACCAAAATCTTTCTCAAGAATGGAGAATTTCACCGAAGAAATTGGGAGAGATGAACTCATGTTCTCTCTCTCTTCTTGCACCAGGAGCTGCTCAAGGTCTAGTGTATTGGCAGCAATGTCTCTGCCAGACTGATAAAGAGTGTGGAGTAGATTCTTGTTGGAGAAAGAGAGAGGAGTAGAGAGATAGAAGAGGGAGGGGGGAGAAAGTGAAGAGGAGGGGAGAGAAAGGAAAGGAAGAGTGTTTTGACAATCTCATTTGAATTCTTAGGCCCGGCTGAGTCTGAAGCCCAGATCCAATCCTATACTTCCTGATTATGTGACCCAGTGTCTTCCCTTTTGTCTTAAGCCATTTGAGATCAGTTTATTTAATTCACAGTGGAAAAGACTCTGCTCACTGTAGCTGGATTTGTGTAAGTCCTTGGCTGGACTAGATCCTCCTAGGCTGGGAAGCAGCAGGTAGGGGTCCTAGTAATGAACTAATGTTTCCTTTCTATCTAGTTTATGCATCTGATTAACAATCTTTATTTATTTAGGGGCATTTTTAAAAAACTTTTTTTTATTGAGTTATAGTCATTTTACAATCTTGTGTCAAATTCCAGTGTAGAGCACAATTTTTCAGTTATACATGAACATACATATATTCATTGTCACATTTTTTTTTTGCTGTGAGCTACAAGATCTTGTATATATTTCCCTGTGCTATACAGTATAATCTTGTTTATCTATTCTACATAGCTAGAATATATAAATAGCTCATATGACCTAATAAGAAAAAACCAAACAACCCAATCCAAAAATGCACAGAAGACCTAAACAAGCAATTTTCCAAGGAAGAAATACAAATGATCAATAGGCACATGAAAAAATGCTCAATATCACTAACTATCAGAGAAATGCAAATCAAAACTATGATGAGATATCACCTCACACCAGCCACAATGGCCATCATTCAAAAGTCCACAAATGACAATGCTGGAGAGGCTGTGGAGAAAAGGGAACCCTCCTACACTGCTGGTGGGAATGCAGTTTGGTGCAGCCACTGCTGAAAACAGTATGGAGATTCTTCAAAAGACTAGGAATAGACTTACCATATGACCCAGGAATCCCGCTCCTGGGCTTATATCCAGAAGGAACCCTACTTCAAAAAGACACCTGCACCCCAGTGTTCATAGCAGCACTATTTACAATAGCCAAGACATGGAAACAGCCTAAATGTCCATCAACAGATGACTGGATAAAGAAGTGGTGGTATATTTATACAATGGAATACTATTCAGCCATAAAAATAACAACATAACACCATTTGCAGCAACATGGTTGTCCCTGGAGAATGTCATTTTAAGTGAAGCAAACCAGAAAGAGAAAGAAAAATACCATATGAGATCGTTCATATGTGGGATCTAAAAAAAAAAAAAATACAAAACAGAAACAAACTCATAGACATAGAATACATACTTGTGGTTGCAATTGGGGTGGGGTTTGGAAAGGGACAGACTGGGATTTCAAAATTTGTAGATACTTACAGGGGCATGTTTTTTGTTTTCCAGTTCTATTAGCATAATTAAGAAGAGGAAGTCTTCCCCCCATGCTCTGCTAAAACAGCTTTATTGACAGATAATTTATATACCATCCAATTACCCATTTAAAATGTAAATGGTTTTTAGTATATTCACAGATATGTGCAAAAATCACTATAGTCAATCTTAGAACATTTTAATTATCTCAAAAAGAAATCCTGTACCTTTTAGATATCATCCCTTATCCCCGATCTTTCTTCCCAGACCTAAGCAACCACTACTCTACTTTCTGTCTCTGGATTTCCTTATTCTGGACTTTCATAAGAATGTAATCATACAGTAGGTGGTCTTTTGTGACTCCCTTGTTTTACTCAGCATGATATTTTCACGTTTCATCCATGTTGCAGCATGTATCAATATTTTATTCCTTTTTCTTTGTTTTTGTTTTGGGGGGGGTAAATAGGTTTATTTATTTACTTTTTTATTTAATGGAAGTGCTGAGCATGTGCTCTACCACTGAGCTATACCCTCCTTTCAATACTTCATTCATTTTTATGACCAAATAATATTCCATGGTATGGATGTACCACATTTTGTTTATCCCTTCATCTGCTGATGGACATTTGGGTTGTTTGCAGCTTTTGGCTACTATGAATAATGCTGCCATAAATATTCATGCACAAGTTTTTGTTTGGACATATGTCTTTTTTTCTCATGGGCATACATCCAGGAGTGGAATTGCTGGTTCACATGGTAACTCTATGTTTGATCGTTTGAAGCACTGCCAACCAGGTTGTTTTCCAAATGACTACATCACTTTATATTCCTATCTGCAGCGTGTGAGTCTCCCAATGTCTCCATATCTTCACCGATACTCTTTAGTATCTGTCTTTTTTGATTCCATCCTAGTGGTTGTGAAGTGGTATTTCATTGTGGTTTTGATTTGCATTTTCCTAATGACTAGTGGTGTTAAGCATCTTTTCATGTGCTTACTGGCTATTTGTGTATCTTCCTTGGAGAAATGTCTATTCAGATCCTTTGTCCATTTTAAAATTAGGATATTTGTCTTTTTTATTATTGAGTTGTAAGAGTTCTTTGTATATTCTAGATACAAGTCATTTATCAGATATATGATTTACGAATACTTTCTCCTATTCTGTGGGTTGACTTTTCACTGAATGGTGTTTTTTTGTTTTCTAGTTCTAATTATCACACTTAAATAAAGAGGGCCTAATGTTCTTTGTTTCATCTCTTTTTATGTATTTCTCTACCTTTGTAGTCTAGAGTCAAGCAGAGGCCTTTCCATCAAAAAGTACTTAATCATTTTTCTAACCCAGAAAACCCACAAAATAAACTTTGGAATAAAAAGTGGCTCATCCTAGGCTGGTGCTTTGCACAGGCCTTCCAGGCTGGGAAAGGACACAGTAGGGAAAAAAAGCCATTTCTCAGTATCCTTCACATTTTATCTTCACGACTTGAATACAAATTTGTTTGGAAATTCAGAGAAAATATTGAATCACTGGTATATTAAGTGATATTTGTCAAACTTCTGGATTGTTACCAGATTAGAATGGACAATCAGCACTTGATAGAATGAGCAATGACGAAAAGGAAATAACAGACCTTCAGGATAAAACCCCAGGATAAAGGAGTAACTCCAACAGCTCTGTTAAGAATATTTACCCCACTCAGCAATTTATAATGTAATTCAATAAACAGAGTTTGAGCACTGTGATATGAGAGGCTCAGTTGGCTGCTTTTGTGTAGGTAGTGGGTGGGGATGGAAGTGGGATGAACACGCAGGAAAGTCTGCCCGTGAGTCGACAGTTTATGATAAAGGAATTTAGAAGAGATGTAGGCAGCTGTAGAGGAGGGTAGAATGCTGTGAGGATGATAAAGGAGGCACAGCACGCGGAGTCATTGTGATGGGAGTCCTACTCAGGATAGAGAATCAGGAGAAAGCGCAGGCAATTCTTGAAAATCTTCAGCGTGTAGCTGAGTCTTGTGGTGGTGGTGGGATTTCTACTGACGGAAGTGGAGAGGGAGAGCACTGCCAGCATTTGTAGAATTTGGAGGAAAGGACTGTGGTTAGTTGGGCTGGATTCCAGGTGCCTGTACGGGGTGCTGGAGGTGAGGCTGGGGAGATGCTTGTAGCAGAACAAAAAGGGCTGTAAACCCCTGCCCATAATTACTGAGACCATGAGGAGCCACTGAATTGTTGAACAAGATGCATTTTGCAGCTGGAGGCAGGATGAGTGGAGAGAACCCGGATGCAGAGAAGACGTGAAGACTTCTTTAGGCACAGAATGTGACAGCAGGGTGAAATCAGACTTTGGTTTAAAGGACAGCGCTTGTGGAATGACAGGCTGCCAAAACCCAGCGGCAATGACTAGTTGGACTCCCTGGCTGAAGCTGCCACCCCACTTGATCCCACTTATCAGGGTCAAAACTAATTGGACGTATGAGGTCACGTGGGAGCTGTACAATCAGTGCCAGGGCTTTGGAAGTGCCAGTTGGTTGAGCACCAGTGGTGATGGAACAAAAGACTGCATGCAGCTGGCTGGGCTGAAATAGTCACCACCTGGGGTGGGGGTGGGGCAGAAGGTGGTGCTGAGGGGAGGCGAGGGGCCCTTGGCCATCTGAGCTGCTTACATGTCACATCACAGCTGCGGGAGTGAAAGTCGGCAGCTCCAGCAGACTGGATCTTTGCGAGAGAGCCACAGAGCAGAGCCTCAGCTTCTTCACCTGTAAAATGGCCAGTATTTTGAGGCTTCAATGAAAGAACTCAGGTGCAGCACTTGGCAGAGGGCCTGGAACATCGCCAACTATTACTGTTCCCTAGGGCTGCGCCCAGGACCGCCTGCCTGTGGAGCTTGGGAGGACTCTTCATTTCAGAGCCGTGTCCTTCCATCTCTGGAAGGTGTCGGGACACCTGGCTGTTTTGCATCTGAGGTTGTAGCACAGAAGCAGCCATGGGAGCTGATCTGACGCCCCTACTTCATGGCTCTGGGACAATGCTTTCATGCAAGTCACTTCATCACTTGTACAGCCTCCCCTTCTCTTCCACTATCTGGCCTGACTCTTACAAGCTCTTCTGCCCATTTCCTGGCATCTCCTTTCCTGCCATCAAGAAACTGCTGGCTCCTTGCTGAAGGCTCAGGGATCTGGCAGTCTAATCTGGGACCCAATCTGCTTTTGGTTGCTAATTAGAGAAGAAGAAAGTAGAAAACAAGACCACATCACATTTTGGAGAGACATGGAAAGTCTAGGGAGGCAGAAGAACAAGAACTAAGTTTGTTGGGGACTATTTGGGCTGCTTAAGTACCATGGTGCTAGCCAGAGTTCTTATTTCCTTCTCTTGCTCCCCTCCCTTCTACCTTCCATGAGCAAAGGAATAAGACAGACTTTGCCTTGCAGCAAACTCCAAGAGGGAGAAAGGCATGCACACAAATGACCCCAAAGGGGAGGGATGCATATCCGAGAAGAGACCCAGATGATGTGATCTGTAAGTTCAGAACGGGGAGTGATAACTACTAATTGGAAGGATTTCAGAAGGCTTCAAGGAGGAGGTGGCAATGAACTGGGTTGTGAAGAATTTTTGATTTAAACGTTTGAAATAAAGGAGGAAGGCAACACACAACATTGTAAAATGATTATAAATCAATAAAAAATGTTAAAAAAAAAAGGAGGAAGGCAACAGCTCAAAAAAGGTACAGAAAGGAATAAAATGGTGGTTGATAAAGGAATGAATCTTTACTTTGGTCAGATTTCTAAGAGTGTGGAGGGAACAGGGGGGCAGATTAGGGAGCAGTTTGGAAACTAGAGTGGGGATTGGGGACTTTAGTCCATAGCAATAGGGAGCTGGTACTGATATCAGAACTGTGTTTTAGGAAGATTAATCCATTGACATTGGGTAGAATGGATGGGTGAGGGCAAAGGAGCAGGGAGGTGGTTTGAAAGTATTGCAGTGGTCCAGGAAGAGCTATTGCTATGAGCTCAGTACTGTCAGAGGCATGAAGGGGAGTTAGAGATGAATGGGATGCGTGCTGTGGAGTTAGAATTAGTAGAAACTGGTAACTGATTAACTATAGGACCTAAGCAGGAAAGAGGAATCAAGAAGGACTTTTCTGCCATTTCTCACTTGAACTTGTCTGACTCCACTTGTTCTTTAAGGATACTGGCCACTCTTGGATAAACAACTAATCTTCCAAGCGTCCCCTTGTGTGGGCTTTGCCCTCCTCCCCTCATCCATCCCCACTCACCAGCTGTTCTGATGTTGGTGTGAAAATCCTTCTCATCATCGCCATATACAAAGAGGTATTCTGATTTTACAACAGGCCAGGGCTGGTTTTACTGTCACAGTTCCTGAGGCTTTTGCAAATCCAGGAAGGTTTTCACAATGCATTTGCTCTGAGGGGAAAGGATCAAGCTTTCATCGGTCTTAATGCTGGTACACAGATTCTTAGGTTGAGCATTTAAGAAGGGCAGAGCTTGCTTGGGGGTATTGCTAACAAAAGGCTTTGTGAGTGTGACGGTTTTTCTTTTGTTCACTAAATGTCTCCTTCAGAACCACAATCAATTAGGCCCGGGGCAGCAGCTGCTCATCTGAATGAGCTATCCTCCCAGTTCCCATTGGAGTGCCCCCATTTTCTCCTGCCATCTACCATCTAGGTCTTGTTTGAGTCCACTGAGTGACAGACAATATGCCAAACACCCTTCTTCCATTGAAATGTCTCTTGTCATTGATATTCTAAACATTTTCTTTCTCTTGTCCTCTCTCTGTCTCCCTTCCTCCCTCCTTTTCTCTCACAGATATGAAGATGTGTAAATGTATCTTTTCAAACATTTTTGGGGGGTTGCTTAAAACAAAGGTGCATTCCTCAGTCCACGTTGCAGCCATGGCTCTGTGGTCTTCTTCGCTGTGGAATACAAACTGAGGAGCCACCCCAATCTTTTTCTCGTGGCAAAGGTAAGAAAAATGATGGATGGATCTAGGCAATGGCTTTCAAGTTTCTGCTCAAAGATGGC
The DNA here is from genome assembly GCF_048773025.1 of Camelus bactrianus. Taxonomy (NCBI): domain Eukaryota; kingdom Metazoa; phylum Chordata; class Mammalia; order Artiodactyla; family Camelidae; genus Camelus; species Camelus bactrianus. Next base: position 86,547,873 of record NC_133540.1, on the reverse strand, counting down.
ACAATCACTTCAAAAAAGGTTTTTTTTTTAAACCACCTGTAACCTGGTCCCACAGACAATGCCACACAGTGTGTTTGTTCTTACAGCAGCAGCCCATTTCTTTATGTGTCAGCCTTTTCTAAGTTATACTGCAGTGGAAACCACCCCCACATCTTAGTGGACTGCAACAACCAAGCTCTCATTCTGGCTGCACTCCAGACCAGGATGCCAACTCGGGGCAAAGCCGGCTCTTGGCCTGTGACTCTGCAAGTATCTTCTTCATTCTGGCTTTCAGGCGGGAGGAAAAGCCCTTCTTGGAACAGAACTTCCTGTGCATGATGTGCCAGGGCACGTTTTTCTTTTCCTCCTGCCCTCTTTCCTTATGAAATCTCCATCCTGGAACACTGCTCTGTGCCAGCCCAGGATAATGGAAAAGGGTATTTCCCAAAGGTGAAAAGATTTAGTACCTCTGTTGGCGTGATGATGTTTTTAGTTTTGCTCTGAAAGTGAGTGATGTTAGTAGGACAGGGTTTTTCTCGTGGATATTTCGCTTTGAGTTTGGAAGCAGGAATTTCTTTCCTCTTCATCGTCTCTGCCTCCAGTGTCTCTTCCTCAATTCCCCTCCCCTTTTCCTTTTGAGGGGAAAAAGAAGAATTCTAGGGGAAGGGAAGTGGGTTGAAGAGATGGAGGGGACAGTGAGGGGAGAAGAAGATGAGGGAGGGAGAGCAGAGAGGCTGGATTCTCCAGTGCTCTCCTCTGAGGGACTTGGGACCCAGGGGAATAACTAAAGAGCTCTTCCGCCCAGCCTTCGTGTGTGTGTGCGTGTGTTTGTGTGTGTGCGTGTGTTCGTGCGTGTGTGTGTGTGTTTGGTTATCTAATAGTATGGATTCTGTTTGGAAATGGTTGTATCTTACTACTTTTCCAGCACTTAAGGGCATAGGTACAAAACCCTAGTGTATTACACAGGTAAAAATAGGGCTGCTTACACTATTTACAATAGCCAAGATATGGAAACAACCTAAATGTCCATCAACAGATGACTGGATAAGAAGGTGTGGTGTGTATATATATATATATATATATATATATATATATATATATATATACACACACACACACACACATAATGGAATATTACTCAACCATAAAAAGAATGAAATAATGCCATTTGCAGCAACATGGATGGACCTAGACATTATCATATTAAATGAAGTAAGTCAGGTAAAGACAAAGATCATATGATATCACTTGTATGTGGAATCTAAAAAAAAATATATGAATTACATTTACAAATAACCAAAAATAGACTCACAGACATAGAAAATAAACTATGGTTACCAAAGGGGAAAGGATGGGAGAAGCATAAATTAGAAATTTGAGTTTAACAGATGCACATTGCTATATATAAAATAGATAAACAATAAGGTCCTACTGTATAGCACATGGAACTATATTCAATTTCTTGTAATAACATATAATGGAAAAGAATCTGTAAAAAAATGTGTATGTATATGTATAACTGAATCATTTGCTGTACACCTGAGACTAACATTGCAAATCAACTACACTTCGATAAAAAATAAAATAAAATAAAATAAAAGTAAGGCTGCTTTGGGCAACTAACATTGCCAAATCAACTACAATTCAAAAAAAAATTAAAGAAAAAAGTAGGGCTGCTTTGGTGGGGGATGGAGGACACTGCCATCCCCCCACCCAAACGCTCTGCAGAATTCTGGGACTCTGAAAAATGTAGACTGACCATCTAAAGGATAAAGCCATAATCCTTTGGTCCAAGATCACAGAACCATCAAAAGTGACTTCTAGAAAGCAAATGCTAGGGTTCTTTTTGCTGTTGTTGCTGTTGTTGCTGTTGTTGTGGTGGCTGGAAAATGAGGTGCAGTGATAACGCCCTCCCTTGAAGACTTCCAGAAGGTGGAGGACATGTGCTCCAAGGCAAGGATGCTCTTCTATATAATTTATGCTTTGATAAAGATAAGTAATCTACAGTGGGAAGATTTTGTTGTCTTGGCCTCATCTAAAGGAACTCCAGCCACTGAAGGGGCCCAATAGACTTAGCTGGCTCGGAGAAGCCGCTGTCTGTAGAGGTGGTGGATTTGGAGAAGAAGTGGGAGATCAGTCAGGAAACTGGCTGGAGAGGAGAGAAACCGCTCTCCCCAGGCTGCTGAGCCTTCACGGCTGGTTTCCGCGAAGGGGACCAGAGCTGCTGGCTTCAGCCTTTTTTTCGGGACTCGTTGGCAGTGAGGAAGTGTCCTGTTTTCTTGTAAGTGGGTAGCTCTGGATCATGAACCCTGGACTTAGGAACTGTGTGGACTCGTACCCCCTCACCTCACAGTGGCCTGTGACAAGGCGTGTGGTCTGGGAGACAGAACTGTGGCGAGGCAGCCCGGAGGGCTGAAGAACATGTCTTTCTTCCTGCCAGCTGCCAACTTTGGGAAAGCAGGGCTTGTTCTTTCCCCGAGTCTCCTTCAGAGAAACGTGTATTTCGTGTTTGTGGGGGTGGGGGAAAGAGAACGTTCGTTTCTCTCTCTCACGTCTGTGGAGATGTGTTAACTGGAGGGAGGAGGAGGCAGCAGCATCTTTTTATGAGGATTATTCTGGCAGCTCAGGGGCAGCACGGAATGAAGGGGATTTGCAGATTCACTGTTGGAAGGTGCAGACATCTATGCACGCTGTTCCCAGCTGAGAGAAAGCTAGGGCTGGCTGCTGCAAAGGTCAATGACAAATGTAAATGCATCTTTTTTCTTTAAAGATAATTTCCATAGACTTTTTTCACAAGTGTTGAGTGACTTTCTGTTTCTCAGGAAAAATAGTCATTCACATTTCTATTTCTCTCTCATGAGTTATAATTATGTTGTTATAAATATGGACACTTTAAAGAGATCCTGCTGAGGAAAAAATGGGCATTTTTTTCTTCTTGACAATGAAGAGAAAACAGGGGTGACTGATCCCACTTAGCAATGATTTCCAACAGCAGGCTTTGCATTTGAGGTGGGTAGGAGATTCTAAGTCTGCTTAGTCATAGTTTTGAGCTATTAAAAAATAAAGAGTAACTATAGAGTTAAGAAATTGAAGAAAAATGTCATAATTCAAATTGGTTATAATGATTTACAGGAAGAAGTTTTATGCAGTAGATTGGACACTTAAAAACAGAGAGAGAGGTTCCTCCCAATAAAATTGTATGGAAATGGCAAACTTGCAAGGCAGATCAAGGGGAGATGCTTTGGGTGAAGGGGGGCTGGGGGCTTAGAACCCATCTTGTTTGTCACCCTTCCTTGACTCTGGGGTGACCACTGAGGCACTTTTGTGGGGTCCCTGCAGCTCTGAGGATTCCAGCGTGAACATAGTGGTTTGGAGAGCAGGTTTTCTTTGCATCCCAAGCCCCTGGCATTTGGTGATAGCCTCCAGGTCCTGAGGAGTGACATGAGCCATTTGGTGTTTGGGCACAGCCAGCATGAGTGAGCCCTCCTGTCCAGCACATGGGGAGCCCCGGGTTTAGGCACAGACTGGGATCTCGGAGCTGGGTGTGGATGTGGAGTGGGACCCAGCCACAGCGGCAGTCATGGAGTGAAGGGGAATGAAGACAACATCCTGCTTGAAGGACTGTCCAAGGTCCACAGGAACTGTCCAATGTCCGAAGTCCACAGGGGGGTGGCAATGATTCAAGGACAGAGTCTGAAGTGAAGGGTCTGCCCCTGAAGTCAGGTAAGATTGGACTAGGGTCTGAGAGTGGGAACAGGAGGCAGAAGGTGGATTTGGGATCTAGGGAGAAAGACTTTATGGGGTCCTGTGGTCTTGCCTGTGGGCAGGGAGGTAGCTTCAAGGGCCCCGGGGGATTTGGAGGAGGCCCTGACTGTGGAGGGACGGGGGTTGAGCCGCCTTGTCCTACAGTCACTTGCGATCTTGAACACATTGTGAGCCAGCACCCCTGGATGCCTGTATCATGGGTCTGTGCCCCCCATCTTCCTCTATCTCACTGAGGATGGGGATCCGATCACAGATGGGCTTCAGAACTGACCTTTGACAAGGCGTCAAAGTAATTCCCCACTAAAACTTAGTATAGTTTAGCTCTACTGAATAGATCAAACAAAGGCATATGCTGTCCATTTGTATACCATAGATGCCTGTGTCACTGGGATTTTAGTCTTTTGGCAGTTTTCTTGTATTGTCCTGATGGGGCTGTGGGTGGCACCCAACTCATAGCCTAAAGTCGTGCACACGCAAGGACTCTCCCAAAGCTGAGGGGCCGGGGGTGCCTGCTCTGCAGCGTGAATGTGGGCACTGTCCACCCTGGGCTGTGATTGGGAGGGTCATCACCCAGGACAGCCAGAGAGGGGAGAGATGGTTGAAGGGGGAGAAACAAAAGCTTACGAATGCTCATTTTCTTTCTACTTTGGATTTATGAATTGTTTCCTTTTGTAAATGTCCTTAAAAAGCAGGCTTCTCCACTGAGGTTCAACAAGACAGACTTCATGGCAGGTGGAAGCATTAGTCTCTGAAATGCAACCTGGTGCCACTGTGATGAGCTTAAACTTCTCTTAATGGTTTTTTAATGTATTATTATTGATTTAGAATTTCTTTTTTCTCTTTTTTTATTGAGGTATAGTCAGTTTATAATGTGTCAATTTCTAGTGTACAGCATAATGTTTCAGTCATACGTGTACATACATATATTCCTTTTCGTATTCTTTTTTGTTGTAGGTTACTACAAGATTCTGACTATAGTTCCCTGTGCTATACAGAAGAAACTTGCTGTTTATCTACTTTATATATAGTAGTTAGTACCTGCAAACCTTGAACTCCCAATTTATCTCTTCCCACCCCTCTCTTCCCCCGGTAACCGTAAGTTTGTTTTCTGTGTACGTGAGTCTGTTCATAGCAGCACTATTTATAATAGCCAAGACATGGAAGCAACCTCAATGTCGTAATGAGTTCTTTCGCCTTCCTGCTGCCTGTGGTTTACATGAAGCTGTAGAGAGAACCCTAAAAGCAGATGTCATTTTAACTTAAGACTAGAAAACACTAAATAGAATTTTAAATTTAAAGAGAAACTATACATCAGTTGGCAGATTAGAGGATGGAGGCTCAAAGCCCAGAGCCTGGTATTTCTTGTTTTTCAGGTCTGGGGTCACCTATAGTGGCTACTTGAGGCTTCTGGGACTATTTTTCCAGGGCTACTAGGAGGGCAGAGGAATATCTGAATAAGGAACAGATTCCTTGGACATGGAACTGGCTTGGAGGTTTGGCTGGCCTCTGACAATTTGGAGTCACATTTCTAAGACCCAAGTGCTGTAGGAAAGCTTGAATAGAGGCCCCAAATGTCAGGGTCCCTCTGGAGTTGATTGACATAGATCTGGCTAGAGAGAACGTAGCATAATCTAAAATCAGTTAAATTCAGGAAACTCAGAAGATAACCCTCAGGAAATCTGGAATCCAGTTCAGACCGTGGGGCTACGAAGAGATTTGGAACAGAATGAATCAAATTCATGTGGCAAATTGGTGGCAGAGGCAGGTTTAGAGCTCCTGGCTCTTGACTGACTCCCAGCTCAGTGGTTTTTAATTTCTACAGTGCTACCCCTATCTCCAGCTGACTAATATGTGCCCCAAATTTGCTTCGTGGGAGCCAATCTCCCTTCCTTCCCTCCCTCCCTCTCGCTCTTCCTCTTTCCCTATCTTCCTTTTTTCTTTCCTTCTACCTTCAAACATTTGGTGCTCCCTGCATGCCTGGATCTGTCATTTTTGGAAAGATGAAAATGAGTAATACTCAGTTTTGCTGTCTTAAAATCGTAACTGTGTGAACATCTCCCTCACCCAATGATCATCATGGCCCTGGTGGGTAAATGACTGGTAGTGGCAAGGGATGGTTGGTCATTGGAAGGAGGGAGATAAGGGTGAGAGGGATGTGGGCAAAGGCCTGGGCAGCCACAGGTCAGAGGAGACAAGGCTGGAACCAAGATGGAGAGTGTCATGGCAGACACTGGGGACCCACGGCAGAACATTCTGCTAAGGGCTTAGTGCAAATTCAGAGAACAGTGAAGAGCAAGTGAGGGCCACAGTCTGGAGCGAAGGATGCAGCTGGAGCTGATGGGCAGGACAGACTTGGGTCAGAGTCAAGTCTGCAGCAGCCACAGTAGTCCCTGCGCCAGAGCTGCTGTGTTGAAGGAAAACCGGCCTCATGAAAGGTTTGTATTCTCACCTGTGGCTCAGTCAGACACAGGGCCTGAATCTTCTGGGTGGAGTCCTGCAGAGAAAAACAGACAACTCATGCAGTCTGCCTCCAAGCTTTCCCTGTTGTCATGGCTACTGACTTATTAAGGAGAAGATGTAGATGGGGTCCCAGGAAACGCATCAGTCTTGAAAAGTTGCTTTTGCCTTCTCCCCTCCACCCTGCCTCCACCCCCTCCCTGACTGCACAAGGCAAAGAGAAATCTCTTCAGAGGCATTTTATCAGAGGAGTAATTTCAGTCCACTTACACAGGGTGACAGAAGAGCAAATGCATAGCATGGTGACATGCCAGCAATTTGAGAGCTTTGTTAAGGGAAAAAAATATTCTACAGTGTCCTCCTTAGTAAACAGAAATGTGTACTGGTGGATGTGGTGATGAAAAAATGCCCATCAGAGGAGAGCACTGAAAAAAGGCATTTTCTTAGAAAAGGCATCTCCTTAGGTGTGTAATCATTATTCAAGAAAAAGAAGAAGGGAGAAGTATGACCCCCCAAGTTTTCGGCTGAAGTAACCGGGTAGATGGTTGTGCTGTCCCTTAGGGAGGAACAATTAAATCAGTTTGATATTATAGAAATAAAAGGACTAATTGGTGTCTTCAGTGGTTTTAGAAAATCTCCAACGTTTGTTTAGGGGTTGGGTAGACTCATTTTCCAATTTGACCTCCTTCCGCAGCTGCAGGCACCCTCATCTCCATCAATAAGAAACAGCAAAAGAATATGAAAACAAATACATGTGTGTTTATGTATGATTGAAGCACCAGAAGTTGACACACTGTAACTGACTATACTTCAATGAAAAAAGAAATAGCAGCTCTCTGGTTCTGTGAGGAGACCTACTGGCTCCCACACAAAATTCATCATACTGATCACAGATGGGGAACCTGCCCTCTAGTTGTGTCCTCAAGTCATGTGGCCAGACAGACAAAATCAGATAAAGAAGAAAAGACTTGCTGGGGAGTTGCATGGTTAGATCAGGTAAGGGCAGGGGGAATTTTCTCTTCCCCTTAGAGTTGACCTATGTGCCTGCCATTTACCTATTTTCCTCAGATCCAATTCCCGTCCTTCTCTTGCTCTGCTCTGCATCACAGGGAATTATATTTCCAGATAGGTTTGGCCCATGGGAAGAACTGATAGAAGATCGTAGGGCAAGAAGAGAGGAGAAGTCAGTGATTTCTTCTCTTGTTCTGTCCTGAGTGAGGCTTATCTCCCATGAAACAGTTTCCTTCGTGATGTCCAGCTTCTGTACGGCAGCCCCCACTCTGGCCCTAAGTCTTCCAGTGGCCTATGCTTCTGGGCTCTGATGATGCCACTTCCTTGTACGATTTCTCCTGCCCCAGGGTGGTAGTGGATTCCATTTCTTCTTTGCTTTCTGGGTTCTTCTATCACCTATTTAATCAATCCCCTGGATTTAATTTCCTCTATTTTTAAGATCCAGAGTGGTTCCTTAAGAGGAAACTGATGGTATATATTTTGTCTGATGGTTCCTGAAAACCTAGAAGTTAAACCATCAGCCTTTGAAACTCTGTATTTTCTGGTTCTTCTCTAGCCCTCTGACTTCATCGCCTATAACTTTCCTTCTTGCTCTCCCCTTGTCTGCCCATTAATTGTCTTTTTGTTCTATGACCAAACTCATTCCCTGCTCAGGGCATTTGCATCATTGTCTTCTCTGCCTTAGAAAGTTCTACTCAGATCTACACCAAAGTTCTCATTCTTAAATCAACTGAGTGTCTAGCTTTCCAGGTCTAACTCTGAACATCTCCACTGGATTGGATAATCAAGACTTCCCCAAATTAGCTTCTTTGCACATCCTGTTTCCAAAAAGCAAACCCACAAGCACTTATTTTTTGGAGAATCTACTAGGTGTATTTGAGAATTCTGTTTAGTTTTATGGCTCTTTGGTAGCACAGACCTTTGAAGTTTACACATCAGAAGGAACTGTCAGATTTCATGCATTAACTGACCTTGCTCAGCAGTTGAGAAGAAAAAAAAATTCTATTTTGTTTTTAGCTTATAATATTTTCTGGATGTGTTGTGAAATGTCTTTGTTTTGGTTAAAATGCCTTTGGTTGGAGAACAGTAAAAACCTTTGACAAAGCTTTTTTTAAAAAATAAGTTAAGAAAGCTGTGATAAGAGGAGACCAGAAAGGCTCTTCTGATAAAGCATATTTTGCCCAAGGGTCTACTGTTAGATTTGCGAATGTCTGGAATAAGTCATGCATGTAAAATGCAACTGCCCTTTGGAGAAATCCTATCATTCCTTGCTGTGCTGTTGTAAATAGTACAATTAACTTTCTTTTTGGCTTCTGGGTAGATCAAATTCTGAGGACACTAAGAGTTTAGAGGGAGTGGTAAAGGGAAGTAGGGTTGATTTTCCAGGAAGAGGGGTTTGTCCAAAGAAGCCTGACCAGGGCCTGTTGGAGTGTGTGTGCACGTGAGCACGTGTGTGTGTGCATGTGTATGTGTATGTGTATGTGTATGTGTATGTGTATGTGTATGTGTATGTGTATGTGTATGTGTTTGCATGCTCTTTGAGGGAGCGGGTGCCAGAAAGGGTGGTGGGCAGAAATCACGGCATTCCTTTCACCATTTTGCCCATGTCTGTCTCTAGAGGATGGTGTCCTCTCTAGAGGACTGAACATTCTGGTCCTTGGAGGATATGTTTTATTTTATTGCCTCTTGTCCTTCTACACTAGACAGAAAGTCCTCTTTGGCAATCCTTAACTTTGATAAAGAGAAGAACAACTTCCTGGAATGAATAGAATTAGGGTTTCTCACCTTGTTTACACATTCCTATGAACATTTATGTACATTAATACAGTAATTTCCTCAAGTGGTTGAGTGTTAATGAATCATTAATAATAAATATTCAAATCTCATTCCTGAGTTTACAGGTGTTGGTGGGAAGAGTCAAGGGCTAACCTAGTTGTCTAGGAAAAAAATCCTGATTCTGGTATATTTGATATGCATAAATAAACGTTTGTGTACTGTCTTCCATCTTGGGAAATCAAGATGCTATGCTGTCAGCAAACACCAGACAAGATGGCTATCTCAATATCCAGCTTGCTTACGCTGGGGAAGAAACAGCTGTTCATAAAGCAATTTATATGCAACAGTTGCAACGTGGCTCTAACTAATGGACGTGAAAGGTACAGTGGAGATAATCTGTAGAATGCCGTTCTGCCATTGCCTCCTGGACCACCCAAGATTTCTAAAGAAAAATGCCATTTATAAATCATTGAAATTTTTTTTTTACCTGCTTAATGGCTGTTTGCTTCATTTCCTGGACCTAGGCAATGATTTATGGCCAGCCAGCGATCAAGACTGTATTTTTATTTTTCTTACCCCTTGTGTAATAACTGGATGGAGAATGGAGAAGAGGCTTATACATTTTTTGGTATTTATCCTCCTTGTTGAATTAATGCATTTCATATAATTGTTTATTTTTGATATACTGGAGTTTAGGAGACTCATTATAGTGATTAAAGAGGGATGACAAATGGCAGTTTAGCCGTATAGCTGACAAATACCCTGTGACGTGAGGTAACCAGCACAAGTACAAAATGCCAACATGCCAAGAATGGTGGAATAAAGGATATGTTAAGCCTGCATCCTTGGTATTGTTGAATCACTGCACTGACCTGGACTATATTTTTCCAGATTTCATATTGTGGTCATTAAATGTCTATTGCTTACACTTTGCTGGTTGAGGTTGTTCCTTTCAGCCAAAGGCATTCTTAGCTGACCTGGTATCTCAGACTGAGTTCCTTACTTCCCACCTGCTCTCCTGTTCTGCTCCTCTTCTATTCCCTTAGTTAATGGCATCCACCAGTCGCCCAAGTCAGAATCTTGGGGATCTTCCTCAACTCCTTTCTCTTATTCACCTACTTCCTTGAATATAGGGATTATTTCTTGCTCATCCTTTTTCTCTCTCATCCCTAGTACGATTCCTGGTACACAGAAGTCACTCAAAGTTATGTGTGTTGAAATAAATTAAATAAGGTTGACTAGAATTTAATGTCATGGATTTGTACACAGATACCGAGTAAAGTGAAGAGGAAAAGCTTGGGAGATACTTTATTTAATAGGCTATGGTGAGTTTTGTTAAACCAGCCTTGCCCCTTATCATAGGATATTTTTCTAATGACTAAACTTCTTTTGCCCCTTTGATTATGTTTTTCACCTACGACAATGTTGGATGAGCACTGTCATATTTTCCTTCTTGGACCCTTGTTTTAAATTTGTCCATGTTGAAATTCCTCTCCCATGACATTTTTGCTCCATCAATCAATACTATTGATTGTTACAGTTAGTGTTGCTTTTCCTACCTTTATCCTGACAGACATTCTGCGTCTGTATGAGGGCTTCTGCTGATGTCTGCTCTCTTCTCTTACACTGGTGGATTGTATTAATCCTATTTTCAGAATCTTGGGTAACTACTCTGTCTTTCTATATACAGGGTGAGGATAGAATGACAAGTGAAGGGGTTCACAATCTGGTGGGGAATTGGAGAGAATACCAGATTTGAAGTGGAAAAAAAAAAACCCTTGGGGTTTGTGTAGCAGCAGTTCCTATATGTATGATTTTAATGTCAACAAATCCATCAGTTTTGTTTTCTTACATTTCAATGGCAAGCCGAGTTACAACTATTCCATTCACCTCACAAGACTGTTGTGAGAATCAAGAGTGCTGCACGTGTAAGGCTAATGCCATGTATGTATTCTAGGGTGTGATGACTTGTACTTGAACCACAAAGACTGAGCAAGTTTGGTTATTATAGAAGGGGAGACAATGGGCTCCCCAATGGGAGAAAGGTTGGGCAAACAAGAAATAAACTTCCCAAAGAGCTGGCTTATAGAACCCAGGCATATTGTGAGATTTCTCATGCTTGAGAAAAGTTGCCAGTTTACTATTTTCTATATGATGTAGGAGAAGTTACTGGAAGAAGGGATGGGAGGACAAATTGTTTCCAGGGATATAAAAACCCTTGATAGAGATCCAAGTCCTGTTTAACTTTTCCCAGGATGGCCACACTTAGCTCCGAACCTCAGACTCCAAGGAGGGCTCCAAGCCAGACCTCAGGTAGAGTAATTAGAACTGAAGTGGGACCCTTGCCTAACTTTCTCATGTAACAATGAAGAAACTGAGATTCAATGAAGGGAAATGATTTGCTTTAGATCATTGGGCTAATCACTGTATGATCAGGACCTGGAACCCAGGTCTCTACGCTGCTATGCTGAGAGATCCAACCATGTTACCATCATTTGTAATGTGTTTCCAAGTAATTCATTACAGGTAAGCATTCAAACACCAAGATTTTTGAAGGATTTACTTTTTTGTTTAAAAAAATGAGAGAAAATTCAAGGTTATCCCTAGTCATGCTTATATTCCTTACTTATAATCCATCATTTCTTGAAGAAGAGAGAAAGTGGCAGGGATCTCCACCTTGGATACATCCATGAGTCTTTTGCACATATGAGCATCAGTTGTGTCCCAACAAAAAAAGTTTAAATACCACAATGTCAGATCATATGATACACATGAGAGCCTCTGAGCAGCTGCCTTTCTGTGATTTCTCTTTCCTTTAAAGGAAAAAATGTGACTTGATTTTCACTAGACACATTGTTGGATGGACGAGGACACTATGCCCCTCAATACCCACCACTCAAGAAGCATCAGCTAATTTTTCATCTCCCTTCTTTAGATTTGGAGCCTCAGAAATCATTAGGTATTTTTGCTACAAACTTCTGCATACTTGTTTATTAATTTAATTCATACTTTCATCTATCAGCAAATATTTAGAGTGCCTGTATGTGTTGGACACCAAAAAGGGTAGATTACCAAAGAAAGAGATAATTTGCTGATGTTTATACTTCTATACATTTAGGTTCCAAAAGTGAGTAAAAATGATTTTTTAGAAAAAAGCCCTGGAACAGTATTAAGACTCTGATGCCCTATTTTCTTGATGAGCCTTCTTTGACCAGCTGTGCTGCAGGTCACGTTAGAACATACAGTGAAGTAGTGTGCATTTTAGTGCACATTCAATGACTTTTTTATTTATTTTTTGGAGGGGAGGTAATTAGGTTTATATTTATATATATATATATATATATATATATATATATATATATATATATATTTAATGGAAGTACTGGGAATTGAACACAGGACCTCGTGCATGCTAAGCATGCACTCTACCACTGAGCTATCCCCTCCCCCTCTTTAATGACTATTGATAACGATGGTGATGATGATGATGACAGTGATCTCAGGGACAAGGATAAAGTGATCATGGAGCCTTGCAGTTTGTGGTAAACAATGGCAATTACATAGCAACTTCTGTTGTTGTTGGCCTCTAGGCAAGTGCCTGAAAACATTAATTAACTGGAGAGCCTGCTGCAAAGTCTCTTGGTAAGAGGCAGCTCTTAATCCAGACAAACAGTAGAAATCGGTAGTAGCTGGATGTCTGGAATAAACCATAAATTGCATGAATTACAGTGTTTTATGGTAATGACCAATCTCCAGATCTCTTTGGAGGGTTTCAGGGTGAGGTCAATGTGGTAGTGAGAACTGGGCAGGGTCAGCGTGGACTCTAGAGTTTGATTCAGCAGCCACTGAGCTGCATCTTTGATGAATCACCATGGCGTTGGATCCCAGTGGTCCCACGGCTTTTGCTGTTGTTAGATCATGGGTAATTGATAACAGGACTATGAGTCAAGTACAAAGGAGGAATATCTGCTGTAATAGTGTTACCGAAGAACCTGGATCTGTTGCAAAAACTGGGGCTTGTCTGTTCCCATCTCACATAAATTATTTGTTGGAGGGATGGATGAATGCTTGCTTCTCAGATTACTAGGGTGATAGAATCCTTGGCCAGCCTAACAGACTCAGATTTTATCCACAAATGTATAAAATCTTATGTAATGTGTTCTGATATGGCATATTAGCTAAGCCCATTTTCTTTATATTCTAAATTATTTCACACAGGGGGCTAATTTAAATCATATACCAAGCAAAACAAGGTCACTTGATATGAATCTGTCCTCCCAAGTCTTGGGCGAGAATCTGCCCCCCCAGATTTGGGCCTTTGGAATGTTTCTTTTAAACTAAGACTTGAATGAAGACATGAAACATTACCAATATTGTTTTGTTACTTGCTACATCTTTCTTCCTTGGGGGCAGCCAGGGCTAGTGAAAGTCAGGGAGAGAGACTGAAAAAGCTGGAAATGATCTTTTTTTTTGGAGGTGAGGGAAGATATGGGCTGAAGTCTGTATTGACATGGAGTCAACTCACTGGGCTGAGAAGATGACGTAAAGGGGTCCAGGCATCTGTCAGTAGGGGAGGGAAGAAGAATGACTACACATACATTATAACATGATCCCCTTTTTTCCCAGGAAAAAAAACTTTTTTTTCAGTGAAGCTACGTATTCCCACGGCTCAGGTGCCCAGACCTCACCCCATCAGCTTCAACAAGTTGCCTGGAAAAGGCAGCAAATCTTCACAAACACCCATTAAGGAGGGGAGTTTTTACTACTTTTCAGAGATGGTAATAATAGATAAGAGACTTTACAAGTAGTTTGCACAAGTGTTGATGTCATTTAATCCTCCAAACACACCTGTGAGGCAGGTTGCTTCACTAGCTTCGTTTTACACATGGGGAAACTGAAGCTCAGAGATGTTATGTCAGTTGCTGGAATTTTCACAGGCACCTCAAACAGTCTTCCCTGACAGCCTGTCATGCTGATTCTTTGTTGATCCAAATGGGGAAATGAGGCTCAGAGAGGTTCAGTGAATTGCTCAAGATCATATAGTAATTTGCAGAATTAGGATCAAATTTAGGTCATATATTTCTAAGTTTAATGCAGCATGTTCTTATTTCTCATCCTTACAAACTTGAAGGATATGACTTAGCAAAGTGGTGTCAATAGTGGCATACTCATTATTTGAAACAGCCCCCTAAGTCTGATATCTTTTTCAACCCATATTCCCTAGAAAATAGAAAACGAGGCAAAGCTTATATGCTAAAATTTTTTTGGGAAGTGTAATTGAAAGATACTAAGCGGAAAAAAGGGACATGAAGCATGGAGGGAGGGGAGGCAGATATAGGGTAGTGATGACCTGTTTGACCACAGCTTCATGAGAAAACACAGCCAAGTACTCATTTATGAGGCAGACTTCCAGCCAAACCATAAAGGACATAGCACCTCAGAGCAAGGAAGGGAGAAGAATTTTTCTTTCTTTTTAAAAATTTTTAATTTTTATATTTTTACTGAAGTATAGTTGATTTATGGAGTTGTGTTAGTTCTGGTGTACAGTGTAGTAATGCAGTCATACATATACATTCTTTTTTATATTCTTTATCATTGTAGGTTATTACAAGATACTGCATATAGTTCCCTGTCCAACAAGGAGGACCTTGTTTTATATCTATTTTATATATTACTATATATTTGCAGTGTGTATCTGCAAATCTCAGGCTCCTGATTTATCCCTCCACCCTTCCTTTCCCTGCTGGTAACCATAAGTTTGTTTTCTATGTCTGTGAGTCTGTTTCTAAGTTTTGTAACTAAGTTCATTTGTGTCATTTTTTAAGATTCTACATATAAGTGATATCATGTGAAGTTTGTCTTTGTCTTACTTACTTCATTTAGTATGATAATTTCCAGGTCCATCTATGTTGCTACAAATGACGTTATTTTATTCTTTTTTATGGCTGTGTAGTATTTCATTGGATATATTTCCCACATCTTTATCTAGTCATCTGTCGATGGACATTTAGGTTGCTTCCATGTCTTGGCTGTTGCAAATAGTGCTCCTATGAACACTGGGGTGCATGTGTCTTTTAGAATTGGTTTTCTCCAGATATATGCCCAGGAGTGGGATTGCTAGATCATACAGTCAGTATTTTTTTAGTTTTTAAAGGAATCTCCATACTGTTTTCCATAATGGCTGCACCAAATTACATTTCCAACAACATTACATTCCCTTTTCTCCACGGCCTCTCCAGCATTCATCATCTGTGGACTTTCTAATGATGGCCATTCTGACTTGTGTGAGGTGATACCTCATTGTAGTTTTAATTTGCATTTCCCTGATAATTAGTGATACTGAGCATCTTTTCATTTCATTCTTCTTTGGATTATTGTGTTTATAACTGGCTTGCTCTTCTGAACCTACTGTCATCATTGTGTATGACATTACTATAAATTATTGGAAAAGTCTAGGACCCTTTACTGGTGACCATTTTTAAAGTATTGGTGCTTTATTTTAGACCTATGTTGTCATAAAAAATTAGCATATACATTTCATTTGGAAGAAACATGTTTGCATGCCAATACAAATAAAAAAGGGGAGAGAGGACTGGGATAGAGAGAAGATGAAAGAGACATTTTGCAGTTTATTAAGATATGATAACATCCCTTATGCTCTTAGTCTTGGAAGAGCGGGGTGGTAGAGTGCATTGCTGGGGAAAAGTCTCATTTTAGCAGATCCAGGTGATGTGCAGGCAAATCTTTACTGCAGGCTGAAGTCAGTGGCCATCCAAGTTAAGATCCTCCTTGGGATGGGAAACTGTGAATGGTTCATTTACTTTGTTCAACTCATCCCACTTCATCCTGAATGTGTATGGTGCTCCTTCACTAGTATGGCATGGTCCTTAATCTGCCACCTCTCCTCATCCAGTCCAGGAAAGAACATCTTCCTTGTGGGTCCCTTGTCTTCAACTTGGTCCACCTGGTTCCTCCAAAGCCTTCCTCCCCTGACCCCAGCTTTAATCTCCAACCCTCTACTCTATTTTTGGCCTTAAAGATCAGTCATTCAGCTGCATTTAATTTTACTCAGTATGAAGAGGATGACTGGAAATGCCACTCATTGGTCCAGCCTCAAGTATCTATACTATCTTTGGACCTTTAATAATCTCAGCATGGTTCCTGGGTATTTTTATAGAGAGACAATATAGTGTAATGGTTACATTGATGAGCCCTGGAATCAGATTGCCTGGGTCCAAATCCCAGCTCTGCCATTTAGCTGTGTGACCTGGGGCAAGTCTTTAACCTCCGTTCCCCAGTTTTCTCTTCTACAAAATGAAGAAAATAAATACACCTATGATGTAGGATTTTGTGAGGATTAATAAATTAACGTGCACAGACTACTTAGAAGAGTGCGTGGCACATCCTAAGTGACTTATAAGTGTTTGCTATCATCTCCCCCCACTCCTTCTCCTTCTCCTTCTTCAAGTGAATATGAATCTTCTCTTTTTCCAATTGCATTTCAAAAGATCATCTTCTGCTATCCCATATAGGGTGAAGCCAGGCCTTAGAAAGAGGGTGGATATATACTATGCTCAATCTGGGAGGAGAGGTTAGAAAACAAATCCTACTAATAGAAAAAGCATTGGCAAGTCAATATATAAAATAATAGGAGAGATTATAACACTTTGTTAGGCCCTGGAATGTGAAGACATTAATTTACTTAAAAGCACTAATGAATCTAGACAGTCAAGGGTGGAATTATAAATGATTTATTCTGGTAAGCTTGATCATGTGTGTATTAATCATTTGAATACTTACTGATTTATACATTTGGAGAAAGGAAAGCTGGGAGGTCCTGGAACACTGTTAGAGTCTTCTCCAACTTTTATCACTATATATTGTTTCTATTGTCAAGTGGAAGAAAAAAGTCAAGTTACTCTTTTATTTTTGAAGATGATGTGATTGGTATGTGGCAATGTTTGGCTTAGTACACTGTGAAGATGTTTATGATGAGTTAAAAAATCAGGAGATAAAATTTCCTTTCACTTTATGCATTTAAAACACAGCTAGAGTTTTATTTTGTAGTTTTATTTAAAGAGAAATTAAAATTCAAGAATAAGCTCCACATGTTGCCGTAGATGGTAAAATCTGAGGATCAGTTAGCTGAATTTGATGGCTTGTTACTACATGCATTCAGATGTTCTCCCACAAACACACGATTACTGAGAGCGAAAGAATTAATTTCTTTCTAAAAGGCTTCTTTTCAAATAAAGTTTTGAATTTCAAAAGGAAAGAGAAAGCAAAGCCATTTCTTGTAGCACTGGCACTTAATAAGTACTTACGTATTAGATGTTTAAATTGAAATGAAGACATATGAGCTTAATGTTGTAGATTGTTTATGTAAATGACTGCAATTCTTCTTCCCTGTATGTACGCCGTTTTGCAAAGTGACTCTGGGTTCTCCCATCAGAAAGTGGAGTCTGTTTCCCCACTCTTTGAATATGAACTTGTCTTCTGATTTGTTTCAATAAAATACAGTGGTCGTGATGCTGTTCTAGCTCCAAGCCTAGACCTTAAGAAGCCTTCCTCATTTTAGTCTCTTTGGACCCCTCTAACCACCATGTGAAAATCTATGCTAGCCTGGCGGGGAATAAGAGGCTTACTAAATGCCACATAGACCAGTGGCCATGGTGACAGGTAACCAGTCACCAGGCATGTCAAAGGGACCATCCCAGATCAGGCAACCTGCAGAAGCAGAATTACCTAAATTTGATCTGCAGCTGTTTGCAGCTTCAAGAGCAAGTCTGGTAAATATCAGAAGAACCACCCTGCTGAGCCCAGGCCAAATTTTCTACCTACAGAATAGTGTGATAAGTAAATGGTAGTTAGAATCAGGGTTGGAGCAAGAGCTAACATTTACTGAGCACTTACTATGTGCTAGGAACCATTCTACTTGCTTTAAGGTTGGTTATTGGCTTCCTTCATCCTCATAACAACCCTGTGATGGGTTACAGATGAAGGAAGTAGCCTGAGGCTATCTGTTGGTCACAGTCAGAAGTAACATCTTGGCAAGACTTATTAGCCTGCCCTCCTTCCCCCTCCCCGCTGATAATGGGGCAAAGGGCAAGCCGGCTGAAGCCATGTCTATTTACATACCTCACTGAAGTTTCTCTAAAGTGCGGTTGACAGACTTTTCCTGTAAAGGGCCAGGTAGTAAATACTTAGGTTTTATGAGCTGTCTCTGCCACATCTACCCAACTCTGCCTTTGCAGTGTGAGCACAGCCATACAGTATGTACACAAATGAGCCGGGGGTTCCAATAAAATAGCTGGGGGGCTGGATTTGGCCTGTGGGTCATAGTGTGTTGATGCCTCCTCCCAGAAATTAAGCTGTAATGACACGAGGCATCCACTGAATGTACTGCATGAGCTTATCTCCCACACGTCTAGTGTGTTCCTAGCTTTGTATCATCCTTGGGAGAACTGAGAAAATAATCACACAGGTCATTTTCAGTAAGCCTTAATTCTCCAGCAGAACCCCAGGAGAAAGGCAGCATGGTTGCTGGTTTCATCTCACATCTGGTTCTTTTTGTGGCTGTGGGGTGACTGCTATAGCAATGGCTATTATTTTCCATTTTTGCTTCCAGTGGGAGGAAGAGATCCAGTCTGAGGAAAGTGAGGAGGGATTTTTGCAGAGGCCCAGCAGGTTTCTCCTGGCGTCTCAGCTGAAATGTGTCATCTACTCATTTTGGAGGTGAGCCCTAGTAAGGGGAAGGGATCGCTCTGATTGGCTGGAACTATTTGGGTCTGGCCCATGGAGCTGCAGTTGGATCAAGTTACTTAATTGCTAACTGGTACCATTTCTAATTTGCCTTCTCACTTGATTTACAGTTTTTTTGTAGCTCAAAAATAACTTTTCCTTAAACTTGAGCATATTGCTCCATTGTTTTCTTGCCTCCAGTAGTGTGGATATGAAGTGTTATGTTAATCTAATTTTTGTTGCTTTAAAGTGTAATCTTTAAAGAAGCCTTTGTTTTTGTTGTCAAATTTTGTCACAGTTTGACTAGGAGTTGGTGTTTTTTCATTTATCTTGCCTAGTACTCAACGGATTCTTTCTACATATAGATTTATGTCATTCTTTGACTCAGGGAAATATTCTGCCATTTTTTATTTTTAAAAAATTTTTGTATTCCCTAATTCTGTCTCTCCTCACCTTTTAGAACTTCTACGACATGGGTATTAGGCCTTCTCTTCTCTTTCCTCCTTGTCTTTAATTGCCATGCTGGGTTTAATTGTGTTCCCCAAATTCATATGTTAAAGTCCCAACCTCCATAACTCAGAATGTGACCTTATTTGCAAATAGGGTTGTTGCAGGTGTAATTAACTAAGATGAGGTCATACTGGACCCTAATCCAATATGACTACTGTTCTTGTAAAAAGGGGAAATCTGGATACAAATACACCCACAGGGAGAACGCCATGTGAACGTGAAAGCAGAGATGGAGATGATGCAGCTATAAGCCAAGGAAGACCAAAGGCTGCAAGTAAACCAGCAGAGATGGGGAGAGGCATAGAAGTGGCTCTTCCTCAGAGCCCACAAAAGGAACTAACCTTGTCAACACTTTGATCTTGGACTGCTAGCCTCCAGAAGTGAGACAATAAATGTTTGTTGTTTGAGCCACCCAATCTATGGTACTTTATGACTATACCCGAGGAAAGTAAATCAACTGTGTTGATACCCTGCATTTCTTTTGCTGTTTTGCTGTGACCCAGAAGAATTCCTCATTTTGCTCTCAGAGCTCATTAATTTGTTCTACAGCAATGTCCATTCAGTTTGTTATTTGGCCACTTATATTTTCATTTTCAAGATCTATAATCAGTTCATTTTCATAACGGCCTATTCTTATCTCATGGATACAGGAAACAATTTTTTTCAAAGACTTTTTTCCTTTGAGATGTATTAGATAGGATGGTATTCAGTTTCAAGTAACAGAAACCACAATAAACTGTAACTTAAACAAGTAATAGGATTATTTTTCTCATAAATTAAAATGTCCATAAATGAGCATCAAGAGCTGTCATCCAGGGACCAGGCTTCTTCCATCTTTTATCCTACTGTTCTGAGTATGTGGACTTCATTCTTATGAATGTAAGATGGCTCTTGTACCTCACAGCATTGGGTATGCATTCTTGACCAGAAGAAAGAAAGACAGAATAAAAAGGAAGGATTGGTGTCTGTATTAGTATAAAAAAGCATGACAAAAGTCCAAAGTTATAGTGACTTAAAGACAAAGCTTACCTCTTATACTAATGATATAATGGTAGGTGGTCCAGAGCTGACATTCCACCCCATGGTGTCAGGGAGCTAGGTTTCTTTAATCTTTTTTGTTCTCCCATCCAAAATATGTGGTTTTAAAATGTGATCCAACATGGCTGCTCAAGATCCAGCCATCATCTTTTTATTCCATCTACCAAGAAATTGGGCAAGTGAGGAGGACATGAACTTATATTCTACTGGCCAGAGCTTAGAGTCTCTTCTCCCCTAAGGCTGTCATGGGCTTAGCTAAAATTAGGGGTTCTAAAATGAATAAAGAAGAGAAGAGTGAATATTAGGAGACAACTGACCAGCTCTGTTACAATTAGTAAAGCAAAACTTACCCAGAAATATCCAGCAGGCTTCTATTTCATGGGACAGATCTATGTTCTCTGACATGGTTGAGAGGTAGAGTTCTGTAAAATCATGCATTCATTCAATCATCATCAATTAAGATTCTGGTAGTAAGGAAGAAATGGAGAATGGATATTGGGCAGGCCAACTAGCAAGTCAGTCACACTTGTGTATAAGTTTTTCAATTTATGCCATAATACTTCTTTCATGGTATTTGGTTTACTTAAATTATAAGTGTTTCTTGGTTATATGACCCCTCATCTTATAGTTGGTGTGCTAATTTATGAACATGAGAGTTCCTATCAGCATTCCTCTGAATGTTGCATCTATTTACCACAGACTGCCTCCAGGGATTTCAGGAGGGTAGGAGGAGTCCCTGCAAGGCAGAGTAGCCTGGTCTTCTGAGTGTGGAGACTTCGCCCTCCAGGCTGGTTCCTTGCCGAGAGCCCACATTCACTGCCCTACCTGAGGACTAATGACTTCACTAGCTCACTACCTGCCCATAGGGAGAATGGCTGACCTCCTGAATGGACCTTTGGTGGAACCTTGACAAATCACCCCAGGAGTTCATCTTCAGGCCCCTGCAGGTGCTCCTTATCCACTACTTCAGAACTGAGTGTCCTTGGAGTAGCTGCTGCCTTTTGCAGAAGTTCTCTGATGTACAGGTTTGGGTCATTTTTTGAAATTAATTATTTTTTTCCTTGGCTTTATTGAGATATAATTGACATATAACATTGTGTAAGTTTAAAGTATACAGTGTGCTGATCTGACCCATTTATACATTGACTGAAAAAAAAGCACAACCTAAAAGTTGAGAATTATGTTTTGTTTGGTGGATTTTCTGAGTACTTTAAGCCCAGGAGACAGCCTCTCAGGTCGCTCTCAGGTCGCTCTGAGGAACTGCTCAGAAGATGTGAGGCAGGAACCAGAATATAAAGGAGTTTTTACAACAAAGACGAGGTAGTCAGAACATCAAAAGATTACTGTTAAACAAAGCCAGATATCTCAAGTTAATGAATTTGGACTTTTCTACTTATGGGAAGATGCAACAGTCTGGGCTCACTGAACTCACTCCTTTAATATGCATCTCAGCTATCTAAGGCCAGTATCCTGATCTTTCCCACCATGAATCCTCTTAGGGTGCACCTTAAGAGGGTAGGGGCACCCTTAGGGGCAGCTGTAGTGTCTTGATGGCTGCAGCATCCTTTGTTTACTGATATGGCATGTGACATTTTTCATTCACACGGGCTTCATTCTCCCAAGATGTTGCTGGCTGGACCTTCTAGAACTCTGGAAACTGAGGCTGTAGGGTGGACCCTGGTGATGGAACCGAGGAGAGGGGTGAGTGAAAGATTTTGAGGTAGAACTTGCCTTCCCACAGTAGGGAACCAGGCTGGGCAGGGAGGCCTTGGTTTGCTTTTGGATGTTTGCTTTCTGAGGGTGTGGTGGGTCAGAGGGATTGTGACAACTAACAAGGGAGGGGAGTGATCTCTCCCAGTCAGGGGATGAGGCAGTCTCTGGTTCCCAGAGGTCCTCTTTCTTTCCTCAGCACCAGAAAAACTAGAAGCTTAAAAAGGGCAAACAGGAGTTGTGTAAAGAAGAGACCAGGCCCTTCCCTGCTCCAAGTCCCTGGAGGCATAAGAGCAGCATGCTTTGCAAAAAGGAAAACCTGATTTAGAGATGAAATTGATGCTTTCAACTGGACTGGACTAAGTTTTCAGAAAGGAAAATGTTTGGAAATAAATGAAATCTGACCAAGATGTCCTTAGACACTGTATAGACAAGCAGTGACTAGACCTCTCCTTGCACAGGTTAAACTAAACAGCTTGGTATCTCTGTCCATTTCCAAGTCAATAGTGTGTTTAAGTCAGGGCCAAGGCTCACACTCAAAGCTCTTCGGAAAGCATAATGCAGTTTATAATGTAGCAGTTAATAAATTTCATCTGCCTTATGACTGGGTGGAATGAATAGTAGTATTGACGCAGGGGCTAGGATTATTTTTCACTTGGAATCTGATGTTTAGAAATAACATAGCATTTTCAGAACTCTTCCATGAGTTTTCAGTCATTTTTTAGGAATTAAAAGCTGGAGTCCTGGAAACATCTTTGCATGTAGTTCTGGAAAATATAGGTTTATTTTCTGCATTATTTGAATTTTTAAAGAATTAGCTCTTGATCAATTCCACTGCTTTAATAATTCATTAATTTTTAATTTTATAAATTTTTAAATATTGACTGCTTTTTCTTTGCTTCTTCCGTTCAATACGTAATTTATTATGACCTACTTTCCTTTATACAAACATTTAGTGGTATAAATTTTCTTCAGATAACAGCTATGGTTGCTTTCAAGCATTTTATGATGTAATGTTATTAATTATTATTTAGTACTAAACATTATGTAAGAGTTGATTTTCCTCTTTGACCTAAGAATTACTTAGGAGAATGGCCTTTACTTTCTAAGTGATTAAATTTTGTTTCTTTCAATTTTAAAACTTTACTGATTTTTTGCATTGTGAACAAGGAAATTGACTTGGAAAATTTCTGCCCTTTGAAATTTATGAAGCCTTTCTCTGTGGTATAATATATGACAAATTTTTATATTTTTTTCACGAGTATTTGAAAGTACGTTCTATTGTCTATAGAGTTGAGTGTTAGTAACCAGCACATAAATCAGACTTACTCATGATAGAATTTGAATTGTCTTTATCATTATTTTTGCCCAGTTGGTCTGTTGACAATTACAATGGTAAGTGAAATCCTTCTACTACTGTTAAATTTGTGTCACTTTATTCTTGCCTTATTGTTTTTGCTTTATATAAGGAAGGTTCATGGAATTAATATCCCTAATTTGAGTTGTAGTTTCCACCAATGTAAAATCATTTTACTTCCCATGAGTTATTTAAAAACACATATGCAGCAGCAATTTTATTATAATAGGTATTTGTTGCAAAATTTTAAAATAATATAAAGCTGCATAAGTAGAAGCCAAGATCTTTGTTGTCACTCCCAAGAATTTTATTCCCCTGATATTCTATTATTAAAAGTTTATTGTATAATCTCCTGGACTTAAAACAATCTATATATTGATAATTATTTTTTCACATTACATTATGTAATCTACTTTTGAAATTCTATAATATGATATGGATAGTTGTGTTGTCTCTTAATGACTACCCATTACTTAATTTTAAGAATTTAGCATGATTTACTTAACAATTCTCCTTTTAATAAGTTTTTAAGTTAGCAGGCTTTTTTTTGCTATTATAAACAACTTTAGATCTTGAATTCTGTTTCTGATAATAATATTATGAAACTTGATTCTTTATTTTCATGAGCCTGATATACCTTTGCTCATTCATTTAAAAAAATACTGCTTTTGAAAGCTTAAAAGTATGTTTTTATTAATTTCTCTATTCAAATATCACCTTATCCATGGGGACTTCCCTAAGCATACTTTATTTATTTTTATTTTTTTTAATTGAGGGAGATAATTATGTTTATTTGTTTATTTCCTTTTTCAGTTTGATTAGATAGAATTACTACAGTTTGATTGCACTGTGCATTATATTGCATGTAGATACATATCTATAGTATATTGCACATTTTTTTTTAGTTTACTTTCATGTACTGATCATTGTTTCTAAGAACAGATTAGAGCTTTAGCTTTTTAAACTTACATAGTTATCAAAGGAATAAAGCCAACCACAAGATAAGAATCAACAGAATGGGGTAATCTAATCATAAATGACAATCAAATATGCTTACACATATTCAAGAAATCAGTCATCTAAGTTATAAATAATAAGTAGTTATTTGTGTTATTTATTTATTTATTTATTTATTTATTTATTTATTTAAGATTCCACCTACAAGTGATATCATATGGCATTTTCTTTCTCTTTCTGGCCCACTTCACTTAGAATGACAATCTTTAGGTCCATCCATGTTGCTGCAAATGGCATTATTTATTCTTTTTTTATGGCTGAGTAGTTGTCCATTGTATAAATATACCACAACTTCTTTATCCAGTCATCTGTCGATGGCTATTTAGGTTGTTTCCATGTCTTGGCTATTGTAAACAGCTTGGCTCTATGAACATTGAGGTGCATGTGTCTTTTTGAATTTTATTATTCTTTGGGTGTATGCCCAGGAGTGGGATTGCTGGATCATATGGTAAGTCTATTTTCAGTTTTTTAAGGAACCTCCATACTGTCCTCTCTAGTGGCTGCATCAATCTACACTCCCACCAAGAGTGTGGGAGGATTCCCTTTTCTCCACACCCTCTCCAGCATCTATCATTTGTAGACTTTTCAATGATGGCCATTCTGCCTGGTGTGAGATATCCCATTTTAGTTTTGATCTGCATTTCTCTGACAATTAGTGATGCTTAGAATTTTTACATGTGCCTATTGGCCACTTGTATGTCTTCATTGGAGAATTGCTTGCTTAGGTCTTCTGCCCATTTTTGGAATCAGTTGCTTGTTTTTTTGATATTAAGCTGTATGAGCTGTTTGTATATTTTGGAAATTAGTCCCTTGTCAGTTGCATAATTTGCAAATATTTTCTCCCATTCTGTAGGTTGTCTTTCTGTTTTGTTGATGGTATTCTTAGCTGTACAAAACCTTTTAAGTTTAATTAGATCCCATTTGTTTATTTTTGCTTTTGTTTCTATTTATGACCTCATCTGAATATTGAGTTCAAACTTGGCCATTTGTTATTGGGCCAATGTATATACTTGTTATATTTCTACTAACTCACAAATAGATGCAAAAGAATACTCAGAATACAAGGAATATCAAGTAACTACCAACTGATTTAAGAAAAAGAACACCACACTATTATTAAGTTCCTTCTCTCATTCCATCCTTCTTCCCCAGAGGTACCATTCCTTTCAATTTTGCATTTATCAGTTTCTCACTTTTCTCTATAGTTTTATGACATATGTTTACATCTCTGAACAATACATTTTTAAAGCATTTTCATTTTGTATGAGTAGAATCATACTTTTTTCTGTAACCCAATTCTTTATCATTATGATTGAGATTAATCCATTTTGTGATGTTCACTTTCATGGCACTAGAGTATTTCATTGTATGCACATTCCATGCTTTATTTATTCATTTTACTCTTTATGAACTTGTGTTGTTTAGATTTTTAGAAGTTTTACCCTTAACACAGTATTTCTATGAACATTCTTATGTCATGTGTGCCCATGTATAAATGCAAGACTTTTCCTAATGTGTATGTGTAGTGTGTAGGTAATGATGGAGTGTGAGGTTGGAAGTCAAGTTTCATTTTCCTCATATGGATATCCAGTTGTATCAGTTATCCTTTCCCCACTCCTATGAGTGCCACATCTATAATATACCAGGTGTCATTTATGAATGAGCCCGTGTCTAGTCACTTTATTCTGTTTCATAGGCTTATTTGTGTCTTGGGGCATCGATATACTACTGAGTCTTCCGATCTGTGAACATGGTATATCTCTCCATTTATTTAGGCCTCCCCTACTGTCTCTCAATAAAGCTTTCTAAGTTTCCCTATCAGAAGTACTGAACATTTTGTCCCTCTAGCCCTATGAAGATGCCAAAAACACTGCTAAGCCTCTCAGCTGCCTCTCCCAAATTGGCCAGCATGTTTTGGCAAGATGCCAGACTCATCTTTGGATTTCTATTTTCTTGTAGGTCTTGGCTTGGTAATTCCACATTCTCTTTTTAGCTTTTTGATACTTTAAAGATCATGATTTTTATATTTTGCCCAGGTATTTTAGTCTCCTTCAGCAAGACAGTTGGCCCAAATTACCCAGTCTGCCACCCTTGGGAGGAAGTCCTTAAATCTTATACTTGCATCTTCTTAGATCTTTCCATTTTATCTCTCCTTTCCCTCATTCATGGTTTAGCTCTTCTGCATCAAGTTTCACTCTGTCCTTTGCTTCTTTCTTCCTATTTGCTTACATTTCTTTCAGCTTCTCTGATGAGCTTTCCTTTCCCCCTTTCTTTGTATTTTAATTAAAATACAGCACATTTTATGGTCAAGAAAAGCAGAAATGAGCTTGGTGGAAGATAAGATCATTAGCACAACCCTCCAAACAAAACATCAGAACAACAATCCCACCAGGATTCAGCTGTAAAGCACATTTACTTATCATATTCTTGATTCAGAAGGAAACTCATAGAAGAAAATCAGAAGGCAGTGTGGCAGTGCTGAGAGAGCTTGACTTCAGATTAGGATAGACTTGGACCTCTATCTGTCTCCACCGCTTATAGCTGCAGAAACATGGGCAGAGCTAAGGACTTTGATCAATTAATGTAAGTTGACCTCTTTCTCTCCTTTTGATTGGCTAATAAATCTATATTTTGTCCATCCATGCTAAATAACTGCTCTGATACTCTTTTCCACAGTGGACAGAAGAGTTCAATTTTTTTTTAAAGAAAGATCACTGCATGTACTTTATCTGAAGTCTCAACAAGTAAATATGGGCTGTCAGATATTTCTGGTCCTTTCAGTTATTTTGAAATTTGAAATGTTTAGTTCTCTGGATTGGCTGAACGCATCATATTACCTAATTAAGTAGTGTCTGTCCTTTGGTATTTCTTTAGTTGGCACTAGGAAAAAGAGTTATGGTTTTGATATAGGAGACTTCTGGGAGAGCTCATTGAAGATTAACAACAGAGGATTTAGGGCAGGGAGGAGGAGAGGACTTTTGAGAGATTAGATTTCAGGGATTGAAAATGATTATAGCCCTTGCTTGACAGGTGTATCTCAATTTACACAAAAGGTTAAATTCTGAAAATTTGTATATGCATCAACTTTTAATAGGTGTAATCACATTAGAATTTCCTGAAAGGTCTTAGTACATAATGAAACCTGGTTGTGAATCTTTTTGAAAAGTGAAAAATGTTCTTCTTTTCTTATTTGTAAAATATCAAATTCTATTAAAACAAATGTTATATGGATTTGAAATGTTAACTGTCAAAAATATACTTGAAGTATAAACACATTATTCATTTACCAAGGAGCAGATTTTTCTAAAATAAACCGGGATAAAAAGTAGCATATTGTTACCTTCTTAAATGCTGACATTATGCATTTTTCTGAGGAATAGATTTTAAATTTAAATTTTAGCAGATCAGGTATTTAGGTTTTCTTCTCTGTCTCACCCTCTCTCCCCCTCTTTCTCTTTTTCCTTAATTTAGCAATTGATTTTCAAAGCTGAGAACTCCTACATTTTGCTTCTTCTATTTGTCCAGTCTGTACATATAGTACCACGTACAGATAGCTATACAAAGAACAAAGATGTTATTATAGTCTTATATAATATCTTATATTTTTCTAATAATTTAATTATTTCTTTCTCAAGTAATTTCCCTAAGATCACTGGGGACTTGTATAGTCTTGAGTAAGTAAACTTAAAGTATAGTTTTTCTATTTTAGGAAGCTTAATTCCAAATTCTATCTTGGCATCCAGTGTCTTCTTTGGATGGTGTGAGCCAGTCCAGTACACTAGCACCTTTTGCTCAGAGCTAAATTGACAGAGATACGCTCAAATGAATGACCATTCTCATTTCAACTAATAGCTTAGCAGGAACACAAGTCTATAAACTGTTGGGAACATGAAAGGGGGAATTGGTATGAGTAAAAGAATGGGGTAGAAGGAATATTTTATATCTCATTAAGACAGGAGTAATGATGCTTCAGACTGAATGAAACCTTGCCCTTGAAGCTGGCTCTGGAAATTTGGAACTCTCCGGGAAATAAAAATTTAAGCTCTGAAATCCAATTGTGGTGAAATCAACAGATAAAGTTTTGGTCCAGCCTGGTGTTTACAAAGAACAGATATTCATAGTTAATGGCAACTCTCTCTTAGGAGGTCACTTCTGAAGTCTCCTGCCTCCTGGAAAGTGATATCTATCTTAGAGAAGTTTCGTCTCCACAATGCCCTGCCTTGTGTTGTCAGTCTGTCAGATTTGGAGTTTCCATTACAAAGATCTATCAAGAGAAAAAGAGAAGGATGATAATGCGTCCAAGAATAATGTTCATTTACTTATTTTCTCCGGGTCCCCAAAGCACTACATAAATGGGACAAATGAGAGAAAGAATGTTGATGATTTGTACATTAACTGCATGTGGTGGTAGATGATAGTTTTCTTTGGAGCCCCTTCAAGGCGAAAGTGTGCAAGTTTATCACATTGGGTTGCAGTATTTACATCAAACAGTATCATATAATTTTACAGGCATTGTAAACTCACTTTTGCTATGGCCTAATGCAGCCTGTTTCTTTGAAGGCAGCATGACATTCCAGGGAAGGTGTTTCAACTCATAATGAGAATCAGGACACACAGGAAGAATACAGCTCCTGCCTTATGACTAGTAGGGCTAACCCCTAAGTCCTCATTCTGCCAGCAGTCAGTGCTCCTCTTGGATCTGATTCAGAGCAGGGGATGCTTGGGCCTGGGGGATGATGCCTTTGATTTTTCTCGGTGACTGGAGAGCACTACTGAGACTTAGCAGGTAAGGGCCAGTGATGATGAATGTCCTGCAAAACACGAGGCAGTCCCACAAATGAGGAATTGTTCTGTCTGAAGTACACATTACATTCCTTCTCGAGAAGACAGCAAGAACGACAGAAACACAGTCTACACCTTGTCTCGGTTACCAATTCTGTGTTACAAATTACCTTGAAACTTAGTGGATTAAAACAATGGTGCTTTATTATTTTTCACAGTTCTGTGGGTTGATTGCTCTCAACTGGGCTGTTCCATTCTATGTGGTACAACTGAGGGCATTTGAGCAGCTGCATTCAACTGGGAGCTCAGCTGGGCTTAGAACATTCAGGATGGCATCCCACTCTCCAAAGTCTTTCTCTAAGTGGCTTCTTCTTATTCTGTAGTCTAGCATGAACTTTTTTACAGCCTGGAGGCTGGCTTCCAAGAGAGAGTTTTACAGAAGTGCAAATATGGATGCTACAAGGCCACTTGTAGGCTAAGCTTGGACAAAGCACATCACTCTGTCTCATTCTGTTGGACAAAGCAATTCCCAGGGCCAGCCCCGATTCAAAGGGATGGTAAATAAAAGAGAGGAGCAGTAGTCTCATTGCAGCAGCCTTGAGGTTGGGAGGGTTTGTTGTGGTCTCTTAAGAAATGACTCCTACACATATTATTGCGTTTAGTTCTCTGTGAGGTAGGACTTACTGATCCCATTTTACAGAAGGTGGAACTGAGGCTTTCAGAGGTGAAGTGACAGACTTAAGACCACACCACTGGTAAGTGGTGAGGCACAAAGCCAGGTTGCCTCATCCCAAGATCCTTTTGTCTTCTTATTTTATTTTCTTAAGTTAGAAGTTATTTCAGGGTTAGGCCAAGTGAACAAGGTTTGTTAATTTAGTGAGTGTTCCCCTTTCAGTGGCTGTTGAACATCTTCTGGACTTTCATCCTAAAATGTCATGCAAATTGCCCGTGGCCCCTGTACTGTGGTGTCTCATCTAAGTCACACTTTCTTGGACTGTAGTCAAAGATTTGAACACTCTCCTCAATACCTACCCCTATTCCAATGATGAGATTCTTTTTCTTGTCCTGCTCTCAGTTAATACTGAACCAGAAAGCAGTTAATAATCTGACTTGAGTGTCACACAAGAATAGCAATTGCCTGACATTTCCTGCCTACCCAGCATCTATTTTCCCACCTGGTAGCAGAATCCCAGTTTTCCCTGAGGAATCCATTTCTCCCTTCCTTTTATTTCACGTGGTTCAAATGGCAGTGAATACAATTTCTGCTCTAGGAGTTGGCAGGTCCTGAGGGCTGGCTAATCAGAGGTTTGCCTTTCTCTTACCACAGTCATTGGTTCACAGGTGAGCATATGACCTGAGCTAGGTCAATAAAAAGCCACTAGAATTAAATTCAGCCCAGTACCTTTGGAGGGAGATATAGAGAAGAAGCATGTTCTTTCCTGTTGGGGTTTCTGGGAAGATGAGAGGTAAGCACGGAGCTGCTGGGAGCCACCTTGTCCTTGCAAGGCAAGAGCGTGCAGGAGAATAAAATCAACCAGTGAGACAGAGGGGAAATGGTGATGAGGATGAGATGGTCCAAGAGCATCATCTGATGCTCTGGAAAGGGCCAAAGCCAGATTTACCCCTGGATTTTTTCAGGATGTTAACCAATAAATTCCACACTCCTCCTCCTTTTATTTATTTATTTATTTTGCTTCAGCCAGTGCTGAGTTTTCTATCAACTACAATGGAACAAATCCTGATTGAGAGATCATTTATGGTGCCCAAAAGAGCTCTTAGAAAAACACTCCACAGTAAAAATGCCTATGAAAAAGAAAGAATTCAGGAATTCCATTGTGATTCAAATGAGGGAGATCCTAGGGCAGCTGTGATGATAAAAACTCCAGGTAAGTACAGACAAGTGTGATGTGAGATCAGGAATTCTATTCATAAGAAACAAAATAGCAGTAAGTGCTATTATATTGTATTCTGTAGCCAGTGAGATTATGAATTGTACATTTTGTTTCTGAACACAAGATCTCTAGTTCATTGCCTTGTACACAGTCATTATTAAAGCAATAATAACAACAGCCCTAAACCCCAGCCTGCAGAACAGAGGGTCCTTTCTGAGGAGATGGCAGATAGGTTTTTCCTCATGTGCCAACTCTGATCGTTGCTAGTGCCTGCCTGGGGCACAGGCTGGAGAAGGATTCTGAAGCTTGGTACAGGCTGTGGGGAAGGGTGACAGAGGAGTAGTGTCTGCTATGGGGAGGAGGGAAGGTGCATGGAAGTAACATCTAGTTTCTAATACGTGGTGGTGACAAAAGGAAAGAGAGTAGAGCTACCTTTTCATTAAAAAAAAAGTTAGATGATTTCTTTGCTTGGTTACCTAAGCCTTAGGTCCCAAGTAGCGTTTGGAGGTTATTATTTACTTGGGTCAGTTGGTAACCCATATCAAGAGGTAAAATCTACCCAGCAGAAGAATATTTTCTGCCATTTTGCTTGGTTGGTTTGGGTTAGGTAGAGACTGAGTCTCAAGTAACCCTGGGAAGCCTGGTATACTCTTGCCAAATCCATACCCTCTCCTCTGTGATCTTTAGAAAAGGCAAAGAGTCACATGCCAGCTTGAACTGGTGGGGTGTACTGGTGGCATTTCTCAGAACCCCCCCAGGAGGGTCAGAATAATGCCCCGTCTCCCTACTCCCTGGGACTTCGGAATATGTTATGTTATGTGGCAAAGGGGAATTAAAGTTACAAATGGAATTAAGATTGCTAATCAGTTGACTCTGTCATAGGGAGACTATCCTGGATTATCTGGGTGGGCACAACCTGATCACAAGGGTCCTTAAAGATGGAAGGGAGGCAGATGAGGAGGTTGGAGTGATGTGATATGAGAGAGGCTGGGCCTGCCATTGTGACTTTGAAGATGGAGGAAGGGGGGCCTAAGTCAAGAAGCTGGAAAAGGCAAGGAAATGGATTCTCCCCTAGAGCCCACAGAAAGGAAGACAGTCCTGCTGAGACCTTGATTTTAGCCCAGTGAGACCCATGTAAGACTTCTAATCTACAGAATGCTAAGATAATAAATTTGTATTGTTTTAAGCCACTAAGTTTGTGGTAATTTGTGATGGCAAATGGGAAACCAATATGGATTTCCTTACAATGAGAGAAAACTCTATAAATTCTGCTTGAACCGTAGAACCAGAAGTGAACGGGATCTCGGAAGGCTTTAGCCCACTCTTGATTCCCCTTACACGAATCTCGTCTACCATAAATTTGACCAGTGGTCTTCCAGGCTGTATGAACCTATCAACAATGGGAATTACCAATGCCCAGATGTAGTTTGTCCCATTTCTGGGTGGTGTGAGCTGTCAAAGTTCTTCCATAACGAAAGCATAAATGAGCTTTCCTGTAGCATTGCTTCTTTAGTTTTGGCTTTTTTTTCTAGCGATGCACAGAAAATTTCCAAGTTATCTTATTCACAAAAGATAGCCCTTTAGGTATTTGAAGATTTAACCCCGATTCTTTAAAGGGTTCTCTTTTTCTGACTGAATATCCTCATGCTCTTTGTGTGGATTACATAGCACACGTCCCCTGTGACTAAAACTGCAGCAAACACTACAGATGTGGTTTGATCAATAGCAAGTCTGCAGAGGCTTAATTATCACCTTTGTTCTGGATATCATAGCTCCACGTTGCATTTACCTTGTCAGGAGCATCTCCACCTCATGCCCAAAGCGGTTATACATAGCTCTTTTTCCTACCATAATGTACGCTCCCCCTTTCCTTCTCCAAAGCTCTAAACACTCTGCTTCACACCTAATAGATCCCTGATATGTTTATTCTTGAAACATGCCATGGTTTTCACATCCTTCATCTTCCTTGTCTTGTTCCGTGTATGACCTGTGTTTGGAGGAGATAAAACCGATTCTGTAACATGGAGGAGAGAACGTGTGTTGTGTAGTCAGAGACCTGTTCAAGTCCTGACTTTCTGTTTTCCTGGCTCTGAGCTGTGGGCAAGTTTCTTAGCCTCCCATGAACCCCAGTTTTCTCATCTGAAAACAAGGTGAAGAAAAATTTTTACTTAAAGGTTGTGGTGAGGATTAAATGAGATGTCCCAGGAAATATGCAAAATATAGCCCTTGGCATGATTTACAGTGTCTCTTCTCTCCTGACTCTCCCACTGCCTCCCACTTTGTTCCTCTTTTACCTTATACAGTTAGAGGACGTAAAAAAACAAAGCCACATGGGCTCAACTAAGGGTGTTCAGGATGACCACTGCAGGCTGGAGCAATGGCAGACTTCTGGGGGCAGCAGGGCCTGGGCTCAACCTTGTAGGTTGTGTGGGAGTGGGCTGACTACAGGGATGAGTGGAGAAGTTTGTTCCCTGACTTTGAAAGGGATGTTCATTTTTTAAGCTTTCTGAAAATGAAGACAAAACTGCTAGCATTCTATGTTGGAAGGAACATTTTGTTTCTAACTCATTAGTTTTGAAATCTGGCTTAAAAGGGTTGGGACATGCTTTGACTGCTGTGATGAGACAAGCATGAAAAAAACCAAAAAACAAAAAACAAAAAATCAAACAAACGGGCTGAGGTTTAAATTGCCTAGGTCCTGAGCAGAGACTTCACAGAGTATTTGCAAGCCAAAAGAGTTCATTTTCTGTTTCCTTAGGGCAATATATATATATATTTTAATTATTAAACTTAGCAGGTCTGAATTGGATAATGAAGACCGGACCACTGATGCTAATATGTCATCAGGATGATGGAAAATCAGATTTGGGAACACTCAGAGAGGCCAGGAAAAGTGGGTTCTGGGAATGTTCTAGGTTATTGAGAGAAGCTAGATTCTATAGGCCTATCCATGTTTAGTTTCTAACTTTTCCCAGAATCCATCCTTTTTATATGGCTTGGCAAGCAATTATTTTATTCTTTCTTGTGAAGTCATAATCTGGGACATCATTTTGGAAGGTTTGCTGGTAGCTATTCTTTGGTCTGCTCTGCCTCCGCTAGTTTTATTTTTAACCCTCTCTTGATTATTTCCAAACCCCTTAATCATAAAAGCTCGTTTTCTTTTATTAGGAGGGATTTATTCACAAGGCTAACTCAGACCTACATGGCATCTTTTAATATACATTACTGAATGCCGACATGATTCTGCAAGCTTTAAGAAATACTTTCTGACACAAGATACACAAAGCATGTGGAAAAATGACTATAAGCTTATAATTTGAATCAGTTCAGTTTTAAGTATGCTGAAGCAATTCTTTTGACAATAGCAATGAATATACATGAATGTTTGTGTCCCCCTCCTCCCAAATTCATATGCTAAAACCTAACCACCAGCGTGATGATACATGGAGGCGGGGCCTTTGGCAGGTGAATAGGCATGAGGGCTGAGCTCTCACAGGCAGGATTAGTGCCTTTCTAAAGAGACCCTGCTGAACTCACTCGCCCCTCCCACCGTGTGAGGACCCAACCAGAAGACAACCATCTAGGAACCAGAAGGTGGGTTTTCATCAGATGTCAAATATGCTGGTGCCTTGACCTTGGGCTTCCCAGCCTCCAGAACTGTGAGAAATACATTTCTGTTGTTTATAAGCCACCCAGTCCATGGTACGACATGGCACTGCTCGTCCTCCCTGCACTTATGCGGAGACTTTTGGATTCCTGGGGCATTCTATCCTCTTCTTGCTATTATTAGGGCATCTGAGGGTTGAGTCACAGGAACCTCACCCTGACTGCACCCCAGAGGACGCTTTTCTTGACTTCTTATGGTGGGAAGAGCACAGCTTGTTGACGGAGGCTTTCCACTGGCCTCCTCTGGTCTCCGATCTTGAGCAGATTTATCATCCTTTTGGAGTGACTAGGACAAGCGGAATGGATGGCGAGGAGGACATGGACAGTTTGGCAGTGACAGAGATCATCTCTGCCTTTAGAACAAGAAAAGGTTGTTGTGAGAAGCTAAGGAAGGAAATGGAAGGCCAGGATTAAACTAACCGTGCCACCACTCTGGGAGTACTTTCCCACAACATAATCAAACAAAGTGACATCAGGGGTACGGATGGCAGAGATGCAGAGGATGGAAAACCTGAGGACAAATCTGTTGCCATTGACTGGCCCCTTTTGTTCTTTCCAGAAAGGCCCAGGCAAGACATCCTGGAGAGAAAGCTCTGGAATAATCACTCTTAACACAACACAGCAGGGAGAAGGGAGTAGGACCTCTTGAGCGAAGCAGAATTTCGGGCAGATTTGAGTGATGACAGATGTTTTTGCCTTCCTCATAGATTCATTTGTTCCTTCCTTCACTCTTTAGTTTATTTAACAAGATGTGTTCATTAACTTTTGTGCCAGGCACTATGCTAGGTTTTAGTTCTCTATATGTTAGTGTAAGAGCAAGTTTCTTTTTAAAAATTTTTATTATTATATTTTTAATTGAAGTATAGTGGCTATACAATATTATAAGTTACAGGTATACAATATGGTGACTCAAACTTTTTAAAGGTTATACTCCATTGATAGTTATAAAATACTGGCTGTTCTCCCCGTGCTGTACAGTATGTCCTTGTAGCTTATTTTATACCTAATGGTTTGTACCTCTTACCCCCCTACCTCTATATTTCCTCTCCCCTCTTCCGTCTCCCTAATGGTAATCACTTGTTTTGTTCTCTGTAACTCTGAGTCTGTAAGACCAGATTGCTTGACCTCACAGCACTGATAGATTGGGGGGTGTGTGTGCATTCATGCACGTGATCAGAGAAACAGATATTAAAAAAAAATATGTATAGAATGTGATATAGCATGAACAAGTCATACAATGTTCTTTGGGTGCACATAGCTTGGGAGACCAACCTCCCCCAGGGCTCCAGGAAAGCTTCCTGGAGCACATAATTTTGAAGCTGTGTTGAGACAGCACAGCAGGGTGGGCAAGAGCAGGCAGGGAGAGTATTCTAAACCCGTAGTAGCTCGTGCATGTGTTGGGGGGGGGCATGGTTCTTCAAGTCGAGGTCATCCAGGCATTGAAGTTTATAATAAGGGAAGTGATGTTCAGGTATTGTTTACTACTTCTGTGGATGGACTGAGGAAGGGAACAATGTGAGAGAGCCTTAGTTTGGTGTAGGAAGCACTCTGGTGCCCCCATCGAAGCCCCTCAGACCCCAATGCTTTTAGCCTCGGTGTGGATGCCGGCTCCACAGAGTGCACACCACTGCGGGCTGCTGGAATACTGCCTCGAGCTCTCAACTTGGGTCTCTCCTCATCCCACCCAGGCCCTTCTGCAGATGCAGCAGGAGCTTGCTAGAGTAAGTGCTCCTGGGGCCAATTTCCAGTCAATGGTGACCAGAATGATGGATAAAAGTGTTGTGCCATCTTTCAGGTGGGCGCTTCTGGGAGGGATTCTGAACTCTTTTCAGGGATTCTGGTGGAATTCAGCCCCAGTTGCTCACAGCAGTGACCTTGATAATGAACCTTTGCATTGGCCTCCCTGCCTTTTCTGAGTCTCATTAATCCCTCTCTCTTGCTTCCTGGGCTCACGTATCAAATAAGCCACCTGTGCTTCAGTGCCCATGTCAAGGGTGCCCCCAGGGAAGCCCAAATTTAGAGAGTTGTCCACCTAAAGTCAAGTGAAGCTTCCCTTAACTTTTAATTGGGTGCTTCTTCATCAAGCGCTGCATCTTAATCGAGTTCCTCCAGCACCTGTGATGCTGCTGTCTCTAAGGAACGCTCTGCCGGCCCCTCCCAGTTTTGCAGGTGGGTGAAGCTAAGGCTCAGCCCACTTCAAGTACAGCCCATGATTAAGGCTCAGGATTTCTGCTTTCAAATTAAATACCTTCTGGACTGCACTATTTTGGGACATTGTACTTCTTCTCAGGGAAGTGACTCATTCTGTGTACCCATTCCCTGAGTTTTATCTCACCTCTTTTGTTGGAAGTCTTCTCCTCAAAGGAATAATCCAGTCCAATGTGAAGCATTTGAAAATGTTGTCTGGTCCTCACTCGTGGTGTATTGATGCACAAGAAACCACGCCATTAGGTTTTAGGGAACTCAAAACAAGAGAATCTAGAAATCATCTTGTTTTAGAGATAACTGCTTCCATTCCAAAGTCTGTGTCCTGAGACGCAAGGGCATTGACTGATATCACAGACTAAGATGCAGCAGTGGGTGGGTGTGTGTGACACATTTAACACACCTGGTCCAGTTTAGAGGGATGCTGTAGGTTTTAAATGGGGTCTTTCCGTTCATAATTCGCAGGAGAAAAGCAGTTATTTCCACAATGCCGAAAACATGCTAAACTTTTTCCTGAGCTGATTGCAATTTGACTGATCTGAGGAGTCCAGCTTCTTATAAATTCTCATCAGCAACATCACAATGAGATACTCAGGGTCTACTCTCTCCTTTCTCAAGTCTGCCTTAAATGCCTGATTTATACTGAAGGAAAAGAAAATCCACTGACCTAACTAGTATATCAGAGAGAAGAATGAAATAGAACTTTTGGCTCTCAGGGCCATTCCAGCTTGTCATTTTGTGAAATTAGAGACAGATGGGTGCTGTCTGTGTGTTGTGGGAAATTCTGTCCTACATTCTAGCCAATGCTGGGAGTTCTGAAAGAGGACAGAGAGGGGAAAGAGAAAGCAATTTGGACAAGACAGAATATATGCTAATTCTGTGACAAAAATAGCATTAAATCTGCAAACATTAATTCTTGGCAAGTCTCATTCTTAGCCTATGTTCTTTCCCTTTTCCAGCTTTCACAGTAGGAAATGAATTTAAACTGGTTGCTAATGGAATAGGATTCAGAGGTCATCTGGCTTGTCTCTCACTGCAGAGTATCAGTTTATGATGAGATCTAGGAGGTAGAAAGGACCACTGGTGGTCAAATAATCAACCTAGATTTCAGGCAGATCCTAACTAATTTTGAGCTGATGCGACTGTTGCTCCAAAGACTCAAGCAGGTGGCAGTATGTGGGAAATGGGCTGTTGGTGGAAAGAGAGTGGGTTTGGAGGAGAATGGGGTCCACACTCCAGGAGTTCCATAACACAATGGATCTCTCTACAAATAATCCTCTCTCTTCTTACATGCATCCTGAGGTTTCTGGGATCACATTCTGGGGCTGAGGTTAAAGGCTTCAGGTGGATCACTATGTTGGAGTGAGGAAAGATAAAGATAGTAGGATGTTGCAGGGGTGTTAGGATGTTGTGGGCTCAAGGAGCTGGGTTTAGATGGAGACACATAAAAAGGACCCAAGTAAGATGCTGAGGATTCAGGAGCCTTGAGGTCACCAAGGCAGGGTCTGGGATGGCCCTGATGGTCCCTGAGAGGTACCGGGCAGTTAGAGGTCTGATTTACAGAGCAAGGAAAGGGGGTAAAAACAAATCAAGCTTTGAGGAGTCTCTGTGAATACTGACTGAAAGAGAGCAAAGGGAAGCCTTCACAGAAAAAGATAGTATAAAGTCAAATTACAAAGAGAATGAGTCAATTTCCATGGAAGGTAAGTGGCAAATCGCTTTGTTCTTGGTCCAATGTCTTTTGAGCCTCAGTTCCTTATTTGTGAAACAGACATAAAAATTCTTCCTACAACCCATATTGGGAAAGAAAATCAAATGAGATCGAGAAAAGATGGTTATATGAAGTTCGGTGGTGTCCTATCACGGGGCTAACTGGCAGGAGGGAAGGGAGGCCTTCCTGTGGTGAACCACACACTTTATTGGCTGGAGATGGACTCCCCACCCCAGAGAAGATCCTTAAGGGGGCTTCTCAGTTACCCTGTAGTTTTGAACATAGACTTCTTTTTAAAATTGAAATTTTTGCTAATTCGTATTTACTTTTCTTTATAAATATCCTACTATAAAGTTTAAAATAATAATTTTCCAAGGATAGGGGCTTTCAGAAAGGGATTAAAAATAATTGGCCCTTTTCCCAGGAAAGTACCTGGACGGAGGAGTTCCTACTTCATCATCACTGATCCTTAGATGGGGCAAAACTAGGCAAGTAGCCTTCTTTGCAGAATTCTGTCTAACTGCCCTGAGCACGGTGTGCAATGTGCCGGCCAGTGCTGAACAATCTGGGGTAGGCAGGATTTGGTTGGGTCCAGCACACCAGCCCTACAGGAAGAAAATAAGATGGAAGACGAGTGAATTCTTAGGAATTGTTGTGAAACTCCTGTTTCCCTCCTAGGCTACTTGTGAAAAGGCTGACTGCTAGTGGGGAACCACCACAATAAATCACACAGCCTTGAATGATTTGGTAGTTGTTTGAAAAAGACTAGTTAGATTGAAAAGAGGTCTGCCTTAGTGGGCTGATCAGAAATAATAGCAGCGTGTCATTCTTTCATGATGTCTCCCCTGAAATATTTCCCACTCTTTAATTGAAGGATTCTCAGTAGAAAGCAGTAAAGCTAAAGGATTTGGTTTTGATCTATAATTCAAGTGCAAAAGGAATCCTAAAGACACCTGAGGAGCATGTAAGTAGCTGTGTTATGTCTGCTCTTCCTAACTTCATCTACTCTCTGTAAAATGAGAGGCTTTCTGGAACTTGATCATTAGGAATCAAAAAGGTTCAAAGACATCAGAGCTCTTATTATAGACATATTTTTTATTCACAAAACTTCTGATACCAAATGTATGAGTTTTCCACACCACGCAATGCTCCAATTCTCTGTGGACACCAACTGGGTATCCAAAAATTTAATTCTGACACTAACTACCTGGAGTTAGCAAGACCTCAGAGGTTAAGGGCTCAGTTGCACAAGACTGCTCCCCACTTCAGACTCCTATCACAAGTAGTGGGTCCCCAGGCAACCCAGACTTCCGTCCAACTTGGCTAAAAATTGGGTGTTTCCATGATCATCTCCTCACATTTGATAATTTGCTGTAATGGCTCACAGAACTCAGGGAGACACTTTACCTACTGTTACTGGTTTACTAGAAAGGATACTATATAGACACAGATGAGTAGCCAGATGAGGTCCACAGAGAGAGGTCCAGAAGGCTGCTGGGACAGGAGCCTCTGTCCCTGTGGAGTTTGGGATGGAATACCTTCCAGGCACATGGACGTGTTCACCAAGTTGAAAGCTCTCTGAACCCTGTTGTTTAGGGGATTTCTGGAGGTTTCATTATGTAGGCAGGAATAATTAAATCACTGGCCACTGGTGAATGACTCCATCTCCAGCCCCTCACCTCTCCCTCTAGGTTGGGGAGTTGGGTTTAAAGTCCCAACCCTCTAACCCCATGGTTGGTTCCTCTGGCAACCAGCCCCCATCCTGAAGCTACGCAGGGGTCCACCAAAAATCACCTCATTAACATAAACTCAAGCCTGGTTGGAAGGAACTTATTGTAAATAACAACAGACACTCCTCTTATCCCTCAGGAAACGACAAAGGTCTTAGGAGCTCTGTGTCAAGAATCAGGGATGAAGATCACACACATATATATTTCTTATTATAATATCACAGCTCCTTACCTAAAAAATTAATTTTTTAGTATATAATTATTAGTAAAGATATTAAACATCTATGCTAAAGTTTAATGTATTTTTTAAAAGGTAACTTACCACTAACCATGGATATCTTATTAAGAATTATTTAGTTATATTGACTTGGAAGGAAAAAAACCCTAAAATTTTGATGAGGCAGACTCATGAGGAAAGGTTTTGAACTTAGCAGGAGCTTCACTGGATCTCCTGCTAAGTGAATTGGTGGAGAGACTTCATTAATCACCAGTTGATCAATATGCTAGTCATGGGGTGGGTGACAGGCTGTGGGTGGGAGAGTAAGATGTGTGGGTATTAAGACAAATAGGATATGGTTTCTGATTTTAACAAGCTTGCCACCCAGTAGGAGACCTAGACATATAAAACTATAATTAACAATTTAATTTCATTTTAAGCAGATAATTTCAATATAATGTGATACAGTAGGGAAACACATAGGCACCAGGTGCTATGGGAAGTAAAGGCAAGTGGCTCAACCCAGTCTGTGAGTTGGATGAATCACAGATGGCTTTCTATACAGAGGAGCCTGACCTGAGGTTTTGCTTGTTTCCTTTTTTAAAGCCAGGTTTATTGAGGTGGAATTTACACACAGTAAAAATTATCCATTTTTAAGTGTACAGTTTTATGAATTTTAACAAATGCACATAGTTATATAGCCATCACCCCAATCAAGATATAGAATATTTCCATCCCCCTAAAATGTTCCCTTAAGCCCTTTTCTGGTCAACTCTTTTCCTCCATATTCAGCCCCTGGCAGTTCCCGATCCAATTTCTTTCCCTATAGTTTTGCCTTTTCCAGAATGTCCTATAAAGGGAATCATAGAGTATGTAGCCTTTTGTGTCTAGTCTCTTTTATTCACCATAAATGCTCTTGAGATTTATCCACCTTGTTGCATGTGTCAGTAGTCTGTTCCTTTTTATTGCTGAATAATGTTCCATTGTATGCCTGTACCATAGTTTGTTTATTC
The DNA here is from genome assembly GCF_048773025.1 of Camelus bactrianus. Classification (NCBI taxonomy): domain Eukaryota; kingdom Metazoa; phylum Chordata; class Mammalia; order Artiodactyla; family Camelidae; genus Camelus; species Camelus bactrianus. The sequence goes on along the minus strand of NC_133540.1, from coordinate 86,506,296 downwards.
ATCTGTTGAAGGGCATTTGGATTGTTTTTGGATTTTGACCAAAATAAGTAAAGCTGCTATAAATATTTGTGTCCAGGTCTTTGTGTGGATATACGCCTTCATTTCTTTTGGATAGATAATTCGGAGTGAGATTTCAGGGTCACATATGAAGTATATGTTTATAAGAAACCCCTTGTTTCCACCAGCAATTTATGAGAGCCCCAGTGTATAATAAGAATAGCTTATCTTTATTGTGGTGCAAAGAGGAGAAGTAGGGAAGATGTTTTTGCTCTTGTGTCATTTAGGCTGAGACCTGAAAAAGACCAGGAGTTATTCAGGCAAACAGGATGGAACAGAGCATTCTTGGCAGACAGTTACGCATGTGCAAAAGTCAGCAAAGAGGCTTTAAAAAAGAAGAATGCAAAATATCTTTTGTATGTGACATGATGAAGATACGAATTATGTTTCTGAGAGCAGTTTCAGTGAGGTGCTGTGGGTGGAAGCAAATGTGCTGATGTTAAAAGTGAATAGGATGTGAGGCAGTGGAGAGAAGTGTTTAGAGCATCCTAAAAAATGTTAGCTATGAGAGAGAGGGTGGGAGCTAGAGGTGATCCACAGGGTCTAGGAAGGTTGTTAAGGGTGGCAGAGACTGGAGCAGAATGATGGGCTAGAGAGGAAGAGGCTACAGATGCAAACAAGGGAGATGGCAAAGAAGGGGCTTGGCTTAGAGGAGACTGGAGGAAATTAAATCAGTGCAGCCTTTGACCTGATTGTCTGACATCGCCTTTTTGGTGTTGTTGGGTAGGGAGACAGGTGTGGAGACAGCAGGAGGCTGAGGTAGTCATGTGTGATCTACCTCCTACTTTATCATGAAAACTGAAGGAGATGCAATAGAAAAGGAAGTGGATTCCAGACAGAGAATTGAGGAATTCTAAGCTTCCCCGTAAGAAGGCAAATTCATAGAACTATACAATAGGTTTACATTAAAAATTAGTATATATTTTAGGTAAATATCATATAGATACAATAAAGTATATAAAAATCCTCACAACCTTAAACTGCATTATTGTGTTTTGTTGGATTTCCTTCCAATCATTTACTTATCCATACATTTTTCATGTCACTGAGGTGATACTGTTTGGGGGGCTATATGTACACACCTCATTTGGGATGTTACTTTCTTCAGTTAGTGTGTTCCTTGTTCCTTTATGCACACTAGAATAGAGCTTCATGAAGCCAGTGACCACTTGTCTTATTGACTAATTATAGTCTCAAGTTAAGACTGTGACTTGCATGTTAAATGGTTCATGTATATTTATTAAATTAGTATGTTTTTGTTAATATTCTAGAGTGAGCATTTCTCCTATGTTATTGACACTATTTAAAGGCATTTTAGTGACATCATAGTGTTTCTTGACATATATATACTGTCATTTATTTAATAATTCCTTGTCTGTTAGAGGCATAATTACACTTTGACAGTTGCTCTAATAATGTTAGTTATAGTGGTGATGGCTATTGTTTATTGAATGCTTGCTGGTATAAATGTTCACTACTCTGCTTTATACACATTTCATTTCCCAATATCCCAAGATACCAATTAGTTAAGTATTATTATTATTCCCATTTTACAGCTGAGGAAAATGAAGCTAGGGGAGGTTTAGTAACTTGCCTAAAATCCTGAAGACCATGAGTGATATTTTGGACCCGACCCAAGGTCTGCTGATCCCGAGCCTGTGCTTCCTGAGTGTTCTTTGTGGCCTCCAGGCAAAGGCCAGCTCCTCTCATTCAATCACTAAACGTCTACCAAGGACCTAGAGTGTGTGAAGCAATGTGTGGGCACAAGAGAGCGGAAGACAGAAGACACATGTGACAGTCCTAGACAACCTTCTGACTATAGAAGGCCAAAGATGTAAGGCGGGTACCAGAAACAGAGAAAACAAAAATTTAACTCCTGCTCCCCAGGGGGTTCAAAAGTCTGATTTGATTAATTCTGAGAAGTTTACTGGCCAGCATTTATGTGCCAGGCACTGGGGACATGGTGACTGAGATGGCCTGGTGCCCTGAACCCATGAAACCTGCAGACAAGGGGAGAAGAGGGCCTCAAATCAACAAATCCAAGTGCAAAGAATATTAGAGAAGGGCATGCTCAAGGGACTAGAAGAGCGTGCAGCCAAAACCATAAGCCTCATCTCGGGACTTGAGGAGGGTCTCTCAGAAGCAATGTTATTTCAGTTGAGATTTGAAGATAAGTAGGCATAAATCCAATGGAAAAGGAGAGGAGGCAATGTGTTGGGAGCACATTGACGGGAGGCTAGAGCCAAAGAGGAGCGGGGGCAGATAGATTGAGGGACATGTATGTGGCTGGAGCAGAGAAAAGCGGGTGGGCAAGGTGGAGGGAGTGGAAGGAAGGAGGGCATGGGAGTAAGAGTGGCCAGGGTGGTGCCCAGCCTGGAAAGCCATGCTTGAGTTTTCCCCTTCATCCTCAGAGGTGATGGGAATCTGTAGGGGTAGGAAGTGTTCAGATTTGTGGAGAAAGTGGAGAGCTGATTGGATGGGGCAGGTTAGGGGCTGGGGGAGTAGCTCATGGGAGGTGTGCTGCAGTGAAGAGGGATGTGCGGGTGGGCTGAGGTAGGATATGGGCTAGACTGGATTGAGTGATTGCCTAGAGAAAAGAATATGGGGAGAGAGGGGTTCATCTCTGAGCAACTGTGTGGATCTGGGGTCATTTACTAAGATGGAGAAGAAGAGAGGATTTGAGGGGGGATGATTAAGAATTCAGTTCTGGGTGCTTTAAATTTGAATTGCCAAAAAAACATGCAAATGGAGGATCTAGGAGGCTGTTGGATATATAGGTTCTAGACAAAGATATTTGGGCAAAGAAAAATACTCAAGAGTTATTGGTGTATTGATAGTAATTGAATCTCTGAAGTAGGGTGAGTCTGCTTAGAGAGACAGTGTTGAATGAACAGAGTACAGAGTTTAGGAGAGAGAAGGGCCAGCAGTTTAAGAGGCTGGAGGAGTAGAAACAGCAAAAGAGACTGAAATGAAAACAGATACGGAGGAGATGTTTTAGAACCCAGCTGATGAGAGATTTTTTTCTCGTAGAAGGGACTAATCAAATGTCATATCCTCCTGAAAGGTCAGAAAAAATAATGGTTAAAAGTTGCCCATTGGATTATACAGTTTCTAGGTCACTGGTGACCTTGGCAGCAGCAGTGTTGGTTGCTGGGAAGGCAGAAGTGGTCTGGGTGGGTGGGGTCCCGGAGCTGCACCCCGTGAGCGAGGGGAGATGGGTGGTTAACGGATGTGGGTGGGCATGAGTTGTAGCAGCTGCGGTCCTGGAGGAGGGCTGTCATGAATTTTCCTGTTGGCCATTATAATTTTATGGGGGTAATTTGTTTTGCATTGTGACTTTTTAAGAGCTGGCACTAAAAGAAAAATGAGAGGCTTTCCAGGGACAGCTTCTTTGACAGCTCAGCACCACCATGCACACCCTGAGAAACTTAAAGCTTAAAGAGGATGGGAAAAACTTACAGGCAATTTATTAGTTGTGTTTCAAGCTGTGCACAGTGCAACAGACTAACGGTATATTAATGCCTTCCTGGGAGGCTGCCATTCACCTAGCAGTAGAAATCTGAGGATAAAAATGGTCTGTGAAGTGAGAAACTCACTCAGGATATACAGCGGAGCTTTTGGAAGAAATGATCCTCACACTCATAACAATCTTCTGGTTTTTTATTGAGAATCATTCTTCAGAGAGGCCAGCTTACTCTTAAAAAAATTGCTGGGAGCAGTGCTTTGGGGCTGTGCATCAGAGTCACTGTAACCCTGTCTTGTCTCAACAAATGGGGATTGTTGACCTGGGAGGGGGTATGTATAGAATTGCTTCTTGAATTAGAACTGAAAATCTCAGATTAAATTTTTCTTGACTTTGGCATGCACCATGATTTTTTCCCCTTGCATATTGATTTTTTTTTAAATTTTGATCATGTCCAATTCATCACTTTTTTTTGCAGGGGGTAGGTAATTAAGTTTATTTATTTATTTGATTTTTCATTGGAGGTACTGGGGATTGAACCCAGGACCTCAGGCATGCTAGGCATGCACTCTACCACTTGAGCTATACCCTCCCCCCTTATTTTTCTGATTATATTTCCTTCAGCTTAATATTAAAATGAACTTGTCTTGTCTAAACACACCTATTTGGACTGAGACAAAGGCAGCCCAGGAGCTCCCTGGGTGATCAGGGGAAGCCAAATTGGTTGAAGTTTTAATTTGGCTGTAGAGATGCCACATGTGGACAATCCATAGGCAGATGATCTAAACTTGACCAGCAATGGGTGGGGCAATCCAACAGAGACCACAGAGGGTATAGGGGAGGTGACATAGTTCTCAGGAACCAGGAACTGAGCTGATAGCTAGAGTACAAGGGTGTGTCCAGATTCCGGTCCAACCAAATCAATCATTTGGAGTGTCTTACTGTTAATGAAGATGACAGGGGATTAGTTTAATTTCTAAATTCCTACACAAGTTCTGTAGGCTCATTCATTGCCATGGGCTGCAAGTGGTTGCTTTAACTATAGGTCTTCATATTATTTTAGCATCTGGGAAGATGAATTAATTCAAGATCCACCAGATAGGGAAAACAGAGGAGTTGGGGTTGGCTAGGAAATTGATTGGGGGTAGGGGAGACTGAGCCTGAGGGCCCTGATTATTAGCAGTCTTAGCTGTGAAGACAAGACCAACTTCCTAAAGTCTCTTAGATACTGTTTAGCTATGGAGTTGAGAGATAGGAGTGAACTGGAGCATTTTCTTAAATGTGAGTGGTCACTCCTGAGTCTCTTAAGTGAAAAACTCCTGTCTTTGTTCTAAAATACTATCTTCTTAAATAATCTTTTATGATTATCTTTTTTAGAATTCTCTTGAGCCCAGATATTCTGCTGTGCTCAGAGGAACCTCCATGATGAAATTAGTTTCAGAACACAAAGTTGAAAATGAATCCTAGATTTAAACTGGGAATATGTTTAGCAGCCTAAGCCTATAATATGATACTTCACCTCACTTTTAACATTTTTCCTTCGTAGTCTCTCCTTTAAAGCCAAACTCCTAAGAAAAGGAATTTCCATAATTTTGTCAAATGCCTTCAAATTGAAAACCTCATCAGAATCCTAATGGATGTGAAAATAATGCCAACTTTCTGGTTAAACAGCCATCCCAAACCCTACGGTATTCACTGCTAGGAAGTAATCTGATGCTGGGAACTCAATAGTTTTGGGAAACTAACAAAAATCAAATGATACCACTGCTATGTAGTTTGACTAACTTTGATATTTGACTTAAAATTGGATGACAAAATCCATTATATATCTAGTTGCATAAAAAATGTAATCCTGAAAATTTATTCATTAAGAAGCTTATTCAGACACACTTCAAAATTGTGAAGAAATGGAAATTGGGATAAGCAAGAAGATGATACAAATCCTAAAATGCAAATTTTTCTTTAAAATTTTAAAAAGCTTTTTGTGTACACACACAAACATACATATGGATATATGGAGAGAGAGACGAGGAGCGGGGGAGGGAGATAAATTGCAGATTGGAAAGGAAATAAGACAGCCCCACAGGTAGCACGAATTTACAGGTGCACACTTAATTGCCGACTTTCTGAACTGTATTCTTTATTCTATCCAATTATTCAGGCAAACGTTCCTTTAGTCCTCCTGGGTTCAGTGACATTAGGATGCATCTTGAGAACTGGCAGGAGACTTGCCTTGTCCCCAGTGGTCTCTGGGATAATTACTTTGGATGATTTTCCTCAATCCTTCTCCTTGGTGATTCTGTAAGGTGCTGTATTCTGCCTCTCTGCTGACATTCTGCCTGCTCTTTGTAATTGCTTCCTGTTCTGTGCTCCTTTGTCAGAGACCCTGAAGCCGGATGAGGAATAATAATTGTCACTAATTTCCTAACTTGTCCTCAGAGAAGCAATGCTATAAACAGGCCTCATCTTCAAAATACTGCATTATGTATTTCTGTTGCCAAGGAATGTACTCAGGGTTTAAATATAATGCATGCCTTTCCAAATGATGGAGATTAAGGGAGAGTCTGATGTATTCAACGAGACATTTGAAAAGCTGGATCATTCCGGGGGACAGCCAATGTTGCTCAAATAGGAAGAAATGCAGGCAAAAACAGAGCTGTCAAAATTTTTGCTCTATTAAAAGAGTCATTTTCTACTCGAGAATTGTAGGATCTAAGAGTTGAAAGGGTACTTTTGAGAACACCTCTAAATTCACATCCAGTGCTTTAGCTCCCTGTTTTTAAAGGAACAAGTATACTCCTTAGAACCAAAGGCTTAAAAAACAAAGACAAAATGCCATATCTAGAAAATCAGAAGTGACAATTAAAAAAAAATGAAACTGAAAATCTGATTTCCTGGAAAGATTGATCAGGAGAGTTGTTTCAGATAGACTTTGCATGTAATTCTTGACCAGACAGTTCCTTTTCCTATGGACAATTCAGTAGTTCTAAGTAATTGGATTTTACCCCAGAATCTGGATAACTTGAGAAAAATATAACCATTTACTCAGTCCTGATCTAGACCTACTGCTGTTTATTATCACTCATGGTAATTTTTTTCTCCTAAACTGGGCATTCTAAACCTGGTGTCTTGCTTTTATTGGTTTGAAATGTTGCTTTGTCTCCGTGAACTCATTTTTAAATTTGTTTTTCAAGTTCAATGTGTTTATTTAAGAATTCAGTTGCTTCCTGAAAAATGTGAATGTAACCAGATCTCCACTATCCAGTACCAGTTAAACCTTTTGGTTAATGAGATCAGATTGTGGGTTGGATTGCAGATAGTGTTTAAGAGGGACAGAGTAGGAAACGTGCCTGGCCTGTCTAACCAGCTTTGCACATTCCGTCCTGCTCTTCCTCCAGCCCCCAGCCCATACCTACACATACGGATACCCACACACCATGGGGCACAGTCCTCTGCTCACAGGTTAATTTTTGCTTTACTCTGTATCAACTCCCACTGCTTTAAATTTTTTGATTTATTTATAACCTGTACTATGCCATTTAGCACCTCAAGGAAGAAAATGCTGTTCATGCCGCTGGCTTACTGGAATCTCATCTCATGACATGAGATACGATGTATGCACTGATCATAAAGGAAAGGGTAAACAGTTTTTCAACCTCAGCGCTATTGACGTTTTGGGCTGGATAATTCTTTGTTGTAGGGGATCACCTGTGCACTGGAGGATGTTTAGCAACATCCCAGAACCCTATCCACCAGATGCTAGTAACAAATTCCAGTCATGCCAACAAAAACGTCTCCAGATATTGCCAGATATTCCCTGGAGGGCAAAATCGAATTCTTGTTGAAAAACATTGGGCTAAGAAAATGTGAATGGTTTTATGGAACACATCATCCTCTTCAGTATGTCCCTACCATCAATCACAGTTCCTGGTACATGATGGGGTTCAGTGATACTCAGGGGTCTTACTATAAAGAGGACAGGATATAGTGTATCATAGGAAGGCAACAGAACCTGTTAGTTTCTGTTTTCGGGCTTATAGTAGGTGCTCAACTAACATATTTTTTCAATGACTACATAATAGATGAATGAGTGAGTGAATGAGTGAGTGGATGACTTTCCCACCTGGGACTTTAGATATTGAGAGGAAAGTAGATCTAAGCTTGGTGTTACTATAATTCAGTGATTCTTCAAGTTGAGGGTGTCACCCTCCTACTCTCTTTAGAGGTCTGTGAATGCTATGGTGGGATGCTGTCATACTATGTCACAGCTATGGCTGCAGTGAGTAGGGTCTCAGTGGCCCTCAGTCCCCTCCAGCTCTGCACCTCTTTCCCAGGGATCAGACTGTCACCTTTAGGTTCTTTCCCCTCCCACGTTACTCCTCATGCACAGATGAAGGCAGTTTTCTTCAACCCAAGGACTGTGACCTATTTATGAATTCTTAAATTTTGATTTGGTGGGTTTTGGCCAGCATCTGAAAAAACAGAAAAGGATAAAACAGAAGAGAAAATATTAGAGTACATCATGTGTTGTCTGGGTAAGTATTGTCTCTTAAAATTTTTATTTCAGTTATTTTGTGTTTGTTTGGGTCCTGGGATGTGCAGTAAAATATATATTTATATATATATTTTGTGGGTCCCCTTCAGAAAAGTTTGAAAGTCACTTGCTGAGGGGGTAGCCCAGGAATGCGGTAACCAGAGCGGAAAGTGCTCTCTCCCAATAGCTGGGTTGCTAAATGAGGCTGAGAGAGTGATAACGGATGCATAGAGAAATATTGCAGAGATCCTGGGCTTTGCAGGCAACGTCTCCACTTATGACAACACAAGGAGGCACGGCTGTCTTTTGGAGTGAAGTGGTGGGAGGCGATGGGAAGTAAAGTCAGATAACCCCAGGTTTAAGCCTAGATTTCTAGTGAAAGCAGTGTCTGTTCCCTTTGTGTGTTCTTTTTTAAAGTATAAAAAGAATACAGCTGTTCTGTCTGCAGAATTTCTTTTCTTGGCCCCATGAAAAATGATATCAGAGTATTTCACTGGTCTTCTATTTACCCAAGCTGAAGGAGTCCAGTGTTTCATCAGTCTGATCAAATGTCCCTTGTAACAATATTGACTCAGATGATGGCAAATGAAGATATTTTCTCTAAGGTAAAAGCCTGTCACTCATGGCGTTTAGAACAAGTATAGGCTAGCTGGAAATGCCTCTTTTAACATTGCTGACATGAAGAACAAATGGATTTGAAAAACATGTGCTCTTGGTGGATCTTTTTCCTATGTGAAAAACAGTTTATTTCAAACTCAGAAAGTGATTAATTTTATAGACTATCGAATACTATGATTAAATCACATAAAACCAAGTGTATTGGTATATTATTCATAAAAAAGATGATAACCACATTTCCCTTTTTACTTTATTTTAAAAGCCAGAGGGGAAAAGAACTACCAAAAAATATACAGAATTAACAGCCAGGAATATTATAAAGGAGGTGTCTGGATTAAGCAAGGAGTACTAAAGAAGGCATTTACGAATTTGAATATCCTCTTCTGAAAGTATCTACATAAAGCCACTTTTCTTTCTAAAAATGTGCATGATGCTTCTGAGACTGACTGGATCCTTGATTTTGTGCAGCTTTCCAACAGCATCATCAGTACCAGATAGACTTAGGCCTTGGGCATCCTAGCCGGGACCACAGCTTAGTGCTGAGAAAACTTTTCCTGACCTGTTTTTGGTTCCCCATCTAACCTGCTTCCAGACTCTCTGTCTTACTTTGTTACCAATTTTTTTCGATACTATCTCATCTCAGTCCCTATGCACATCCCTTTCCCCTAACTATGATTCTAACTGTGTTTTTCCATTGCCTCCTGCCACTCTGGATTATGTTTTTCCAGATCTAGCATATCTCCATGGATTTTTAGACAGTCTCCTTGCAGATGGCGTTCCTGCAAGGCTCTTCCTTTATTCTTGGGGATGACTTAAACATACTGCAGGGAAGGAAGATTTTCCCCTTCTTCTCTTCTAGGTGCTTTGGCTGATCTAACAATAAAAGGCAGATTAACAAGAGAAAAACAAATTAAAATTTGTATTACGGGAGCACCACAAAGACAATGAGACTCAAAGGCAAGTTGGGCAACCGAAGATTACATGCCGTCTTGAGCTAAGGGACAGGATGGGGCTGGGGCTTCGAAGGGGAGGAGGGTTGTTTCCAGGAAGATGAGAAGAGCAGATGTTTGGTAATCAGGTGTTTTCCCTGCCATTAGGATAGTTCTTTCAGATAAAAAATTATCCCTGGTAATAACTCTCTTTCTAGCTGGGCCCCTGATCTGAATTCTTTTAGGCAGTTAAGGAGAGGTAAAAGGTTTTCCTGAGTCTGGTGGGTCTTGATTGCTTTCAGTTCAAAATAATCCACATACCAAAGTGGTATACTTTGGGAAGGTATATTCTGCACCCCTTTAATAGACAAAAATAAGTATGTTTACAGAAAGTTTTAGAGCACCAAGAAAAAGAAAATATTCAGTGTGTTGAAGGAGAGGTTGTCAGTGATGTAAGTGCTTATAGACAGAAAAGAAATCATGGGGGCTCTTGGTTTGTTTTTACTTGAAAGCACTTTGGGGCCAGAGAAAGATCAAACCAATGTGAAATCAAATGAAGTATTAAAAATAATGAGAATTTAGTAAGGCATTTGTATACAAGATGAAGATGTAAAAATCAATAGTCTTTCTCTGTTCTAGCAAAAATCACCTAAAAATGGCAATGGGAAAAATGTCCCATGTTTGACATAGCAACAATATCTAAAAAGTGCTTAGCAATAAAATAACAAAATAAAAAACCTGTATAAAGAAAGCCATAAAATTGTTATTGAAAGACATGAAACAAGAGCTGAACATATGGAGGGTACACCATGGCCTAAGACTGAAGGGCTTAAAATAACAGACACCAATTTTATCAAATTTACTAGGCTCAGTAAAATTCCAAAAGGGATTTTCTTTTTAGACTTGGATAAAATGTTGTGAAAGTTTATATGGAAGGATAAATACTCACAAATAGAGGGAAAATTTTGAAAAAGAAAACTAACCAAAAGTGACTGTCTTCCCAGGTATTGAGTCATACTATAATGCCACAGGAAGCAAATTAATGGTATTGGCAAAAGAACAGACTAATATTTCAGAAGAGCTGAATAGAGAATCAAGAAGTAAAACTGAGTACGTATAAAAATATGCAGTGCTCATCCAAAGTATATTTATTGCATGTCTATTCTATAGCAAGTTTTATTCTAGGCATGGAAAAATTAAGTATTGCTATTTAGAGAAGAAAAGGGTAGATTATTTAGAGCTGGCAGAACTAACTGATCACTCATATAGAGAAAAATAAAATTAAACCTCTCTCGCATTATACACAAAAATACATTCCAGTGTCAAAGCCTAAAAAGTTAAAAACATGACACTCATATGAATATAAATTGAACTCAAGTCAAAGACTGATGTGACTCATGAATGAGGAAGCAGCAGGATGGTAAAACTGTTTCAGAAAGCATTTGGAGAACAGAGATTTCAAGAATTAGTCGAGAAAGGCAGGCTGAAACAAGCTTACTTACTAAGTTAGAGGCAAGAGTGGTTAATGGCCTATTATAGGGAAATAAAACTGTGACTTATTTTCTTTATTGGACAGAAATAATTTGCACCTCTATTTGGAGAAAAACCTACATGTTAACATGAAAAGTTATAGAGTCTGCACAGACATAGAAAACAAACTTATGATTACCAGAGGGGAAAAGGGTGGCAAGGGATAAATTGGGAGTTCAGGATATGCAGATACTAACCACTATATATAAAATATATAGACAACAATACTGTATAGCCCAGAGAACTATATTCAATATCTCGTAGTCACCTATAATGAAAAAGAACATGAAAAGTAATATATGTATGTATACATATGATTGAAACATTGTGCTGAACACCAGAAATGGACACAACATCGTAAACTGACTGTATTTCAATAAAAAAAAGGAGAAAAGTCCTAGAGTCTGGATCCTATCAATAGTAAATTGAAAATAAAGAATGGCACATCGAGGGCCTAGAGAAATAGTCCTTTCATGGGTTTCATATGACAATGAAAGGACATGCAACCATTCTTTTGCTGTATTTCCAAGTTCTGGACAATTTTTCTTAATACCATACAGACTGAAATTTTAAACATAGATAATAAAGCAATTTAAAAAAGTACCTGCAAGAAACATTAAGAGATACTCACATGCATGTTTTGAATATGAGACAATTCTAAACACGACTGAACATTCTGAAGTTATAAGAAAAGAGAAACTATATAAAATTGAAAAAGAAAAGGCTTTTGTGTGGAAATAGATACTATCAACAAAGTCAATAAATAAAAAATAGATTTGGGAAAATACTTGTAAAGGATGAACAAAGGGTTAATGTAAAATGAACTCATACAGATTGACAAGATAAACGCTTGTGGAAAAAGGGACAAAGGATATTGAGGCAATTCATGAAAGAATGAAGATGCTCACACTCACCAAAGGTTGAGAAAATGCAAATTAAAGTAGTAAGTCTTATAATTAACTGAAATGTCAGAACTTTAAGAGTGATATCCATTCCTGGTGGGCATGTGGGGAAAATAATATTCTCATACTTTGATGATGGAAATGTGAAATGTTATAGGATTTAAAAAAAAAAATAGAAATAGCTATTAAAATAAAAAGTACATATATCCTTTGACCTAGCAAATCTTACTTCTGAGATTGTTCAAAGGAAAAGTGCCAAGATTTAAGAATATATGCCCAAGGATGTTTATAGCAGCATTAACTGCATAAAAGCTGGGAGAAAATGAATGGCTGTCAACAGGGCAATAGTGAATAAATTACAGAACATTCATTCCAGGTAATATAACGTTTCCATTAAATAAAAAAGAGTTAGACCCATATCAGAGGATTGGAAGGGATTTCCATGAGTTATTGTTGCATGAGGAAAGCAAGGTATAGGAAAGTCTGTAAAATATGATCTCATCCTTATAAAACAAAAGTGTATTCACTGCCACATGTTTATATGTAAAGAGATGCTTACATATAATTATATAAGCATAAAGAGAAATATAGAAAGAGAAATTTCCTAGGTAGTTAATATGGATAACAATGAGGGAAGGAGGGAAAGAGAGAAAACCAAGCAAAATAGGGAAAGAAATTTTTAAAACATTGTATTGGAAACAACTCTTAGTATGAGCATATCTGTGCATTTATAGAAAACTGCATTTGTGTATATGTAAAAGAAAATTTAAAAAAAGAGTCTGACACTCATGAGAGAGAAAGATATTGAGGCAATAAGCATCCTTAGAGAAAGAGTAAGGGCTGGGTGAGAAAAGAAGACAGGAACAACTGTTACTGGTACTGAACAGTCTACAGACACTTTCTGGGTCTCCTCAGAGACCACTGGGGGGAAGGACAACTCTTGGTCAACAACTGTATTGAGCCCCTCCAGTCTGTGATTCAAAGCTGTGGCATTCTCCTGGATATCAGCCTGTCTTCTCCTCCCCAGTGAGTGTTTAGACCCCAGAGACGGAGGAGAGATGAACTCCTCTGCATAAAGAAAGAGGTGGAAATTTGAGGGTGGAACGTAGGTAGGGATCTGAAAGGGAGGGGTCCCAGAGGAAGGCAGAGCTGTGAGAGAGGATGGCGAAGTGACAGGCAGAGTGGCCAAGGACTCAAATACAGGATACCTTGAGCTGATTCTAAATTCTTTTGCTATAATGCCCCCCTGTTTCTGACACACACATACAGATGTAAAGATAACTGTGTTGCAGACATAGAAAACAAACGTATGTTTCCTAAAGGGGAAAGGGGGGAAGGAGGGATAAATTAGGAGCCTGAGATGAACAGATACACACTACTATATATAAAACAGATAAACAACAAGGACATACTGTATAGCACAGGGAACTATATTCAATATCTTGTAGTCACCTATAATGAGAAAGAATATGAAAATGAATATATGTATGCACGTGTATGACTGAAACATTATGCTGTACACCAGAAATCGACACATTGTAACCGACCATACTTCAATTTAAAAAAACCCATGATTGTGGTGAGTACTGTGAAGAGTATACAGAGCATGTATGACAGGCAGGCGGGGTGGAGGCCAGGGGCTGAACTCCATGAGCACCTCACAGTCATCCTTGCCCACCATTCTACACAGACCTTAAGAAAACAGGACAAAAGATTGGGAAGACGAGGAGCGTCCAGGGAGAAAATAAATGGAGACTTGAGGTGTTCACATATAAGGATGCTAAAAAAAAGTTGCAGTTTTGCCCAGGACTGCTCCTGAAGGGAAACGGAAGGGCCCAGAGGGTCACTAGCATTCAGTTACTTTTTCTATAGTTGGAATTACTGGCCAAGCCTCCCACGTCTAGGGAGAAAGGAAGGGAGGCACTGTTATTGAGCACCCAGGGTGTGCAGAGGGCTTCTCATAAGGAACTTTGTTTATTTCTCCTGGACAACTCTGTGAAGCAGGTATCCTTACCACCTCTTCCATGTATGAAGAAGAGAAAAACCCACTCGATGGTACACGTTTAAAATCCTTTTTTTGGTTGTGTTTTGTGTCGTTGGTCGGCAGCTGGCCCTTTGTTGTGCTGATGGGAGAGAAGTGGAGGGAGGCTCAGAAGAGGCCACACTGAGCTGCACAGTAAAGCATGCAGGTCCCCGGGACAATGCCTTGGAGTGGGAGGAAAAGCTGGTCCAGCTGGGGTGGGGATTTTGAGGTGGGCAGAAGATGAACTGCAACAACAGCAGGCAGGCACAAGGAGGGAGACGCAAAGGAGATTTTTAGGGAATCTGTCGGTGTGCTCTGCCAGTGCAGCACCCCTCCCCCCTTTGCTTTGTGGGATCACAAGAGCAACATCATTCTTCAAGGCCTTCGGAGGTGTGTCTTTTTAGGACGCTGAGATGAACCTTAAGTTGGGTACACTGAGGCCAGTCTTATTCGAGTTCTAGGCAGAGGACAAAATAAGGTTCAGATGGCCTAAGAAAAGTTCCGGAAGTCACTTCACCACCCTGCCCTTCAGTTTCTTCCTGGAAGATGAGGTGTGGACTAGGCGACTGCCAGGCTTTCTTTGAGGGGGCACAGGCTGACTTTTCACACAGGTTAGACCAGCACCTTCACATTGGCGAGGCCTTGTGCTTTTCAGTTCTCACCTCCTTGGCAGCCGCCACCAGAGGAGCTGCGAATAGCCCTGAGATGCTGGACTGGGAGCTGTTCCACCACAGTGCCTGGGAGCCCCAGTCTTGCCTCTGTTCTCTCCGTGTCAGGGGAGAACAGCTTTGAACCAGCTCTTACTCCCCAGGAGACCTTGCCCCTCAGGCGGCCCAATTTCGGCTGGAGGAGGAGACACTGCACTGCACTGTCCCCGCGGCCTCTCAGGGAAAAAGTGCTGACTGCTGTCGAGGGGACTTGCAAAAGCCTGCTTATTCTTTCCATCAGAACACAGATTACTCATTTTCTCATGAAGCTTCTTTCAAAGTCACATTGCTTTTCTGCTTTTAAAAGTCACACAGGTTGACTGTAGAATATTTTAAAATTCAGAGAGGTATATTCAGGAAAAAAATTTTCTGCAATCTCACATTGAGAGATGATTGCTTTTACTATGTGGCACATATGGTTTCTGTTAACAAGTATTATTACAAATGCATAATTTCATTCATAACCAAATGTGGAGTTTCACTGAACAAGTATTCATTGAGCATCTGTGATGTGCCAGACACTGCTCAGACAAAACGGTGAATAAGGTGGAGACGTTTCTGCCCTAATCAAGTATATACCAAGCTTACATTTTTATAACATGATTATCATACTATAATATAATTAATATCTTCGTATTTTAAATTAACATGATCACCAGAGTGCTCCAGGATCTCTAGTCTTTGCGAGCCTCAGTTGTAAAGCCTAACTGTATGGCCTCTTATGGACGCTCCTTCCTCTGTCTAAACCCCTTTGGTTGAGTGGATGGTTCTGTCTTCTTCCAGATCCACTTCCTGGCTACTGTTGCTTTTCCCAGGGATGATCCCTTCTGGACCAAACAATGCCTTTCTCCAGGGGTTTTGAACACTGGACCAGTGAGAATAACTAGCATTTCCAGTCTGGGAGTGGAGGTAGGAGACTTCGGAGGGTTTAGCATTTAGGTCTCTTGCCAAGCTACAGCAGGAGAAAACGAGACTGAAAGAAAGATATTTGCAGAAATGTGTGTGTGTGTGAGAGAGAGAGAGAGAGTGCAAGTGCTATGAACTGAATGTGTGCCCTGAAAGTTGTATTTGAAGCCCTAACCCCCAGTGTGATAGTATTTGGAAGAGGGACCTTTGAGAGATTAGGTTTAAATGAGATCCTAACAATGGGGTCATCATTATGGGATTAGTGCCCTTACACGAAGAGGAGGAGGAGAGAAGTATCTCCCTCTTTCCAAGAGCACACACCAGGAATGGCCACGTGAGAATACAGTGAGAACGTGGCCATCTGGAGGCCAGGAAGATAGCTCTCATCAGAACCCAATCATGCTAGCACCCTGATCTTGGATTTCCAGCCTCCAGAACTGTGACAGAAGAAATGTTTCAGCCACCCAGTCCATGGCATCTCTGCACCTGTTTGCTAGTTGTCTGCTCAGCACTCAGCCTGGCTTCCTGGGTGTCCAGCCTGTGAATACCCGAGCTTGCTAATGTAGTCTGCTTTTGTCTAAGCTAGTTTGACTTGGGTTTCTGTCACTGACCATTGTGAGACATGGCTTAGAATAAAGGAGTACATATTTGCTTACTTATATTTGGCACATATTTTGAGTTTCATTTAGTAGAGTTTCTGTGGTTTTGGCAGGAATGTAGGAGGTCAAGGGATCAAATGAAAGCCAATAATGAAATGAATAGACTGAAGCCACATCATTTAGGCAGAATTTGTTCTAATTCACAGGGAATCCCCTCAAGTCAGTATCATAGGACTGATCTTAGTGTAGCCACTATCAAGCTTTTAAAAAGTATAGAATTCTTTGAGACCATATTTAAGCCTACATAAATCAACTCTGTTAAAAAAAAAATAGCAATTTGCTGAAACCCTTACCCAGTATATTTCCCTAAAAATCTCCATTCATTAAAAAATGAGAAAAGAGCAAGAAGGAATTATTATTACTCTCAAGCTAAACACTGCTGGTGGTAAGCAATAGTCAGCTCACCTCATGGAGCCCCAGCAGACTCTGGTCAGACCCACACTTGAGGGAAGAGAGGTTGAGGAATATGATTTGAAAACCAGAGCAATCCTGGATTTGACCCTGATCAGAAATCAGCGGCTGTTGGTTTCAGGGATACAATTCTGCCCCTAAGTTGCTCCTGCCTCTGCCTATATACAGAGAGAAATTGGAAAGGAATTTACTTTTATATCTGGCAAGAGTGTGCTTTATATGTGCTAAGTCCAAGTGTTCAGATCCTTGTTTCTGTCACAATTCTGGCTGAAATCAATACGCATTAACCTTGTTGTCCCAGGTGTTCCCCCAGAAAGCAGTCAGTGACCTCATAGCCATAAGGGGATCCAGGAAGGTCCATTTTCTTTGTGGTTTCCTCATTTCTTTGCATGTAAAGTGAGGTTTAGACTATCAAATTACTTAACAAGTCATGCAATACACCATGCTGTTTGAAATCCCTTAATCATATGGAGTTTTATGATGTTGTAGAAATGTACAGGGGAGAGGGAGGAGAAAATCCCCACTGAGTGAGTGGGAAAAAAAACGACAGGTCCAAAGATTCTAGGCAGCCCGGGGGGAATTGGGCGCTTCTAACGTGTAATGGCTTGTGGAAGAGGATTAGGTGTCTGATCTTACTTTCAGGGCAAACAAGCAGGAGCAGCTGTATCACGCCAGCATCAAAGGCACACAGGCAGCTCCGTGATGAGGCCACACTGGGAAAGTCACGGTCCTAATGAGTTCCATGCACTCCTAAAAACACATAGCGGCTTCTTCCTGAAGCTGAACGATTAGACCCTCTTCTGCCACCAACACCACCGTCATCATCATCGGCCGACTGCATTCTGTCCCAAGGGAGGGCACGGTGTTCCTGCACCAAGTGATGGGGCTGGGGAAATTTGTTTTCAGTGGCCTCTGCATTTTCCACTTCCTGTTTTTTTGGTGTCCTTCAAGCCCCTGTACTCTTGATCTGTTGTCACAGGCTTCTCAGATCAACAGAGCCTGTGCCTTGCCTGTGACCCTGACCCGCACATTAATGGACTCAATCTTGATTCCCACTTGGGGGCAGAAGAGAAAGAGTCACCCCACCCCTGCATTGACTCACCAAATTCTATATTTTAGGTCCATGACTGGCAATACCCCATTGCCAGGAATCAATATCTCTATAACTTGTAATTGTTTCAGTTGAAAGTTCCAAACCTGGTTCAAACTGTTGTAAGTGAAAGAGGGAATTTGTTGTCTTATTTTAGCGAAAGGTCCATTGGTAGACTTTCAGTCAAGGCTAAACCCAAGGCTAAAAATATCACTAAGGAGAGATCACAAGAAAAGGATTGGATGTAGGCCAGGCAAAATAAGATGCCCATCAGTGTCTCCTGTATGCTACAAAACACAGCAAGACAGGGAGGAGTTCAAGGCATAGGGGAGATCTACATAAGTGCACAACTGCAATATGCTGAGATGGAGAATTACAGCATGCTCTGAGCACAGAGGAGGGACACCCGACTCTGGCGGGAGCAGAGTAGGATCAGGGAAACCTTTACAGAGTAAAGGATATTTAGCAAAGTATGTGTTAGAGTTTGATGAGAGGGTATTGATGAAGAGGGCTGAGTGAAGAGGGTGATGAATATCTTCTTTCTCATGTGAAATTGCTGGATCATCCATCGAAGAATGATGGTGTTTTCTAAATAAGAAATAAGAACGCATTGTGTGATGCGTACACTTAGTGAGAGACAGACTATGCCAGAAAATTCAGGATGTATGGTCACTATCTCTCCTCCCTCTCCTCCGCTATTAAGAAAATAAACAACCAAACTCATGAGTGGGTCCTACTGCCAGTGGGGAAAGGCAACCAATCACGTGACAGATGCTTTTCTTACATTTGCTCATGTGATCCTCACTACCATTCTATGCGGTAAGTACTATTTCCAATTTATAGACATAAAGGAAACAAAATGACAACAACCCAAACAACCTACCAAACAAAAAGCATGAGGATTAAAAAATTTAAACAACTTATTTAAAGTCACACAGCTAGTAAGTATAGGAGCCAGGATTCAAACCTGGGTGTGCCTGGCTCTGGATACACATTCCATTATTCCGCCTCCCCAGCATATGTCCTAAGTTTTATAGGAGTCTTCCAGAACTGATTCTCTAACCTTGGTTATTTAACTGACATGAGATTCTACTAATAAAAAATTAAATTCCAGCAGGTAGAGGGTCATTTTGACGTTTTGGGAAAACCAGTTGGGAAGGTACCCACCTACCCAGTCTAATATGGGGAATAATGTTGCTTGTACATAGTCTCCAAACTCACAGAGCAGAGATTCTCAACCCACATGCCAATCCATTTTTCTCAGTGCGGTAAATTGAATTCTTTGCTGCTCACCGACAGAATCACACATCCGTGTTCTTGCTGTGGCTTCACAATGGAGGGAGGATACTTCTTTCCCCTCACCTTGACTTTTGGGACTGATCCCATGACTTGTGTTGGCCATTGAGATCTAGTCAGAAGTGACATAAACCATTGCTTAAAATAGGCTTGTGTGGGTGGGCTTGCTCCTCTTGCATTCTGATCATCTGTTACAAGAAAACATGCCCCTTTCGCTTGGTCGCTACAATGTGACATGTAGCACAGATATGCAACTCACAGGGTGGAGGCACACCTGACTGATGTTGGACTTGAAGTGGAGCTGCTCAGCTGAACCCTGCCTAGATCAGCCAAATGGCAGCTGTTACCCCAGAGCAAGAGAATAAAATCTTCTTATCGTAAACTGCTGAGTTTGGGGGTGTATTGTTACAATGCATTATCATAGAAGCAGGCGACCAAAGCAACCAGTGAGTAATATCTCCTTTTGCTAGAACTGAGTTTCCTTACTGTCTTGAAGATCTCCATCAGATGTAACTTTAAACTGAGAAGGTTGTGGGGCATGTATAGCAGAGAGTACAATTTGCTATGAGTAAGCAGTAAAATGGCATCAAAAATCCGTTGAATGCTTATTGGAATGTGTGAGAACTTGTTTCATGAGTTTATAGGGGAGGAAATTAAAGGCAATAAAGAATTCTTCTAGAAGAGTGACATTCTGCTATAAGACTGAGTAAATGATTGGATAACTAAGTCAATTTTTATAAATCTTGTGAGACAATTTCCAGTCATAATAATGACTCTATGGTAATTGTTTCTCTTATTTGTTGTTGTTTTGAAGCTTTTAATTCCATCTTGAATGTGGACAAAAATGCTTCTATTTATAAGTATGTTATGAAAACAAAAAGGTTGAACATGAATCCTCTAGTGTCATGTTTTTACAAGTTATTGTAAAAGCTGTTCTTAGTTGTTTCACTGATTAAAGAGAATTATCTACTTATTTTACCCCAAATAATACAATGCTGACCTCAAAGGCACATCCTTTCATTGCTTGGAAGTTAAATATAGAAGTTTTGGGGTGCTCAACTTTCTGTTCAGACACTGGATTTTTCTTGGCCTATAAATAATCCAACTATTGGTATTTGTTGTTAATTTACCTTGGAATATGTTGAACAGATAGACTTTCTTTTGTTCATTCAACATATATATTGAGTACCTACCCTGTACTGAGTGCTGGGGTAGGTCCTAGGTACGCAGTGGTGAGCAAAATAGACAGAGCCCTTGCCTACAAAATGCTTGAAGTGGGTTTTAATCCTGATGGCAAATGACAATAAGCAAAAGAGCATTAAAAATGTAGGTGCCTATGCCCCACCCCAAGAAATTTTGATTCCAGGGAAGGGGCCTGGGTCTTAGTATTTATAAGAGCTACCAGCTTCTACTATGTAACCAGGTTGAGCTGGTTAGTGGGCAGTTATCATTTCCGGAATGTTATTCTGCACAAGGCACTGTACTAGGCACTTTACAAGAAGGCATTGACTTTATCCTCACTTAAGTCCAGAGGGGCTGAGTATGATGATGACTCCTTCACTGAGGACTGGTTAAATAACTTCTGTAAATTACACAGAGTATAGACCGAGCCAGAATTCCAACACAAATCTGTCTTAACCACTGTGCTGCACAATCTTTGAAATACAGTTTGTGTGGAGCTTTCACAGACAAATTAAAATAAAAGTTAATGTAATAAGAACTTTTAGACATTGAAAACTAATTAGAAACCTGATAAAGCATTTCTGAATTATGCTATAAATCTGTGGAGAAATATGAAGTGATCCTTTTGTAAAATTTGGTTTGATTTGTACTTAATTTAGGGGAAATTTTATCTACTTTGGAAGTTTATATTTTCATGTACAAACTTCTTCTTTCATCCTTCCTTTCTCCCTCCCTCTCCCCCTCTTTTTCTTTCTTTCTGACAGAGAGCCTGTACTGGAGAGAACTGATGAATCTAGGGTTGATGTTGAGAGTCTGTGCGCATGTGTGTGCACGTGTGTATGTGCACGTGCGTGCACATGTGCTCATTCACTCATCAGACCTAGTCATTGAAAACCTCCCCTACTCAACTTTGATTTGAGAAACTTCTAAGTTACCATGTAAATTCTCTCTGAAATTTGTAAATGTACTACATAAAATTTAATATTACCTAACCTGATGGTTTCAGCCCAGAAGACCAAGGGTCAAAATTCCCTTCCTTATATACGCCTGTGTTCAAGAAACTGAGAAGTGACAGCCTAATTCAAAACCAAAGAGCTTCAAACCAAATGCAAAACATCAAAGTGCTTTGAAAAATGAGTGTTAAATTTTTTTCAAAGAGGTGTTTGTGGGATAGACAATGCGAGCTGTGATCATTCTTTGGTTCTCAGCCCCACACCCTGTCCCATCTGTTGAGTAGGATATGTCACTAGTACAGAAGGAGACAAATGGACATGTGCTTACGTGGTTACACTGAGCCAGAATCAAATGTTCACCCATACCCTTGTCACTAAGCCTGCCAGACCTACATTTGTAGACAAGAGTGTCAAATGTCCATCAAGCATGTCATCCAAGATAGAATGGTATATTTCAAAATACTGCCGACAAATGTTTTTCCATCAGCTGCTGGCTAAAAATTTTGTACCCACGTGCATAGGCACCATCATGGGAACACCAGGCCTCACATAATGGGTAAACCACGTTGTAGACAATCTGTGGTCATTGAGACCACCCAAGAGAGAGATTCTGTAGGAAAGTAACTTTGAATTCAACAGATCTGCATTATTGGCTGCTTCCATGTTTCCTTTCATGGCGTGGTAGATAATCTCTAGTTGTGTCTTCTTTCTTTCTTTTTTTATTAAAATTAAAAAAAATTGAATTGTAGTTGATTTACAATGTTGTGTTAGTTTCTGGTATACAGCATAGTGATTCAGTTATACATATACATATATTCTTTGTCATTATAGGATATTACAAGATATTGAATATAGTTCCCTGTGTTATATAGTAGGATCTTGTTGTTTATCTATTTTATATACAGTAGTTTGCATCCACTAATCCCAAACTCCTAATTTATCCTTCCCACCCTTTTCCACTTTGGTAACAATAAGTTTTTTTTCTATGTCTGTGAGTTTCTTTCTGTTTTGTAAATAAGTTCATTTGTATCTTTTTTTTTTAGATTCCACATATAAGTGATATCATATGATATCTGTCTTTCTCTGACTTCACTTCGTATGATAATCTCTGAGTCCATCCATGTTGCTGAAAATGGCATTATTTCATTCTCCTTTATGGCTGAGTAGTGTTCCAATGTATATACATATACCACATCTTTTTTATCCAGACATCTGTCAATGAGCACCTTCTTTCTTAAACAGTGCAATTTCATTTGAGAATAACAAATCCTTGCCTCTTATGAGAATTATTTTCCTTTTACCCTTTCAGCAAGAACCAGACCTAATTTTACTTGTCTCTAATTCATGCAACAGTATGGTTATTTCTCTTCTCTGTTCTTTATATTGGTTAGAATGGGAATGGGAACCATAGCAGTGGAACAGTTTCCCAGCAGAAGTCAACATCAAAAGATTTCTATTCCGATCTCTCTCTTTTTTTTTTTTTTTTGCAGGGAAATGCTACAGTAGCAAGTTTTATCCTGGACAGGTAGAAGTTGCCTCTTGCTTTTGAAGAATCTTTCAAAGCAGCCACACAATTTTCTAGCACTGCATGTATGCTGGTGGTCAAGGTTTCTACAAGAGTTCTCTGGGAACAGTAGATGTTCCTTATTTAATCTTTGTTCTAATTCATCAGTTTGTAGCATTTACCAAACTATAATATCTCCCTCACCATTAATTTTTTTCCCCTTCTATATGCCTACCTTTATACCATAAACATTTCTTTTATGGCTGGGCATACCCTGACTCTTCATCAGTGGTGTCTAGAACTTTTGGCAGGACCAGGCAAAAACGGCAGCACCCAGCAATACCTGGCAAAAAGTGAGTCACCAATACATTAAAAACCGATTAAGTCATTCGTTAAGTTGAGGTAGGAGATAGATGAGGAGCACATCGGGTCTATGATGTCACAAATGGTCAGTAGATGCTACTACTGAACATCTGATCATACACTTCTAGGTTCTTTTGATGTTGTGGTTTATGTAAATTTAATTTTCTCAACTTAATTCTGGAAGTTCATAATAAAGGTTATTGAGCATGCTTATATTTAGGGATTCCTGTGCCTGCCCCTTGGATAAGGGGAGAGCATCATTTTGGTTCTACATTGTATGTGCTTTTGCTGCATCTTCATCATCACCAACATCAGTACCACCATCAATAACTTTGTGATTGCTACTATTTACTAAACAACTAGTATATCCCAGGCATTACAAAAGCACTTAGTAGCATTTCATTTAATCCTCACCACACCCGCCCTGAGGTAGATAATATTATTTCCATCCTACAAGCCATATGTCGCAAGAAAACATCTAATAAATGGCAGGGCTGAAATTTGAACAGCATCAAAACATCCCCATGGCCAAACAGCTGCATCAAAGGGGCGAATTCATGATGGCTAGTCAAAATCATTCTATCTAGCTGTCATGATGGCTGAGATATGTGAGATGTGGGCAGGCATTTCCCGTTAAGTGCAAGGGAAATGTTTCTCTGATGCTAATTAATTAAAAATTGTATTTGCTACTAGAGAAATGACTTTTCAGAAGGAATTTGAATACTTGAGAGACAAGCTCAAAGAAAGCTCTGAAGGCTGAAGTTGCTATTTATGTGGATGTTTTTGCAAACTGGAACATTGAATACACTAAATCCTTTTAATGCTACAGCATTATGCAGAACAGTGTATAGAAAGAACAATTTATGTCTGTAATAGTCAAAGCAAACCTGGGTATGCATACAAAGCTAATGGTGTTTTTGTTTCAAGTGCTGGGCTGGAAGTTAATTTCACCAAACATTACACTTTAGCTAAATACCATGTGGCTTCACATTTCCTGATATATAAATTTGATGAATTAACTTTAAATGGGTACTATTTCAAACTATTTCTTTTTCCTATTATCTTAGTTTATCAGTTGGCATTGGCTACTTTCTAAATAACTCAGTTTGCTTTTCAAAATGTTTCAACATTTAAAGTTAAGCACTGTAATTTGTCTTGTATTCTTACATGTATTGCAATGGAAGGAAATGCTACATGTACATTGTTATAAGATTGTTTAACAACATACACCAAGTTATAACATTATAGTCATTATCTCAGAGTGGAATAACTTGCACTTTTTAGTTTTTCCTAATTATAATTTTCTGTTTTTCTGCAATAACTCAGATTGCCTTGAAAGTGAGAAAACTCACTCAATAAAGATCTTTGGAAATAATTGAATAAAAAGATAACAATGGACTGGAGAGAGAAATTGGAGCTAATGTAAGAGCAAGAGTAGACATGATCTCAAAGTCTAGATATGTGCCCTTTCAGCTTGAACTTACAGCCTTATCTAAAGGGGCTCAGCACCCTTTTCTCTACTTCTTGTCTCTCACTGGGATACGTACCTAACTCTTTGCCGGAAGTGCCTACTTATCACTACAGAGGTTGAAAATTCCAGTGCTTGTTTCTTCTTCCTCCTTGCAGCTTGAGTTTGGCCTTGATAACTATCCTTGTCAGTGGTCTCTGAAGGGAACTTCTGGGAAAGTTTCCAGGGAGGGACATCTGGGAAAGATTATCCTCCTGGTAAAAAGAGATGGGCAAGAAGAAACTGCCTTCTTTTGCTTTGGATGTGATTGTGATGTTGTGGTCTTCTTGAACCACGAAGCTTGTTGGCTTTTGATGTCCCTCTTGCTGTAGATTTTTCAGGCCCTGGCCCCAGATGGCACTTGGCTGGTGGTGAAGGCTGTCTAGCCTGGGTTTTGGTTTAGAAGGACTTTTATAGTTATCTATCTTTCTACTCTCAGCATTATCAGCAATGAAGGTGATGTCTGGCTCTGTGTCTTACTCCTTGCCTTTCTCCTAATCATCTCAGAACTCAACTGGGTAAGGAGGGTGTATTAGTTTCCTATCGCTGCTATCACATTTTACTACACACTTGGTGGCTTAAGACAATACAAATTTGTTATATTATAATTTTGGAGATCAGAAGCAGAAATTGGTCTTATTGGGCTAACGTCAAGGAGTTGCTGGTGCATTCTTTCTGGAGGCTTTGGAGGAATTGAGAATCCTTTTCCTTGCCTATTTCAACTTCTGGAGGCTACTCACATTCCTTGGTTCATGGCCCCTTCTGTTTTCAAATGCAGAACACAGCATCTTCAAATCTCTTTCTAACTGTGACCTTCTGCCTTCTTCTATCTTGTAAGGACACTTGTGGTTAAATTTGGCCCATGTGGCTATTCTAGAATAATCTATCTATCTCATGATTCTTAACAAAGTCTCTTTTGCCATGTAAGGTAACATATTCACAGGTTCTGGGGAGTAGGAAAGTCTTTGGTGGGGGCATTATTCTGATTACCACAAAGGGTGCCATCGATTAATTCCTTCTCAACCTACTGATTGTATTTATTTATTAAAAGTCTCCCACAAATAAATGGACTCATAATTAAGTAATGATTGTTTCATATTTCACTGAAGCCCATGTAATCTAGGCCCCAGGCTAAGGCCTGACCTCTGTTTCCTGGTCATTAGTCTTGCTTGTAATTGTTTGTTTAAAGGTTCTCACGGCCATGGCATTGGGCCAGGTTATATGTACTAAATGAGGTAGGAAACTCATGATGACTCAGCAGAGTCATTGCTACTTCCTGGAGCTGCCACTTGTGAAGACTGCAATTTGGACCATTGACTTCCTTATCTCTTTAATGGCAATTTTTCTTTCTTTCTCTCCTCCAGATGCCATAGGCAAGAGTAACATAAATAGAAGGAGTGTGTGTGTGTGTGAATGGGTATGATTTTTGAAGTAAGGAGTTGATCTCACATATTTGTCATGTGTTTATTTCCTGGGAGGGATCATATTTCTCATGTTCCTCCTCCTGAGAACTGAAATGTTCTGACTCATAATCGCAGTTGTGACTCAACAGACCCTCCTATCCTATAAAGAATCAGATGAACTGGTTTGGTCACAATGGAAAGTTCAAGAATCAATGTATAAGAAGTGGGGCTGGTGCAGTAGATTGACAGCTTTTCCATAGAGAGAGCTGTGAACAGTGATAAGAGGTTAGGAGAGGTGGCCATAAGGAGCAGATGGCCAAAAGAAATGTACTGCTAAGAGTCTTATCCGGAGGTTGGAGTGAGCTCAGAGGGATGGCTACCTGGGATTAGCCAGTAGGGACAGGATGCCAGGAGGGCCACTACTGAAGATGATGCAAAGATGATTTGCCAAGGTGAGGAGGCAGGAAGGTGATTGAAAGGATATACATAAGTAGGATGAGTGAGGCAAAGAGGAAAATGATGTTATTGACTGGGGAACTTGAAAACTGTTGAGTGACTCTAGACCTAGCCCATGAATGAAGTGTTTGCTGTAGTCATTCCATTTGTATGGTGCCTGGTGCTTGTCTTAGAGGCGGAGATGATGTGAGAGGAGCTATGGTAGACTGAATAAGGAGGATTAAAGCAATGAACAACTCAGAGAAAGGTCGTAGAGCCATGATAGGTGATGTGGAATATTCAGTTACTTCCTATTTGATGTTATGATTTCTCTATATTTTCTGCAAAGCCTTGAGAAGTGAAGAAGGTGCTGAATGCATGGTTGGGAGAAATATGGCAGGGGATGGCAACAGGCACAAGTGGCATTAGGTTGGCAGGAGGTGATGAGGAATTGGGTTGGTTGTGAAAGGAGACAGGTAATCAGAGGAGACTATTTCTTGCTCTCACAGCCCCAAACCTTTGGAAATATTGGGAATGCTGCTGGATTTCCTACGATACTGTGGGATGGGAGCACAAGTTACTTTATTTGAAAAATAAGGAGAAGATAGATTCTAGAAGGTGGGTGCTTGATTTGGGGGAACATTTAAGTTATATTACTAATTTCCAACTGATTGGGGACTGAAGGTTAAAACTAGTATTTGAACACAGCATGACTGCTTCTTGTAATGAATTATAATACATGATAATGTAGTAAAATTATACATTTGACTAACTTTCAGCTGGTTGCTCTGACTACATTTGTAAAAATATGAGCATGACAACAATGGATTATAACATACTGAATTTTAAAAGAATTATGTTCCATAGAAATTTTAAAAAATAGTGGTGGTGGGGAGAGCCATAAAAGCTCTTCTTTACAAAAGAATGGCAACTAGTACATGTGGAAGGGATGACTACATTAGAAAATCATTATTTTGCCACCAACAATATAATAATCAATGCAGGCAAGTGGGATCCTTGGTATTTTTCCAAAGGAGTTGAAAACTTATGTGCGCACAAAACCCTGTACAGATTTTATAACAGCTTTATTCATAATGGCCAAAACATGGAAGCAACCAAGATGTCTTTCAGTAAGTGAATGGATAAATAAACTGTTATGTTTCCAGACAATGAAATATCATTTAGCACTAAAATGAAATGAGCTATGCAACCTAAATGTCTACCAACAGGTGAGTGCATAAAGATGTGAGATACATACATACCCCCCAATGGAATATTACTCAGCCATAAAAGGGAAATCTTGCAATTGCAACAATATGGATGGACCTAGATGGTATTATGCCAAGTGAAACAAGTCAGAGAGAGAAAGACAAATATTGTATGCTTTTATTTCTTTGTGGAATCTAAAAAGCAAAACAAATGAACTAATATAACAAAACAGAAGCAGACTCACAGATACAGAGAATACACTAGTGGTTGCCAGAGGGAGAGGGGTTGGGAGATGGGCAAAATAGGTGAGGGGGATTAAGAGGTGCAAATTGTCAGTTATAAAATAAATACATCACAGGAATGTAATGTATAGCATAAGGAATATAGTCAATAATGCTATAATAACTTTGTATGGTGTGTAATCTATAAAAATATCCATCACTTTGTTGTATACCTGAAACTAATATAATATTATAAGTCAACTATACTTCAATTGGAAAAAAAAGGACAAGGAGGAATTTTGAATACATATTACTAAGTGAAATAAGCCAATGTGGAAAGGCTACATACTGTATGATTTTAGCTATAGGACATTCCGGAAAGGGCAAAACTATGGAGACAGTAAAACGATCAGTGGTTGCCGGGGTTAGTGGCGAGGGAGAACTGAATGGGCAGAGCATGGAGGATTTTTAGGGCATTAAAACTACTCTGTATGGTACCATAATAGTGGATCCATGTCATTATACATTTGTCCAAACCCATAGAATATAAGCTATGGACTTTAGGTGATAATGATGCATCAATGTAGGATCAAGAGTTGTGATAAATGGACCCATTTGGTAGGAGATGTGGATAGTAGGGGAGGTGATGCATGTGTGTGGGGAGGGGTTATATGGGAAACCTCTTATATCCTCTACTCAGTGTTGCTGTGAACTTCGAACTGCTCTAAATATGTCATATATATATATATATATGTATATATATATATATGAATACGCACATCATGTTAAAGTGTCATTTAGTATTTTATCTATTGTGAAGGGCAAAAGTACATTTACAATGAAAAAGTATGGCAGACTCTTTAACCAAGCAACCAGACTTAGCATCATGAGTAACAGGGCATTTTCTCTCTCCTAATGTGATGTAATGGGGATCACACAACAGCACTTACATAATGTCGTCAAAATCTTGCCAAAAAATATTTAACCTGCATCGAATCATAGGGAAATGATCAGGCAAATCCAGGTTGTGGAACACTTTACAGAACAACTGACTGGGACTCTTAAAACATGCTAATATGATAAAAGACCAAAAAAAGTTTGGGAAGAGGGAGGTAGATGACGTAGAGAAGTGTTCCACGTGAAAAGAAACGAGAAAGACATGATAACAAAATGCAACGTGCCCTCCTTGATTGGGCCCTGGGTTAAAAAAAAAATTGAAAAACAGCTTTAAAGACTTTATCAGATCAATTGGAAAAGTTTGAACATGAACTGTATGTTTGATAATATTGTGTCAAGGTTAAATACTTTGAGTACAATAAAGATATTATGCTTATATAGGAGAATGTTCTTATTGTTGAGAGATAAGTGATGAAATATTTAGGATTAATGTATCATGCTGTCTGCAATTTATTTTCAAATGGTATTACACCCTCCCCCCTCCCCGAGAAAGTGAGGTAAAACAAATGTGACAAAATATTTAAAATTGGTGAATCTAGAGGAAAGGTATATGGATGATCCTTATTCGCTTCCTTCAAATTTTCTGTAGGTTTGAAAAATTTCAAAGTAACACATTCAGGTATTATCTGGAGCTTTAATATCTGAATATCTGAATTCAAGATATCTGAAACCAGGTGGTTTCAATAAATTATCAAGGCGCAATATTAGTATCCTGTCAAAACTGTTCCCGTGTCTGCCAGAGTGTTCTGACAAGTATTGTATTACATGCCCATACCCCCAAAGAGGAAAGTGTAGCAAATGAATTAGTTAATGTCTGCCTGAATGCTCAGAGGACACTCTGTTATGGCTGGTTTGCAAATGCCTGGATTAGAGGGTTTAGACAAGAAAACCCCCACAAAAATGAAACTTCATAAGCTTAGCCTAGTAATATTATTGATAGTCAGCCTAGTAATATTATTGATAGTCCCAACTGCCAAAAGCCTAACCCTAATGAGATGTTGGGGAGGCGGTGCTGGTGACAGTAGCTAATGTACAGGGTCCTATTTATGTCAGAGGGACAGTTTCATTTCAGGGAGTCACATGAACATACTTATGACAGAAAGGAAGACAGAAAAGTAGGAAGTTAATCAATTGGAATAATATCACTTACAAGAGAGCAATTATTTTATACTTAGCTGAGATTTATAGTCTTTCTGTGATCTAGATTCTGAGCAAAGGAAGTTTAAAGAGGTGGGTTGTTTTTGCTTGTGCATTGAGAAAGATTTTATTTGGAATTGCAACTTTACATACCCCATGAGATCCAGTAAAGAAAACATGAAGAAATGTAAAATTAGTGAATGTTTTCCATGTGGACCATTATAATCTTACATAATCAACTGTCATATACAAAAGTTTCACGAGATCTGATGTAATCTAGGTAAGTATCACGTACTGTGCTCTCTCTGATTCATCGTGGGAAATCTGGCTGGGCCTAAGGGAGTAAGACGAGCTGTATATGATGGCCAGACGCTGGCTCTGGATTGGCGGGAAAAGAGATGGTCTGTGTGCTTCTCTTCTGGTCTCTCAAGTTTGTCCTTACCAAATTCGTGGGCTTAAACCTTCTGATGAATTTCTCTCTGCAGGTCCAGGCTGCCCTTGTTCTGAGGGAATTCTGATAGTACAGTGAGTCTGGTGAGGCTTGACATAACCCTGGTCAGCCAAGTTACCATCCGGAGATTTGACCTCAACTCGAGGGCTCCCAAGTGCCACGCTTGTTTGGGGCCCAGCAGTCTTGGGGCTCTAGTGTACCTGGAGAAAGTCTTGGTGAAGCAGAATGTTTTGACACGGCTCTCTTCAAAGTGGCTCAACGTGAAAAACATAATACTGCTTTTATTTTTTAATGACCAAGTGATGTGTGCCGTGGCGTCCCCAGTCCCCACCCCTCACCACTCTTGACTCTGCCCTTGGCCTTGTGTTTTACTCGTCCAGGGTCTGTGGTGGAAGGAGGCTATCTCTTGCCCAAATTTTTTGTCATTTTTGTTAAGACTAAAAATTTATTTTAAATTATGGAAGATATTTAATTTAGAATGGTTGATAAAGGTATTTGTACTTCACAGAAATGTGGTAGGACTCCAGGCAGCAAATCTACATTTCTTTTTGGAAAAAAGCTTTTTTGAGGTATAATTGACACATAATAAACTGCACATAATTGAAGTGTCTAATACGACATTTTAAAATTCATTCTTCTATAAAATTTTATTGTGGTAAGGACAGTTAACATGAGATCTACCCTCTTAAATATTGAAGTGTACAGTACAGTACTGTTGGCTATAGGTACAATGCTGGACAGCAGACCTCTAGAACTTACTCACCTTAATTAACTGGAACCCTATGCCTGTTGACAAGTAACCCTACATCTCCCTCCCTGCAGCCCCTGGCAACCATCATCTTACTCTTTAATTCTATGAACTTGGCTATTTTGGATAATACTTCCAATGAATGGAATCATGCAGTATCTGTCTTTCTGTGACTAGCTTATTTCACTTAGTACAATGTCCTCAAGATTCATCAATGTCACATATTTTTTTTAAGGCTGAATAATACTCTCTTGTATGTATATACCACATTTTCTCTATTCATTTGTTGGAAGACGTTCACATTTCTACTTTTTGGCTATAGTCAATAGTTCTGTGATGAACATGGAGCGCTAATAATTCTTTCAGATCCTGATTTCAGTGTTTTTGGCTAAATACCCCAAAGTGGGATTGCTTGATCTTATAGTAATTCTATTTTTAATTCTCTGAGGTACTGCCATACTATTTTCCATAGAGTTGCACCATTTTGCATTCCTAAAAGTGAACAGGGTTCTAGTTTCCCCACATCCTTGCAGACACTTTGTCTTTTTTTTTTTTTGATAGTAGACATCCAGACAGGTATGACATGATATTTCATGGTTTTGATTTGCATTTCCCTCATAATTAGTGATGTTGAGCATTTTTCTCATATACCTGTTGGCTATTTGTATGCCTTCTTTGGAGAAATGTCTATTCAAGTCCTTAACTCATTTTAAAATCAAGTTGTTATTATTATTATTATTATTATTATTATTATTATTATTATTATTATTATTATTTGCTATTGTTATGGGCATTCCTTATGTATTTTAGAGATTATTATCTTATCAGAAACATTGTTTGTAAAAATCTTCTCCATCCTGTAGATTGCCTTTTTACTCAGTTGATTGACTTCTTGATGTGCAGATGCTTTTTGGCTTGATGTAGTCCTATTTATTTATGCTTTTGTTGTCTGTGCTTTTGGTCTCATATCTATGAACTCATTACCAAGGCCAATGTCATGAAGATTTCTCTCTAAGTTTTCTTCTAGGAAGTTTTATAGTTTCAATTTTCATGTTTAAATCTCTAATCCCTTTTGAGTTGATTTTTGTGTAAAACGTAAGATAAAGGTCCAGTTTCATTCTTTTGCATGTGGATATTCAGTTTTCCCAACACTGTTTGTTAAAGAGACTGTCATTTACCCACTGTGTATTCTTGGCACCTTTTTCAAAAATCAGTTGACCATATATGCATGGATTTATTTCTGGACTCTCTATTCTGTTCCATTGGTCTATATGACTGCCTTTATGCCAGTACCATACTGTTTTAATGACTGTAACTTTGTAATATATTTTGAAATCAGAATCTGTGATGCTTCCAGCTTTGTTGTTCTTTCTCAGGACTGCTTTGGCTATTTGTGGTTCCAAATGAAATTTAGAATAGTTTTTTCTATTTAAAAAAAATGCCATTGGGATTTTGATATAGATTGCATTGACTCTGTATGTTGCTTTTGTTAGTATATATATTTTAGCAATATTAATTCCAACCATGAACATGGGGTGTCTTTTGATTTGCTTGTCTCTTCTTTAATTAATTCCATCAGTGTTTTGTAGTTTTCAGTAGATAAGTCTTTTATCTCCTTAGTTAACTTTATTCCTAAGCATTTTATTTTTTTGGTGCTATTGTAAATGAGATTGCTTTCTAATTTCCTTTTCAGATAATTTGTTGATAGTGCACAGAAATGCAACTGATTACTTTATGTTGATTTCACATCTTGAAACTTAACTGAATTTGTTTATTAGTTCTAACAGTTTATTTTCTTTTATGAAGTCTTTAGGATTTTCTTCATGTAAGATCCTGTTGTCTGCAAATAGGGACAATTTGACTTCTTCCTTTCTGATTTGCATATCTTTTATTTCTTTTTCTTCCCTAATTTTTCTGGCTAGGACTTCAGTACTATGTTAAATAAAAGTGACACATGTGGGCATCCTTGCTTTGTTCCTGATCTTACAGGAAAAGCTTTATGTTTTTCACCAATGACTATGATGTATTCTGTGGGCTTTTCATATATGGGTTTTTTTTTTTTTTTGAGGTGATTTACTTCTAATCTCAGTTTGTTGAGTTTTTTTTTTTTTTTTTTTTATCATGAAAGGGCATTGAATTTTGTCAAATACTTTTGCTGCATCTGTTTGGAAAATCATAAGATTTTTATCTCTTATTCTCTGTCAGATAAATAATATAACTCCTATTTCATTAGGGTCAGTGTGTTTGGAGATTTACCTTGTTCCTTATTTGGAACATCTTTGCCTGCATCTTCATTTTCTTTGACTCTTTGTTGGTGTCTGTGCATTAGACAAAGGGGCTGCCTCTCTTAGTGTTCATGGACTGACTTCATATGAAAGAAGACCGCCACCAATCAGCCTGGCCAGAGATTCTGGAGGTCTCTCAAACCTTCCTAATGGTTGAAACCATTTTCTGTGTTCTCTGCAGTCCCCCAGGTGTCTAGGGTATATCTAGTCTCATCTGGGCATTGGGACAAATGGGACCCAAGCCTGTTCCTCAGGTAGCATCCAGAAAAGCTGGCTTATTGGATGCTCTGTCCAACTCTTTTCCTATCCAGGGAAAAGATGGGAGCTAGAGTTTTTCTCCACCTGTTCTGGGCTGAGCTGGGAGTGCTGTGACAATTGCCTGCCTAAATCTCCATCTCTGTTCTCACTAGCACCCAAGGGGCTAGAGTATGCCAGGTCTCATCAGCATTTTGAGACAAACAAGTCAGAAGCTTGTCCTTTGTTTGGGCAGCTCCTGGAAAAGTTGTTGCATTGGATGCTTGGGCCAGCTCTTTATCTCCTCATGGAGAAGCCAGCATCTGTGCTTTTTGTCTGCTTGCTCTTTGCTGAGCCAAGGGAAAGAGCTATGGAATTTACCAGCCCAAGCTACCATCTCCATTCTTCTCCAGCTGGCTAAACTGTGCTGGAATCATCAGAGTTCTAAAACTGGCAAGACAGGAGGCAGTCCTTTGGGGAGCACCTTCAGAAAATTTGAGGTGCTGAACATTTAAACCAACTCTTCCCCTCCCTAGAAGAAGCTGGAACTAGGGGATCTCTTCCTGACCTCTCCCTGTGCCGGCAGGGATTCTGTTGTGTGGATGTCCCACATCTCCTTACCAGCTTTAGTGAGTCTGGTTTCACATTCACCCCGGGTGCAGGATTCTTTCAATTAGTTTCTGGATTTCTCAAAAAGGGAATTATGTGTGAATTGGTGCTGAATCAGTGTGTTTGTGGGAAGAGAGAGGGTCCAGGTTATCCTACTCTGCCATTATGCTGATGTCACTTTAAAGACTGAAATTTTAATGGCTTGTTTTATAGGCCATGTTAAAATGACATTTCATCCAAAGACCGTATCAAAATTTGGGCCCAGTTTTAGGTTTCCATGGAGCTCTTGATAGCATTTTTTTCTTCTTCTTATAAATTGGGACTGGGCTGGAGGATTGACTTTTCTCATTGACTCTTCACCCAACATTTCTTTTCTATCTGTTACATAATCCTCTCTGGCACCAGTACTCAACCTTGAACTCCATATAAGCCCCGCCCCGGTCCTTCCTGGTATTAGTTCCCATAGCCTGTATTTACCCCTGCCCATGCCCTCTGATGGGACCCTGCCATGTCTGGGCAGACTTGCTGGGGCCTCCCTGTAATAAAAAGTACTGTATCTTGTTAGATTTTCTGGTGCTGAGTCTTGTCTGCTGGCTTCAACCTCTCAGTAATGCCTTTTGCTTGCTTGGTGCTGGAGTTTTGTCAGTCTGCTTGGTTGGAGTTGATCTCTGAGGCCAGGAGAGTTCTCCTCAGCCCTGTACCTTCAGCATGGCTTCTTCCCAGTCCTGATTGCCTCCAAGTTGAGATACTGACTTGGAGGAATCCACATGTTGGTGTTAGATTAAATATCGAGACTGCAGAAGTCTTTGAAATCCACTGGGAAAAACAATGTATGCTGAAGGAGAACTGAGGAAACTTGTGATGGTTTGATCAACTTCACTCACTCCCTCAGTTTATAATGATTGACTTCCTCAGGAATAATAAAAGGAAGGAAAAATAAGGTAAAGGCAGGAAGAGAATAGAGCAAAGAGGAAGAAGATATAGGAATGCAACATCTATGGATGTTTCGAAGTTATTGACCCATGAAGTGGAATTAAAACTTTAAAAAATGGTGTATTAACAGGACACCATATTGCCTATTCCCAACTCAAGCACTTAACAGCAAGACCTGATAAAGCCTGGGAAGCTGGAGCCAAAGTTGGAGGCAGAGGCCACCCACAGTCACTTGGGACTCCTTTTCCTTTATCTCTAGAAGGATGGATACTTCAGGTGAAATCCACTTCTTCCATCTTGGTCCTTCAAGGACCAAATATAAAAATAAATACATGGGGAGACACTCTGGCTTCCAGGAGAAAGGGGTTTTAAATAGTGTAACAGTCTATAGCAATAGAAACTAGCTTGGGCTAATTCCAGAAGAAAGAGGCCTTACTATTAGGAAATGCAGATGGCCTTAAACAAATGAAAAGATGATAAACCTCCCTCACAATAAGATAAATGAAATTTAAAACTACACTAAGACTTCATTTTTCACCTATCAGGATGGCAAAAGTCCAAAAATTGGATAACATACTCTGTTAGCAAGGCTCTGGAGGAATAGGCACCCCTAGACATTGCTGGTAGGGGTACAAAATGATAAACTTCTCTGGAGGTCAATTTGGTGATATTTATCTAAATTACAAATGCACTTATCTTTTGACCCAGTAGTCCTGTTTCTGGGAATTTCTTCTAAAGACATATCTATATTCGTAAAAAATGACATATATAGCGCTGTTTACAATAGCTAAAAATTGGGAACAAGCCAAATGAACATCAATAGATACTGGTTAAAATAAACTGTGGTGCATCCACGCAATGGAATTCCGTGTCACTGTAAAAGAGGATGAGAAGGCGCTCTGTGTACCCATGTGGATATTTTGTTAAGTAAAAAAAGGAAGTTGTAAGAGAATGCATAGAGACACATAGTATGTGGATAGCACTGCTACCATTTGTGCAAGAAAAGGAATTGAAAATAATATTTGTGTTCATTATGCTTGCAAAAAGAAAAGCTGGGAGGATACCTAAAATTTTTTAAAAAATTCTTGTTTTCTTATTGAAGTGCAGTCTCTTTACAATGTTAGTTTCAGGTGTACAGGAAGGTGATTGTACAGTAATACATACATGTATTTTTTTTTCAGATTCTTTTCCATTACAGCTCATTATGAGAAATTGAATATAGTTCCCTGTGCTATACAGTGGGTCCTTGTTGTTTATCTGTTTTATATATAGTAGTGTGTATTTGTTAATCCCAAACTCCTAAGGTATCCCTCCCCCTACACAAACTTTTAAGAGTGGTTACCTGAAGGTCTGAGGGCCGATGGGGTGCAAAGGGAGAAGGAAACTTCTTTAGCATCTCTTATTGTTGTGCTTTGAGCTTAGAACAATGTGAATGAATTTAAAACATTAAATAAAGAGAGGTTATACTTTCCGAAAAAGCCTGGATAACCAGGCTTGGAGACTACTCACTGGAAAACAACGGACCAAATCACCCTCCCAGCTCCATGAAATAAGCCAGGCACAATCCACTCTGAGATGGCAACAGTGGTGGCCACGATGACACCCAGTTTTCAGGGGCATGGAGGCTGTGGTTCTAGTGGAAGCCTCCAGGGTCCACTGTTCAGTGTCAGTATCAGGGATGTGTGAAGTACGTGCCACCTGTCTATTTTCAGCCCTGGAATTCGCTGAGCCACACAAACGGGGGATGCCCTGTGCCAAGATACCGCTCCCCTTTGGTGCTACAGGTGATACTGGGATGGAGCCCTTGAGCTAGTTGTCTGTAGCAACCAACAACCTCAACTATCTGTTCTGCTGTGTACTACAACATAGTGTATTTTTCCACTTACACTCTTTTAAAGGAGTTTGAGAAGTGATGGATTAGAGAACAAGCTTTAGAAGAAAATGTCCGCCCCCCGCAGCTTGCCTCCAGTGAGGAGGCAAAGCATTCAAATTTGTTAAATAAAGGATATTTGCTTGTTCTGTTGTGCTTGGAGTGGATTTGCTGCTGTTGATGTTCGAGTACTCAGTGCTCTGCACCGGAGGCTGGTTTCCAAGGAAATAAAGGCTCCATTAAAACTGCTTTCCACCCAAGCGTTAGATTGCTTATCAGAGAGCTCACAATTAGTGAAAGTCTCCACCATCTACAGGGGAACTTTAGGAAGGGTGATATTTATGTCTATATTCTCTCACTTTAAGGAATATTCAGAAAATATATGTTTTGAGGCTGGGGGATGGGGAAAGCCAGGGAGAGGGTAACATGCCTCAGAGTGCTTCTTTAGGTGCCTTGATGTTGCCCATATAGGCCAGCCTCCTGGGGTACTAAGTGGGGTGGAGAGGGTGGGTATTTGATCGTGGCGGGGGCTACCTAGCACAACCTCTAAAAACACAGGACAGGGTTAGTTGCATACAGTTGTGTTGGCTTATTGAGTAAGGTATGCTATCATTAACAAAATCTTCATTTGGCAACTTTGACTTTTATTCTCTGCTCACTCACTAATAGTGTCAAGGGATAGAGAGAGAGCAGAAGTGGAGTCCTCTGCCCTGACTCCAAGCCTATTTCCATGTTCTTTTTTAAAAATTGAAGTATAGTTGATTTACAATATTTCAGGTGTACAGCAAAGTGATTCAGTTATACATATATAAATTTATCTATTCTTTTTCAGATTCTTTTCCATTATACCATTTTCATGTTCTTGATAGAGGTTTTCTGGATTCCACTCATCTGTCCATCCATCCATCCATGTGTCCAACCATCCATCCATCTTTCCAAACCCTCATACAACAAGTGTGCTTTTTAAGCATTGGCACAAATTATTTTGTACCAGGTTCTATGCTAAGAAATGAAAATAAAGACAGGAATATGATTACTTTCAGGAATCTCACAATCTTATGGGAAGACAGACATGCAAATAAGCTAACACAATGTGATAAGTGCTTAAGTATAGACGTATGTATAAAGATCACAGAGAGAGAAAGGCCCAAGCCTTCATGTGTAGGAAAGGTAAGGCTGGAGCTTAGACTCGTACTAGAGTAGGTACTTCCTATGTGGCCCCTTTAAATGGAAGAGAAAAAGGCACTCTGAGCAGAAACATAGACAAGGACGCACCTTCCAGCTGGGCTCAGTCTTGAGCCAGACACTATTGGTGAGTGGAATTTTGGCCAATTTTACCTTGCTGGCTAGGAGCCTGTGTGTGTATCCTTCAGCCTTATGGAACAGTCCTGTCCCTCAGATGTGATTTTCCAGAGGCTACTACATCAGAGTCAGAGCTTCTCTCTTTTTTTTTTTTAAACAATATAACATTTTTTATTGATTTATAATCATTTTACAATGTTGTGTCAGAGTCCAGTGTAGAGCACAATTTTTCAGTTGTACAGGAACATATATATATTCATTGTCACATTTTTGAGCTTCTCTTTCATTGGGACCCACCCAGAGAATCGGATGGGTAGGTGAGTGGGCGTGGTCTAGTTGTTACCAGCTCAATTCCCTCCCTTGCTTAAGAAGACATCTTTTGACCAAAACCAAGTATTAAAAATTTTTTGGAGCCAGGTAGTACTGGTCCGTGCTGTACTGTTATTCTCACTGCTTCACAGGTAGGCTGGCAGATAATAAATAGCTGAACTCACTCTCTTTTCCTGGTCTTCCCACTACTGATAATACAATAATGCACATTTACAAATTTCCTCCACAGTAACTGTGTGAGTGAATTCACATCTTAATATTTCTTCTCATTTACTCTTTGAAGACTTGGAGTAATAGCTTCTCTAGCACGAAGCAAATTTTTGATCTTTATTTTATTGTTTTATTGTCAATAAACCATCAAAAGGATGTAATCTAAGGGAACTTATTGACAGAGTCTTGTTGGAAATTTGTGCTATAGATTAAAATAAAAAAAAACCCAAGCCAAAAAACAGCCACTACAGCTATTTGTGGGTGACTGTAAGGAGGTGCAGTCTTCCACTATTTTATTCTGCAGGATGTTAGTGATTGAACACTGGAGAAGTGCTCAGCTTAACATAAATTAATAGCATCCTTCCTGATGGATTGGTCAGGGAACCAAAACACCATTTGGAATTGTTTGAGTCATTCTTACACATTTCACTATACTTGCAATAGTGAGAACCTGAGACCCACTTTTGAAGCTTGTTTTTGGCATTATTAAGTTCATTTCTGATATAAGTTTTAACTCAGATGACTGGTTTCTTTCTACACAATGCCAATAATCATTTTAAAATTTTTTCTTTCTGTCTCATTTTTCTTCCAAACAGCTCAAAGGAAGCCAAATTAATTTTCCAGCCTAAAGTATAGGAAGGAGCTGGAAAATTGAGGACTGCAGGAATGCAGGAGGGGCAGGGGGGGCCAAGGGGCCAGAGATGTGAAGATTGTTACCACTGGCAGCAGTGGCAACAAACAGCTTCCTTATATGGGAAAGTTACAAAGACTCTTGAGATTCAGCTCTCTGTAAACTTACCCAAATTATGCTAGAATTCATTGCTTTCTCACTGTCCTGGCTTGATGCTAGTGTCATGTATGCGAAGGAAATCTGGGGAAAGCAAGACAATAGTCAGCCAAAAAATGGATTCAAAGCTGGAACAACAGAATTTTTATTCTTATCTCAGAAGGAATAATTTCACATGGCATCCCTGGTGTGATTGGTGTTCATTCATAACTTTTGATGATCTATGAAGTTCAATGCTTTTTGCTTTTTCTTTAAAGAGAAGTTCCCTCCATACTTTACGACTCTCTCCAGTGTACAAGGCACCAGTCATTTACTGGTCAATTTCCTCATTAATTACAAACAGCATCTTACATTGACCAGGCGAGAAGTCCACATTGACTAAACTGACCGAATAACTGCAAAGATCCCACTTCTCTTGGGGCTGTTAGCAGATGTTTCTCGTTACTGGTGAGCGGTCGGCCATCTTCAGCACCATGACCTCCATATTGCCTTCACTTTTTGGCACATCACAGCCTTGCACAGATACCTGCTAACCTATCATAAATGAGTACAATTTGAGAAAAGTTAGTTGGGAAAGGAGAGTAAGTTGTTTTTTTTCTTTTTTTAACACCCTCCCTCCCCCAAATCTGTAATTTCTGATTTAGTTTGAAGTTGGCATCTTTTAGAAAAAATAATTTATTCAGCAGATGTTTATTGAGCCCTATTATGTGCCAGGTATAAGAGGAGGCAGCAGTGAACTCTCAGACAAGGGCTCAGTGCTAATAAAACTTGCCATCTAGGGGAGACAGACAATAAATCATTATAAAAAATAAGCAATGCAATTCTAGATAGGAATAAATATCGTAAAAAATGAAATAGTAACGTGTTAGTGGGAAGCTATGTTGGTATGGGCCGTTAGGGAGAGCATCTTTGAGGAGGTGACTTTTGCTTTCTTAAGCTGTGATGTACTGAAACTTAGCTTTCTATGCTAAGCCTGGTCTTAAGTGTTTTATTTATATTAACTCATTCAATCCACAGAGTAACCCTATGAGCAAGTATGACTGTCTCCTTTCTATAATCAGGAAACTGAAGGATGGAGCCATTCGGAGACTGGTCCAGGACTACACAGATGATAAATAGTAGAGCCAAATTTGCACCTGGGGAGTTTAGCTCCAGAATTTGTACCTTTAATTACCACAGATACCATCTGTCTGCCTTCAGCTGAAACTCCAAGGACCCAAAAAAGCCAACCATGTAAAGAGCTGTGCTGGGAGGCTGGGGGAACAGCAAGTGCAAAGTTCTTGAGTAGAAAGAAGGTTGCGGTGTCTTAGAAGCAGACCAGAGACCACTGTAGCTGAAGCAGAGTAAACAAGAGCAGGAGGAGAGGGTGACAGAGGCTCAGCTGGGCAGATGCCAGACCTGATAAGAAGGCCTTATGAAGACTTGTGGTCCTTGGCAAAGAGTTAGATTTAATTCTCAGGGAAGCCACGGAAGGGCAATGAGAAGAAAAGCACTGCTGCCTAGACTAAATAAGAGGGGGTCTTGTGCTGGAGCCCATGCTTTAGTGGGCACTACATATGTCACACACACATACATGTACACATATGCATGCAAAGCACACACTTAGGAGAAACAGTCTTCAGGTTCCAAGCATTACTTTATGGTGAAAATAGTGATGTAAGTGGTGGCAGGATAAAATTAAAGTGTTTTGCAGTGCTTTCTGCAGTAATAATTATTATTTGTAACCCTGTTAAAGTATTTGAATATGGTATCTGAGGTTTATTTTTGAATCTAAATGTTGGTTTAAGGATTTTATCAACAATTCTGATTGCTTTCTAGGGAAATTTCTCCAAGTTGAAATTAATTTAAAAAAACTAAGAACTATAATAGCTCAAGAAATGGGATCAATTTGACATTACTGTCAATAGAACACAAATTATGTGACAATCTTGATTATGATAATATAATTATTCATTTTATTGGAATTTATTCAATAAATTTTATTCTGAAAATAGATAATTTATGAGCTATATACATCTTTACTTTTTACCCATGCAAATTTTTCTGGCCCATCAACAGAATACTCAGATATGTGTCATAATAGTTAAATTCAGTTATTTTTGATATTTTGCCAACTTTTAATTACGTAAAAGCTGTACAAATATTTTTTGATTTTTTTGGTTGAAGTATAGTTGATTTACAGTATTGTGTTAGTTTCAGGTGTACAGCAAAATGATTCAGTTTTATATGTATATATGTATATTTTTTCAGATCCTTTTCCATTATAGGTTATTACAAGATACTGAATATAGTTCCCTGTGCTATACAGTAAATCCTTGTTATTTATCTATTTTATACATATTATTTTTTATCTATTTATCCCATACTCCTAATTTATCATCCCCCTTCCCCCTTTGGTAATCATGTTTGTTTTCTATATCTGTGAGTCTATTTCTGTTTTGTAAATAAATTCATTTGTATTATTTTTAGATTCCACATATAAGTGATATTATATAATATTTGTCGTTCTCTGGCTGACTTCCCTTAGTATGATAATCTCTAGGTCCATCCATGTTGCTGCAAATGGTAATATTGTTCTTTTTTACAACTGAGTAATATTCCACTGTATATATATCCCACATCTTCTTTATCCAATCATCTGTTAATGGACATTTAGGTTGCTTCCATGTCTTGGCTATTGTAAACAGTGCTGCTATGAACACTGAAGTGCATATATCTTTTTGAATTACAGTTTTCATCTTTTCCGGATATATGCTCAGGCGTGGGATTGCTGCTCATACAGTAGCTCCATTTTTAGTTTTCTAAGAAACCTCTGTACTGTTCTCCATAGTGGTTGCACCAAATTACATTCCCACCAACAGTGTAGGAGCTTCCCTTTTCTTCACACCTCCTCCAGCACTTATTATTTGCAGAGTCTTCAATGATGGCCATTCTGACTGGTGTGAGGTGCTACCTCAGTGTAGTTTTGATTTGCACTTCTCTGATAATTAGTGATGTTGAGAATTTGTCAAAGTAGGAGGATGGAATATATGTTATTTAACAAGTTAGTAGCTTGAACTATCAATTTAAACATTTAAGTAAACAGTGTGTGGCTTCCATTTGTCCATCTGCTCAGGCCTTGCAAATACAAGGAGTCCTTCAGGGAAGTGACATGATCTACTTCATGATTTTAAAGGATGAGAAAAAGCAGCAAAGCTATACTCATTTCTAAAAGTGATACTATCTGATTAATGTTTTTAAAAGATTAAAAAACCAATGACTATATT
The DNA here is from genome assembly GCF_048773025.1 of Camelus bactrianus. NCBI lineage: Eukaryota > Metazoa > Chordata > Mammalia > Artiodactyla > Camelidae > Camelus > Camelus bactrianus. The sequence goes on along the minus strand of NC_133540.1, from coordinate 86,463,275 downwards.
CCTTTCTGAAACACAAAAATTTAAAAAAGGATCTTTTTTTTTTTCTTTGTAAGTTTAGCATAGACAAAAGTTATACATTTTAGTATGGGAAAGAAGACACAGATACCTTGGATTAATCTTTGTCCCACAATATGTCAGATATGGATTCTTGGATGCTGATAAGTCCACATCAATCTTCTTCTGTTTCCTAGAGCAGTAATGCTCTGTGCTGCACACTGGAAACACCGTACTTGCAGTTTTTAAAGCACACATTTGCTTGGAACCCCCACCCCCCCGCCCCCGCAGAGGTAGGCGCTAATTGTCATGGGTGGGGCTCTTTAGTCTAAAAGAGCTCCAGGTGACTCTCACGCGAGGTCAGGGCTGAGGACTGCTGTTCCGAGGCTCTGTGCTGTCTTCTACTTTATTTGGTAAGTTCAGTTACTTCTCCCATCTCTTTTGTTTTGTTTTTAGGCTTTTCTGGTAGGTATCATCTCTTTTTTTCCTTGGCAGTTTTCTTCCTTTAACTGAATACGAAGAAAATTATTATCACTTTATTGGACTGTGATTGATGTTGCTTGGAAAAATAAAGTTATATGAGTATATGTGGGTTAAAAATATAATTGACAATCTGGAGGCAACCTCAGTGGGACTTGAGCCCATAACCTTTTGTACCAGCTTCAGGGAGATGGCATATGATATGATTAAAAATAATATTGGACAGTGTAAATATAGTGCATATATAAATCCACAAATCTGATTTACATTACTCATGAGAGGCCGTTCACAGAATCCTGGGACTGAAATGTGGCCATCCATGCCAAGTTTTTTTCTCTGAATACATTTTACGTTGGACTCAGGACCAAGTTCATTCCCGAGCTTTATAGCAGACTGAGGGATGATGCTGTAATGAAGGGCAGAGCACCTCAGCCCATAAATAAGGTGCAACATAGGGGATATGGGGCCGGTTGGGAAGGACTTTCATGAGCGAGATCATAAAACTGCTTGCAAGAGGGCTCTGCTAAAAAATATGGCTGTTGTTAGCACGGTCGCTGAACAGATTTCAGGCTGAGCAGCAGCCTTTATGATCTGAGGCAGTAAATTCCCTTTATTAACATAAACAATAAGTCTCTGGAAAGGACAGAGTCAAGGAAGCTTTCGAAGTCCTCTGGGTGAAATATTCTCCCCTGGACCCTCAATCACCATTTCTGGGATTATGCTGCCTTTTTGTTTATAGGTCCTCACTAGCAATTTACATTCTGCTTTTTGTTATTTTTTCATTTCATTGAACCCTTTCACTGGGTGTTGTCTCTTCATGTATGTTCATTTTTTTTCTTTCTTGAAGTCTTTCTATCCCTACCACCGATATCATTGTCCAAGCCACCAGCCTCTCAGGAACTGCTGTAACAGCCTCCAGCTGCTCTCCTCACCTCCTGTCTTTGACCCCAGTAGTTCATTCTGCACATTCCACTTTCCTGATCTTTCTAAACTCTCAATCTATTAGGTAACTCCTCTGCTTAAAAGCTCAATTATTCCTCACTACACTTAGGATGAGATTTAAATCCCCAAGGGGGCTTACAAGCACTTCATACCCATCCTCGCCTGCCTCTACCACCTCCTCCTGTCTCCCCTGATCCTTACCTACCCTCTACCCTCTTCCTACCAGTTTAGGGTGATCCCCTAACATCCTGCATCAGAATTACCTTAAGATGCTTGCTAAGAAATCTACATCCCTGCATTCCAACCAGTACTAATTGGACCAGAACCCCTGGGGGCTCCCAAGGGGAGTCTTCCAAATGCCATTCTGAGGACCTGTTCCTAAAAGACATGAAATTCATGCAAGCCACCTGGATTCATTGGCTTCATTACCAGAGGAGCCAGCAGAGGATGATTTCAAAGGTGAGAGGGGGCTGATTGGACAGAGACATTGCTGGCTCTCTGTGGCGATTGCATCTGATATTACCACAGTTAGAAATCTGAGCATCCTTTGAAGATCTTTGAAAGTCTCCTTTTAAAATACAAACTATCTTAGAAACTTAACTTACCAAAAGGTTTTAACTTAGACCTTCAGAGATCTAGGAAAAGTACAGTGGAAAGAGAATGGGATTTACAGTCAGACAATCCGAGTAAGGCTTGAATCTGTCTTTATTGATGTTTCAACTTTGGGCAACTTGTTTTAATCTCCTGATTAAATTATAGTTTCTTCTGTGAAATGGAATGGTATTGTGAGGTCTAAATGAAGCGAAGAAATGTTCTGTAAACTGTTAGTTGCCATCACCCAAGTTTGCTGCTACTCTTTCTCTGGCATTGGTTGAAGGAGGAGGTGAGTAATGGATCCAGAAATGGGATAATTAGGAATCAGAAAGTACTTTGAAGTGAATTTCAGTGACATCATGATATATCAAAATTTGTGGGGTACAGCTCAGAGAGGAATTAATAGCACTAAAACTGAAAACATTTGGTCTTCAAAAGGAAATCATGAAAATGAAAACATAAGGTACCGAATGGGAGAAAATATCTGTAAAACATATCTGATAAAGGAGTTCTATCTGAAATACATAAATAACTCCTAAAACTGAATATAGGATGACAAATGACCCAGTAAAAATGGGGAAAAGATTTGAACACACACTTAACCCAAGAAAATACATGGATGACTAGTAAGTGCATGAAAAGATGCTCAGCATCATTAGTTATTATGGAAACGCAGACTGAAACCACAATGTGCTGTGACTACGTATTTAGCCACTAGAATGGCAAGATGAAAGTTTGACCATACCAAGTGTTGGCAAGGATGCAGAGCAACCAGAACACTTATCCACTGCTGGTGGGAATGCAAAATAGTACTACCACTTTGGAAAAGAGCTTGGCAGTATGGGAACCCACTTGGAACCCCAGAGTTGGAATAAAGATTATTTTAAGCTGAAAATATTTGGGATTCAACAGATGCAGAAAGAAGCCTTCTCAGAGCTTTCTGTATCTGACTAAAAGCAGATACTTCTGAGAAATGAGTATTGCCATAAATTTCCTCCATAGGGCAGCTTCTATTCCCAGAAGCAAGACCAAGAATAAACCTATCACAAATCCCCTCTCTAGGGGTCAAGTATGATAACAACTGGGAACAAGTAATGATAGTAAAATTTATAATCCCCTGAATAAAATAGGAGTCCATAAATGCACACTGATATAAATAAGTAAATAGATATAAATGGACAATTTGATTAACATAGGATAGTTACATAGTTTCAAAATATCTCCCCAGAAAATACTTATTAATTACTGGGGAAAGGAGGATAATCTCAGGGTGGAAAAGCCTGGCACACAACCTTCAGCAAATGATCTAAATGAACATCACCAGCACGGGGACAAATCAAAAGTGTGCAGTACTTGATAAAATATGATGGAAAAGTCTTTCTATGATTTTCCCGCCAAAGATGTGTAATCTGAATCTAATCCTGTGGTGGAAACATCAGACAACGCAAATTAAGGGACATTTAAAAAAAAACAACACAAAACAAAAATCTAGTCTATAGTCCTTAAAAGTATCAACGTCATGAAAGTGAAAGAAAGGCTGAATTATCATTCCTGGTTTCTAGAAACTAAAGAGACATGACAGATAAATGCAACACATAATTCTGGATTGGATCTTTTTGCTATAAGTGACCTACTGGGAAAAATGGTGAAACTTGAATGAGGTCTGCAGATTAGGTGGTAGCAATGCGTCACTGTTAGTTTCCTGGTTTTGACAGGTGTTTTGTGGTTATGTAAGCTAATTCTCTTGTCTGTAGGAAGTGTACATTTAGGTATTCGGTGGTGATAGGCATCACATTGGCAACTTACTCTAAAATGCTTTGGAAAAATAAAGTTACAACTTTTTCAAAAAGTAAATTTGAGATTATCCCAAATAAAAATTTGACAAATTTTATACAAAAAGAAATCATCTTATAGAATGGATTGCTGAGGGGCCAGAGAGGTCAGGATACTAGACGTTTTGCAATAGACTAAAAAAAGACAGTTGTTTCAATCAAAATAGTAGCAGTAGAAATGAAAAGGAGTGGAGAAATTTTTAATAGTTTAGGAAAAAAAGTTATTCTAGGATGACTTCTAGGTTTGGAGACTAAACACCAGGATGGCTAGTGACGCCATTTTCTGAGATGCGGAAGTCTGGTTTAGGATTGGATTTGGGAAGGAAATTAAGAGTTCTGATCTAGACGTGTTAAGTTGGAGATGTCCAGGAGATCTCCAAGTAAAGATGCTGGATTAGCAGTTGGAAATAGGAGTCTGGCACTTAGAGGAGAGGTATAAATTTTGGAGTCACCAACACATACATGATTTCAGCCATAGGACGGAATAAGATCCCTATTTCAAACAACGTTCTTGGTTGCCAAAAACTGGATCCCCTCTAGCATAAAGGTCAGGTAGAGTAGTGCCAGTCCTTCAACTTTGTGCTTCTCCTTCAATATTGTATTGGCTATTCTGGGAAATATGTCCCCCCCCCTTTAATCTTTAAAGCAGTAGATTTTCCCTCAGTGATACCCTCAGCCTCAACATTTCAAACAGAAATCTTTGCATTTTGACAGAAGAGAAGGGGGTGGCTGTTTGTTCCTTCCTTTTACGTTATTATTAAATCCACAGACATGAATTTCCTGTGACCTGTGATCCTGTGAACTTAGGACTCTTGGAAAGGCACCATGAAAAATCCGATCTGTTGGTGACATTTCCAACCTTCTCTTATTACTTACAGACTTCAGCATGAGAAGTATACTTTAGGAATTCTTCTGGAAAATCTTTTTTTTTTTTTTAAATTCTGTTATTTTGCCTTTAAGTGAGGCTATAGTTCTCCTGGGCTGACTGATCAAAGACAGACAAAGGGAACATTTCTACTATCCAGAAGCATGTTTTAGAAGATAGCTTTATTTTAAAATTTTCGACAAGGTTCTTTAGAGTTATAGTAATGGTCCCTTGTGCCTGCCACTTACCTCTTGAAACAGCTTGAACAATATTTGCCTGATGGCTCTTTCTGCCTATCCTTCATTCTAAAGGACTCTTAAGAAAAATGATTGTTAGATTTTTTCTTACATTGTATTTATCTTTACTTATGTTGACCTGGGTTTGACTTTTTGATTAAGGACTTCACCAATCTTCTTCTAACTAAAATACTCTGACCATTGCAGTAAGGAAATGGTAGGAAACCCAACTTTTTGCTGACTAACTCTTATTCTTTCTGTATTCTTAAATTGGATAACTTATTTTCAGAAGAATCAACACCTCAAATTTCACATATTAAGTGCTGGCTCTGAAGTCAGATTGTTAGGGTTTAAACCCTGTTAAAAACGTGTGTGATCTTGGGTAATTCACCTGATCTAAGTCTCAGTTTCCTTATTTGTTAAAAGAGGGATATTGTGAGGATCAAATAAAGTAACCTTTGGAAAGTTGTTTCTTAACACAGAGCTGGCCCATGGTATGTACCTAATATGGTAGTTTTGTCATTGTCTTTATTATTTCACCTTACTCTTCTAAAACTATCCTCTTCAAAGGCCAGAATTCTGACATATAGTAGCTTGAGCTTTTTCTGAGCTCCCATAGCATCTTCTAGAGACCTCTGCTACTGTCCTTAACATGTGATACTATAGGCAGGGCTGACCTGCAGCCGGCATGCCCCCGTGCACCTGCCAACATCCCTCTGACCGGTTGGTGTCCATAGTATGAAGTTATTTATATCTACTGAATAGCTCCCTGATTATAAATGTTGCCTTTCTGTCTCTCCTGTTGGATTGAGAGCTCCCAAGGGGAGGGATTGTGCCTTATTGCTTCTCAGTCCCTACTATGCTTGGCACATAGTAGACTCTGTATAATTCTTTGTTGAATCAATTGTCAGACCTTGAGTTACCTACCATAGTGGATTTGAGGTGTTAAGAAAAGCTAGCTACCCTTTGGTTGGAACTGTCAAAATGAATGAGATTTGAAGGAGCTGCCTCTAGGGAAGAAGGTGACTGTGAGCCCCGTCTCAAGTCAGATCTATCTGAGTGCCTCCAACCGTGTTATGCCTCAAGCCTGTAACATTTTCCCATCAGCTTTAGCCACAATCAGGGCATTCACTCTCAGATGACTGGAGGTTTACTTTGGGAGGCATTTGCTACTTGGCTCCTTTGAGGTGTTTAGCAATGTGAACTGGCCACCAGCTGCTCCTTAACGATCTGTGTGCTTGCTGTTGTCACATGTTCCCTCCTGACTCAATTCTCACCTCCCTACCTCCCAACCATCTCCCGCACCTGATTAATTTAAGGGTTGCAGATAGCATGCAGGTTCCTTATCTTCCAGTGAAGCTGGAGGAGAGTACAGATTCCAAAATGGTTTTCAAAACATAAATGAAGCGGGAATAAAAAACCCCCAACTTGTTCAACTGGTTGAAAAATCCTCCACATAGTAGGATTAATCCTGAGAGGGCTTACATGTATAATAAAATGATCCTTTCAATTCCGTGGTCCTGTGCTTGGGGTGGGGGTGGGTGGTTTCTAGGCAGGAAACTTCTCAGATTAGCGTTTTTCATTTTAGGGGTGTGGAATTGGACCTAAACTCAAATCCAGTCACATGCCTCAGAAGGCTGACTGTCACTAGTACCAATAAGGGATAGTTAAAGCCAATTCATGTCTGAAATGAATGTGTGGACTCCACTGATGATAAAGACTAAGGAGTCTGAAGGCAGGCAGTGCCAGGATGACCCTTGTGAGACACGTCTGAACCTCAGGACCCACCTAGAAACCATTTTCACAGTGGTCATGAGGTCACCTAAGGCCACAGGAATTGGGTGAAAACCAATTAGGGGCAAGTTGTACCTTAGAACAAATTCAGACTTCCTCCAAAGCAAGACAATGTGTGTGTGTGTGTGTGTGTGTGTGTGTGTGTGTGTGTAAAAGAAACAGAAATGGAAAGAGACAAACTCAAGTATAATTCCTTAAGGGAATTGTTTTTCTTCCTGGGGAAGGAGACTGAATAAATGGAAAGAAGTTTGGACCAGGAATCGGGAGACTTGCGTTTGGGCCTGGAGTTTGGTCTCCTGGAGCCCATGGCTTACCTGCCCAAACCTTGGCTCCATTGGCTGGCAAAGATCTCACAGGGTTATTGTGAGGCGATGACGGAGGCACAACTGCCTTCAAAGTAAACTGGGTAAGGAATGCAAGCTACTGTTGTTGTTATTATGGACGTGTAATACTGCAGTGAAGGACCACAAAGGGTGACACTGTAGACCTACACACGCTGTCCCAGGGAGACTGTCTATGCAAAGCTATTTCTATCATAACTGAAGCACGCGTTGAGTCTCGTGGCTGCTGGATCATAACAAAAAAGGTATAATCATGTTGCTAAGATTATACCAGCAATTATCTCTCAAAAGGAGACTGATAAGAGAATCAACTCAGCAACTTTTAGAAAATAAACACCATAAGATGCCCTGTGATAAAATGTTACAGCAGAAATTGTATTTTCCTCTCCCTCCCTCGCTTCCTCCCTCCCATACATCTCACCTCACACTCTAACTCACTTCTTCAAACAACAATTGAGCACCATCTCTGTAAGATGTGTTCTGGGCTCTGGGAGGACTACCAAATAAATAGGGCATAATACTTGTTCTCAAGGAGTGTCCTGTCTACTTCGGGAAGCACTGGAGGTAGAGAAACTGCCCTTAATGAACCACGTGTCCCACTGCTGCGGATTGGTAAGATCAAATCAGGTGCAAGCCACAGCATATAATCATGCCTTTGTCTACACCATTCTTTCCATCATAGATGCCATGCCCTTTACTTATTAGATGATGGGCTCCTTATAGATCAGGTTAAGCAGTGGCTCCTCTGAAATGCCTTCACTTCTGTGAAATGCTTCACTTCACAGACAGAATTAGTTAGCAGCCTCCTCCTCTTTATTTGCACAGTACTTGGGGTCACTAAGACCTGAGTTTAGATGTGGGCTCTGCCCCTGACCAGATACTTACAAGTTACTTGACCTCTCTAATCATCAGTTACATTGTCTGTAAAACGCTACTAATACTCCCCTGAAAGTGGTGGTGCTGTGAAGGTTAAATGAGATAATATAATGTAAGATGCCTAGAACCACTGATGATCCTCGAAATATGGTTTTAATGAATAAATGATACCATTTATAATTCTTCGTTAGAAATATTTGTAAAGCTTGACTCCCACGCTTCCTACCTGCTTCTCTGAAGCCATGCGCATAGAAAGAGCTCCATAAATATTTGAGGAATAAACAAATAAATGAGTGGATAAATAGTAGGCAAGTTATAGGGATGACAGAGTTAATTTACCACTATGTTCATGATTAAATTATTATTTTGTGAACTCATTAACAAAGTAGGAGTGTAATGGGAGCAAGTAATTGATTTTGTTAGAAAACAAAAAGTAAATGTCTACAGCCCAGCAATGCTCCTTATAGAGTCACCTGACTGTCTTGACAGCTGGAGTGAATTCGCTTCGAGCTGGATATCTTATAGGCCTGAGAAGCTGCCACAATGTTTGGGGTATAGAAGGTAGTTTTTTTTGTTTTTTTTTTTGTTTTTGTTTTTTTTTTTTTTTTACAAAACATGGCACATTATCATGTCACCAGGATGTTTTCTCTTTTAACAACAGAATATTTTAATGTTTTGGGGTGAAACTACTCCTCCTGTTATAAAGAATTTATAATAGATTAAAATGAGCTATAGAAATGTGATTATAATTACGATGACTTTGAGTTTATGATTCCCTTTATTAATTATTCTTTAGTGGTTTATCAGTATGAGTTCAAGATATTAAAAATCCCTCTGGCTTTATGTATTACCACCCCCTCTTTTTACTTTCTAGGAATAAATATTTGTTAAATGGATATATACCAAGGTGACAATATCCTTATCTTCAGAGAAAGCATTGTAATTTCTCATAGGGAGGGAGCTATCTTTGATTAGGAAAAAAATGTTGATAAATCACTTAGGGGCAAAGTGAGATCCTATGAGGATGGGGTGGCAGAAACCAAAGAAACAAAAGAGACAGTAGGATTGGACAGGAATTTGAGGATGAGACGAGGCGGGGGAGTGGGGAAGGATGGAGAGAACAGGGCTGAGCAACAGGGCAGGAGGCTGGAGTCCAAGTCGTGGAAATTGCCCAAGGACTTATGGAAACAGAATTGTTTAAAACTAAATTGCAAGTTGTTTCCACTCCTGGGCTGTATATTTTATCTCTGGAAAGCTTCAAAAACTCTTTGAGTGGAAATGATGGACAGCCTGAGTCCACTTCTGGGTCAATATAGCTCCAAACAGGGAGATCATGAGCAGGAGAAGAGAGTCAGAGGGAACTTTGAGCAGAGACGTGCCCCTCGCACCCTGTGCCCTGTCCCACCCCCGGGAGTTTTACAGGAATCCTGGGGAGGAGTTCAGACTTTCCACATTTCTCTGGAAAGATGAATTTTATCCAGATCTTAAAAGAAGGGAGAGTCAAGAGGTGGCTAAGAGTGTGAGTTCAAATCTCTGTTGCTATCCTATTCATCTGGAGCAAGTTACTTAGCTTTTATAAGTCTCATCTGTAAAATGGGACAAATCAGAATAATAGCACCTACTTTGCAGGGAGGATTGAATTAGATAAAACTGGTAATGTGCTTAGAACTGTCCCTGGCACATGGCAAGGATTTCATAAATGTTAGGTAGCAGTATTGCTATTGTATACTTGAAAACTATTTCCATTGTGTTTCTGGTCAAAATGATTCTTTTGCTTAGGAGATTCAGGCAGTGAACCCTGCCAGGACTTACACCTTCCAGAACAATGATGAAGGCGAGTCTCAGTTCTCAGCAGAGTCTTCTTACTTTACTGTTTTCAGAGTGGCAACACTTATGCCTCATATGCAGAAAATATCTTCCTTCTTCAGGTCAGTGGCTTTGACTATGGCTCACCAACTCATAGGTCCCAACTTTCTGACAGTGATGAAAATGTTTTGGAAATGTGCCTGGATCATCATGCTAATGGTCCCTTATATTTATGTAACCTTTTAGAGTTTACAGAGGGCTATGAACACAACCCTTGTGAATAAAGATACCCTTATCCTCATTTTGTAAATGAGAAACTGTGAGTCAGAAAGGCTGGTTCTCCACATCACCATATCCAAGGGGGCTGCAAGTCAGAACTCAGGCTTTTGGACTCCTTGTTCATTATTTTTGGGAATACAAAGGGATGTTCTCCATTACTTAAAGTAGCTCTAATATTTGCAAACTCCTGCCCAGAAAGAGAAAAGCAGAGGAGGATAATTTTGAGCTATTTTGCATATCAAAGGAGTTAATTTGCCCTGTTTAAGATCGGAAGTTTATATGCCCAAATTAGATGCAGACTTCCAGCACTAATCTTATATATTTCCTTCATTTGAATCTCTTTGGAATTTGTGATTTGCTTTAGTCAGTTGACTAATTTAATGAAAAGAAAATTGTAGACTCCATCCTTGGAAAAATTCTAGCAAGGTCTGTTTTATACACCAAAAGACACTATTCCCTTCAACTTTCCATCTCCTCTCTTATAGCTCAGAATATCACCCCAACCCTGGTGCCAGAGTGCATGTGTTTCCCGAATTAAAAGGGAAATGCCACTGGTTGCTTTGATTATTCTACGTCTTCTGCCCCCTATTTTTATCTTGTTTGTGTGATTGAGAGATAACAAAGCTATGACTCATAATGCCTTAGAAGACAAATTATTTGGGGAGGAGAAGCTGGTGTATGGTGGTAAAGGAGGGCAGACAAGGGAGAAGAGAGGCCCCATTGAGGCAATAATTTTAACTGGTGAAGAAGCCTGATTGGAGGAGAAACTAGAAACTTACTTTGAAAAACCTTACTTTAAATATCTGTTCAGGAAACTGGATCTGAAGCTTTAAAAACTCAAGTGGAGCTAGAAAGGCAGGGCTAGAAAAAGTACCTGTATTGTGGTCTAACATTTGGAAAGTGTAGAGTGAGAATACTATACCAGGGAGGATGGCGTTTCAGTAATTGCGACACCTTTACCCGGGTGATCTGAACAGATTAGGACAGCTTTGTTTGATATGCAACAAACAGCTGGGGGTAGCAAACTTTTTGTTTTGTATGCCTTTTGTTTTAATTTGTATGGAATTTTTTCCATCGCTTCACTTTCAATCTGTGTGTGTCTTTAGATCTGACATGAGTCTCTTGTAGGCAGCATATGGATGGGTCTCATTTTTTTTTTTGTCCATTTAGTCACTCTGTCTTTTGATTCTAGCATTTAGTTTATTTGTGTTAAAAATGATTATTGATAGATACTGATAGGTATTGATTGGGTGATTTCCATTATTTTGTTGCCCAGATTGCTTATCTTTTCTTCTGTATCATCCAATGTACTACTGATTCGCTCTAGTTTTCAGGTGATCTTAACAGGTTCTTAACGTGTGATTTCCACACACCAGAGAATCTGGTTATTTAAAGGCTTAGAGACAGTGAGGGTTGTGTATGTGTGTGTCTGTGTGTGTGGTGGACTGTTTCACATTGAAAGAAGGGTGGAGGTGGGAAAGGGTTAGAGAAGTCTGGTCAAGGGGAAGTTCTGGAAAATTAATCCTAGAGAATATTTAACTTCTATAAAGAACAGGTTACTTTAAAAAATACATGTTAAATTCACTTTGTGTTCTCACTTAACACCTTTTCTGGGTTTCTCTCTTTAGGGATGTATTACTATATGGAGAATGAGAAACCAGAGACTAATGGATAGAGTTTCACGATATTGTTGAAGTTGATGTTGTTGCTGTTCTGTAGCTATAAAAGGTATATCTTCTAACTTTGGCATTGCAAACTGATTTGCACCACCCTGCTTTACCATCCCAACTGAAGGAGGGAGAAGAAAGAATAATGACCCTAGAACAGAATGCTGTTCTGACATCTCTTGATTTTGGTAGTACAGAGAAAGCTTAATTCATTGGGATTTTCAGAATAAATTGAATCTATTCCCATCATTCTGAATATGTAATTAATGACAGCAAAGCCTTTTGAACCAAGAAAGATAGCAATAGCTGGCAATGTTAATTAACAATGTACAGATTTGAAAATGTGCTCTTCCAAAGATTTCAAATCAAATGCTAAATGATGCTGAGGGCCTTCAAAAGCAGTTAGGGAAAAAAACATATCAAATTGGCCTTCATCATCTTCACTAATGAACATTTATTGGGTGCCTAGATGTCTTGCTTCATGTTGAAAAAAGAAAAGAATCTGGAATTTTATGATAGTTGAGGAAATATTTATGAGTTCGGTGATAAGATGGAAAAGGGAATAAATGAACTATTTGAGCATGATATGAACTATTTGAAGAATTTTGGAATTTACTGAGGAGGTCCCATTAGCAGGATCCTGAATATATCTTCTTAGAACTAAGGCATTATGCTTCTGTAGTATCAATTTATTCCCTTATGCAGAAATACAGTTCAACTATGACAGAATCTTTGGCTGGTATTTGAATGTCAGCAACTATCCTTCTCTCTGCTCTTTATAATTCAATTCAATTCACTTCAGTTCAATTCTATTCCACTTAATTCAATTCACCTTTATTATATGTATCATGGACCATGGTCCAGTGACTCTACTGGGGAGACAGAAATTAATAAAAAAAGGTCGTTTACTCAACGAAAAGATCTAGTGGTTAAGAGACTTGGTTCCTGAGGAGTCTGGAACAATGTGTGTTTTTTTTTCTGGGCCCAACCATAAGGCAATTATAAAGGCTCTGCCTGACTGGCCTCACATGTGCTCTCCCGCCAGACTAGGTACACAGCCTCTGAGAGGAGGTGCAAAGACCCAGGCCCCTCTGGTTGGTCATGCTCTTTGCATCTGTGCATTCCTGGCCCTTCATCCCTGGGTACCTTCATCCCTGGGTCTCATTATTTGGGGGCTTCATCTGAGATCGTCTTCCGATGCCTTTGCCAAGGCCTCCTTATGGGTAGAGGTATGATGGGGGAAACCTTGAAGACACTTTTCCCCACTCTGACTCGGTACTCAGTACTCTCATACTCCCAACTTCTTCCCACCTCCACCTAGGTCCCAGGGTCCATAAAACTGCAGGAATCTTTTATTTTGGGTCCCTTAATGGTGAGGCAACCCCCACATCTACACTAGTTCACCTGACTCTTGACCAGTGTGCCATTTCATGGGGGAAAAGGAACAGGGGCCCTTGGTGCTCTTCCTGGTTTTACCCTCTTGTCCTATGGAAGTGAATGATTCAAGGCTCGCTGTTACTTCCATTTTGGCTTATTGGTTTAATTGCTACTTTAATACCTGACAGCTTTGCTGAGCTCCTGACAGCTACTAGTCCAGGTTCCACCACTTCCTACCTATATTTGATTGGGCAAGTCATTGAACTTCCCCAACCTTCAGTTTTCCTACTGTAAAATGAATGCAGCACTGTAATAGTATCTATTCCAGAGGGCTGTTGGGAAGATTGCAAGAGATGATGCCTGTAGTTGGCATGCAGTGAAGTTTTTTTTTTTAATAAATATTGTTATAATATATACTGTTATATAAATATGATAGTATTGATTGGATTCTTACAACCTTCTGGGAAGATTGAGATATGAACAATCATTCATTCCACATGTCTTCCGTCCCCACTCTGTATCAGGCTCTGGTTCTAAAGAGTCAAGATACTATGTCCTCTTGGCTCTCAAAGAGGCTTAGAGTCTAGAGGGAAGATAGATATGCAGCTAAAAAGGAAGCACATATAATATGATACAGGAGCGTGGGGATAAGGGTAACTCCTTGGTGAGGATGTTATTGGCTGAAAAAAACTAAAACTCAACCCAAATTGTCTTAAATAATTGGAAAACTTATTATTGCACATTACCCTTAGAATCTGGAGCAAGGGTGAGATTAGCTTCTCTTGATGTACACAGATGCATGGAGGAGGGTGGAAACCTCAATCAACTCACAATAATGTTAGAAGTGGAGCCAGGTTGCGTGTTTGCAAAGAACCAACTGTGTCCACTACAGGCACCCAAATGTGCCTGAGAGAGTCGAGGAAAACTTATATACAAGTGCGTACCCTGAACTGAGACTTGAAAGATGTAAACTTTGACGGGTAGATGATAAGGGGTCTGTTTTTGGTGGTGGAGTGTATGCCAAACCGGGGAACAGAAAGTGCAAGGTCAAGGAAGCATGAAGCAGCACGGGGCTTTTACTTCCTTCCAAAATGGATTAACAGGAGCTAGATTTACTCTCCCACCTGGATCAACCAATAAAACCAGAGAAAATATATAGAACAACAGTTTTCAAGACGCAGACCATCTGGCCACAAAGGATAGTGATCCCTGAGAGATGGGAAACTAACAAGCCAGTCATACAATTGCTCCAGCTTACTGTTTCGAGGGTTTCCAGGTCATGGCATAGGGAGGATGTGGGGTTGCAGAGAAAATATCTTTATGTTTCTACACAGTTAGGGATTTCCAAACACATTTTACTGAAACTTGGAATCTGATCTGAGAGCTAGTCTTAGAAGTTAATTTACAACTGTATAGAGAGTGAGAACTCCAGAGAGATTTACCTAATGCCAGAGACATGTGTTTACATTTCAAAGGAGATGAAACCTGGAACTTGGAAACATCTCTGAGTTGTAAATCTGGAGACACAGGAATTATTTTTTCCCTGGAGAGATTTATTTACATTCCAAAGGGTTAGAGCAAGACATTTCTAAAGAGACTTTCAGATGTGTAAGGGGAAGCAGATACCTCTTTCCCCTGTGTACAAGAACAGATAAACTTGTATTTCTGTGTTCCTCACTTATGAGGTGAGCTTGCTACTCACACAGGACAAATTTTCATATCTGGTCCTCATGTTACTTTGGAAATGTGGGGGAGTGACCCTACAGTACTACTCTATTGATCTTGCGGTGAGTATACGAAGAAATCTGTCTCTGATCCAAAAACTTCAGTGTCAATGAGGGACGAAATTAATAATGGTGAATATTGAGATGGAACTGTGAGCCTGGGGACACCAAGGTGGCTAGAGTTTGCAAGACAAAGTAACAAAGAGGAGATAGCTGCACAGAGAGAGAAGCCTGGAGACAGTAGAAGCTTTTCTTTGAAGAGTCAGCGGATTACTGATCAGTGCATGTGGGCAAGAAAATTACACAAAGTGGTTAGAGGGGGAAACAATTCAAAAGGATTAGAAAAATGTTCCTGGCATGAACACAATTCCAGGAATAGTGTTTATTCCCATAAGCCAGACTGGAAAAAATTAAAATAGTTTATGGGCGATTGTGTTGGATACTTAGTAGTGGGGATTAATTAACCTGAAATGGGAGTGCCACTTGGGACCTGCACAGCAAGTTATAAAAGCAGGACCCAATAAGATCAAACTATCTCTGGATAACTAAGCTGCATCTCAGGCATAGTTCATGAATATTCATATGAGTACAAAAATACCCAGCACCCAGCAAGTTAAAATTCATAATCTCTATCATTAAAACAAAGATTACCAGGCAAACAAAGAGGCAGGAAAACATGACCCATAACGAGGAAAATAATTAATCAAAAACAACCTAGAGCTGACACAGATATTAGAATCAGCAGATAAGTACATTTAAACAGTAACTATTCCGTATGTTCAAACAGTTAGTAGAGAAATGGAAGATATAAGAAAGACCCAAAATGAATTTCTAGAGATGAAACTGTAAGACTTGAGATTTAAAAAAACCCAAATGTATTTAATGGCAAATTATACATGAGAAAACAAGGCAAATGAACTTGAAGACACAGCATGAGAAACTACCTAAAATGAAACCAAAGAGAGAAGATTATTTTAAATGAAAGGAGCATCAGTAGCTATGAAAGACCTTCAAGTGGTTAACATACATGGAATTGGAGTCTCATAGGAGAGAAAGGATTGGGGGTGAAGGACAAAAATATTTGAAGAAACAATTGCTGAAAATTGTCCAAAACTATAAATGGAATCTAAGCACAAGAATTATGAAGAAAGCTACAGGAAGGCACATAATCATCAAATGATATTTGATTCAAAACCAATGATAAAGACAAACTCTTAAAAGCAGACAGAGAAAAAAAGACATGTTTAATATAAAGGAGCAAATATAAGAGTGGCAGCAAATTACTTGTCAGAAGCAATGAAGGAATGTGGTTTTAGTATGTTTAATGTGTCACAAGCAGTTGGTGTTGGTGACACTTAAGCCATGGGAAGGGCATTAGGGAAATGGGCAGGGGGCTGTGGCAAGAGATATGCCTGCTTGGGTTTGCTGAGATCAAATGATGAAAAGTGTTGAGTGCCCTGTTACAGCAACCAGAGTTTATTTTGGAGGCTATAGGGAGCATTAAAGAATTCTGGGCAGGAAAATGTCATCAGATTTGCAAGTTAGAAAGATCACTCTAATGGCACTGATTGCATGAAGGTATTAATAAGTGGATGAATGGAAGAGGACAGCTTGGAAGGTTGACAGCCTGGAGGAAGGGAGTACAATGATATGGAAGCTATTGTATTCACTTCATTTCATTAATTCATTTGTTTAACATGTATTAAGTTCTCTTACATCCCTGACTTTAAGCCAGCTCCTTAAGACACTACAGTGAGCAAAGTAACTATCTACATAAAAGGCATACTACTCTGTAAGTACGTTGTAGACATCTTTTCATGTCAAGAGAAGTACAGATGTCCCCCCTTTTCCGTGGTTTCACACTCCACAATTTCAGTTACCCTTAGCCAACTGTAGTACAGAAATATTAAATGGAAAATTACTGAAATAAACAAACCATAAGTTTTAATTTGTGTGCTGTTCAGAGTCGTGTGATGAAATCTCTCACTGTCCCGTTTTGTCCCACCTGGGTCATGAATCATCCCTTTGTCCAGCATTTCCCACCCCTTAGTCACTTAGCAGCTGTTTAGGTTATCAGGTTGACTGTCACGGTATCAGGTTGTGTTCATGTCACCCTTACTTTACTTAATAAAGGCCCCAAAGCACAAAGGTCGTCATGCTGGCAATTCAGATATGTCAAAGAGTAGCCCTGAAGTGCTTCCTGTTAGTGAAAAGGTGACAGTTCTTGACTTAAAAAGAAAAGAAAAAAAATCGTATGCTGGGTTTCCTAAGATCTACCATAAGGACAAATCTATCTCTGAAATTGCGCAGAAAGAGAAATTCATGCTAGTTTTGCTGTCGTACCTCAAACTGCAAAGGTTACAGCCATAGTGCGGCGTTAAGTGCTTAGTTAAGATGGAAAAGGCATTAAATTTGTACAATAATATATTTTGAGAGAGATCACCTTCACATAACTTTTATTATAGTATATTGTTACAATTGTTCTATTTAATTATTGTTAATCTCTTACTATATCTAATTTAGAAATTAAACTTTATCATAAGTATGTATGTAGAGGAAAATACATAGTTTATATAGGGTTTGGTACTATCCACAGTTTCAGGCTTTGACGGGGGGGTGTCTTAGAATGTATCCCCTGTGGATAAGGGGGGACAATTGCAGATAGTTTTTGTTTTTTATAACAGCTGCAGAGTATTCATTCATTCATTTATCAAATTTTTATTGAGTGTGTTTTATGTGCTTGGCTTTGGGCAAGACAACAAATAAAAAGCAATGAATAAAATAACTCCCTGCATCCAAGAAGCTTATGTCCTAGTTAAGGGTGAGAATACATATATGTGTGTGTGTGTGTGTGTGTGTGTCCCCCAGAGATCATCCTTTGGTGTGTGGCCAAGATCTACTCTTTATCTTGGACTCACTTTCAAGCCAGATAGCTGGAACTGCTTCACTGTCATTCCTGGCATCTCTGAACTTTGTGTGATCAGTAATCTCATGATCATATATGGTACCACAACGTGTAGTCAGGAAAACTAAATAATTCAAGGAAGTATGAATTTCAGGTTTATCGTTAATATATAAAATCACTATCAAATATCAGCAAGTAGGTTTTTGGAGGGAAAATTTCACCATGTGTTTTATATGCTGAAATTTGAAGTATAAATGTACATTCGTTATTATGAATAAAATAACTAGTGAGAGGTCAAAGTTGTTAATTTTATGTAAAAAACAAACAAATATTTTCAAATGATTTAATAGGGAAAAAGACTGAGAACTAATACAAATCATGAAAATGTTTCATTTACATAAAGACAATAAAGTGTTAGAGAAAAAGGAAGTACCCAAAATATATTTTGTTGGCATAATAAATCTAGAAACACAGATTCTGTTAGAATCCTTTCAGAAGATGATTCCTTATAGTTATAAGCCTGTGAAGACTAAGCATTTAAATAAACGAATTGTCAAAATGACTGTTACAGCCTGCTTACAATTTTCAGCAGTTGAAGGATTTTTAAGGTATGCACACAAATCTTAGATAAAAATTCTTTCTACAAAACACACTACTGAAAAACTCTTTTCCTGAATCATATCTGCTTTTTAACACAAAGGCAGTAACATCATTAAGTGTAGTACTTTTGAAAATCATACATCAGACATTTGAGCATATGGAGACAACCAGATGTCTTTTTTAAAGTTTGACAGCCTGGCGGATTAATGATAAATTCAATTCTGTTTCTGTTTACTAGTTTGCTGAAAGATGTGAAGTCTCACAACAGCCAACAGCATAGTGAATCTTATTGAAGAAATATTTATTGAATAGAAAATGAGGAAAGAAGTTGTCATGTGACCCACTCTGACAGTGAAACAGACATGGTGAAGGCTTTGTGTGATCTGGAAGTCATAATCAGTATTTCAAATCACACTTTTTGGTTGTGTGTTCAGAAAGTAATTACAGCACAGAAAAATACAATAGGATTTCTGAACTGTCAGCAGGAAATGGTGGCCACCATCAATATTTTTCAGCTAAAGACAAGTTTCATGACATACAAGAAGTTTTTGAACTACCTTGTCAAGAATTTATACAAAATGTCCAAACAGGATGGAATAGGAACTATTACACATTCAAAAAGGCCCCTTCAAAGAAAAGTTTAATACTATATTTGGCAGACAAAAATATCAACATGACAGGATTCACTACCAGTCGAAGGGTTGCTTGAAGAGAGTGTAGTTTGTCTTTAGACCTGACTGAAGAAATGGCCAATATGAAGTATATTGATTGTGAAAATATTTCTTACATGATACCTTACATGATTCTTCTAGCATTTGGCTACAGAGAAGGCGCTGATATTGGTGCTCATGAAATAAAAACCGAGATAGAGATGGAAAGTCAGTGCTAATTTAGTTATCTCAAAGAAACTTATATTATTCTGTTGCCATATGTCTAGATCCAATGTTTAAGGACAGATTTTAAAAAGTGATTGTGTGAAACAGTAAACACATGCAAAAAAATCAGATGTCGCAAGGGCAACAATCTTACAAAAAGCTTCTGAAATTGGTCAAAAAACATCTTTCCAGGCAATGCCTAGATTTTGTAGGACTGGTTCAATGACATATACCACCACCCTTAACCAAATCTTCAAATTCAGGAGTTGGGGAGGTAAATCTTATGAGAGCTACTATTAGAAAAGAAGGAAAGCCTTGGTGGTAACACCACTATCAGCAGAGTCCTAAGATGGAAGAGCTTGCCCTCAGCTACCACCCTCAGCTAAAAGTGAGATCCCTTTAGAATTGCAAATGTGCCCTACAGTGACTGTAAGAGGCAATAAATTATAATTCTTATATTACAATATCAAATACTAAACATTTCACTACTAAATATTTAAATAGCAGAGACAATAATTCTTCAGATCAAGTTTAATATTTATTGTCTAGCCCAGGAGTTCATCTAATGTGGATTTTAGTCATTAATTTTAATAGATAAAATAGCAATTTGGATAGAAATAGTGGCATTTAACAGAAGGAGAAATGGTCAAATTCTGAGTACATTTCAAGTAGAACTGATAATGTTTGTTGATGATTAGGTGTGGGATGTGTTGGAAAGTGGGAGTCCAGGACGACCTGAAGGTTTTTGGCTTGAGCAACTGATTGAATAGAATTTCCATATCTGGAGAAATAGAAGACTGCAAAGAGATGCTTCAGATTAGGGGTGAGAAATGATGGATGCAAGAGTGTAGGTCTGAACATGTTACATTTGACTTTGAGCTGCTTTCTCACTACCTCTTCTTGACTGACCGTCTTGACATCTCCAATCAATATGTCCCAACTGGATCTACTCATCTTCTCCTTAAACTTGCCTACCTGATGTCTTCCCCATATCAGATGATAGCATTTCCATCCTTCCAGTGGCTCAGACCACAAACCTTAGTGTCAGCCTTGAATTCTTCCCTTCCCGCCTCCCTTTCCCTTCCCTCCTTTCCTACTTCTTTCCCTCTTTCTTTCTTTCCTTTATTCCCTTCCTTTCTTCTTCCCTCTCTTCCTCCTTTCCTTTCCTTTCCTTCCTTTCCTTTCCTTTCTTTCCTTTCCTACCCTCCCCTCCCCTCCCCTTTTCCTTCCTTCCTTCTTTTCTCTCTCTCTCCCTTTCTTTCTTTCTTTCTTTCTCTCTTTTTCTTTCTCTCTCTTTTTCCTTCCTTCCTTCCTCCCTCCCTTCCTTCCTCCCTCCCTCCCTTCCTTCTCTTTCTTTCTTCCTTCCTTCCTTCCTTCCTTCCTTTCTTTCTTTCTTTCTTTCTTTCTTTCTTTCTTTCTTTCTTTCTTTCTTTCTTTCTTTCTTTCTTTCTTTCTTTCTTTCTTTCTTTCTTTCTTTCTTTCTTTCTCTATCTCTCTTCCTTCCTTCCTTCCTTTCTTTCTTTCCTTCCTTTCTTTCCTTTATTCCTTTCTTCCTTTCCTCACATCCAGTCTGTCAAGAAATCTTGTGATCTTACATTTAGGATTAAACCCACAACTTGATCAGTTCTCACTACACCAGTTGCCCACACCCTGCTTCCCAGCCACAAACATCTCTCTCCAGAATGTTACAGAGGACTCCTAACTGGTTTCCTTGCTTCTTCCCTCCTCCTCTATAGCCTATTTTCAACATGACTGGTAGAGTTATATTTTTAAAACGTACATCAACCCGATCCATAACATTCATGTGCTTACAATCCTCTAAGGCCTCCCTATTTTATTCAGAGTAAAGTTGAAATCTTTTGTTGGTCTACAAGACCTTATGTGTCTTGGCCCCTCCATCCCCCCTGCGCCTTGCCTCTCTGACTTCACCCCTTCCTCTTCTTTCCCCCTTCCTCCTCGTTATTCCTCCAAGGTGCTGGGCTCTTTCCCACCATTGGGCCCACCCTGAGCTGTTTCCTTTTTTCGCATCTATGATCAGCCTCATTCTTCACCTCTCTCTCGCCTTTGTTCAGATGTCACCTTCTCAAGGAGAGCTACCCTGATTGTCCCATGGAAAGTGCAGTCTTGCCTACATACCTCCACCTGCCAGACACCCCATCCTCCTCACTCTGTTCTACTTTTACTGTTGTTGTAGTGCTTTTCTTCTTCTTAACATACTCTCTGATTTACTTTCACATATTTTTAATTTATTCTGGGTCTCCTTCTACTATACCGCAGTGTAATTCCCAAGGACAAGGATTTTTGCCTGTTTGTTCACTGATGTATTCCCTGTACCAGGAGTAGTGCCTGGCATACAATAGGTGCTCTATAAACACTCACTGAATATCAAACATTGGCCTGACTCTCTCTCAAAGCGCTAATGTCTTTAATCAGGATGACACCAAGACACATGAGAATCCCGGGCTGATGATGAACTTGGTTCTCCTTCAAGTGGATATTTAAAACATGTATTTATTCTATGTTTGTGTAGAAAGGAGGAGGCTGAGTGGGAAGGACAAGAAACATGAGCGGAACTGAAACTTTCTTTTCTTAACCCAGGCTCTGGCTCTGAATGTATCCAAAACAATTAAAAAACAGCCCTGCAGTTACACCCACTCTCCTAACACAAGCCAGTCACCCAAGCCCACCTTTGAGGTCTCACTGCACCCACTCCAGACTGGAGTGTATTTGTTCTCTCATGTCCAGTGCCCTCCCCGAGAGACCATCTGGCAGGTAGAGATTTTTCCATTTTGGAATGTTCTCAGGGGTGTTTAAATTGGTGGCTCTGGTAGCTGGCTGTGTCTCTGGACTTAGCCACAGGAGATCTAGTCTGCCGTGTAAGCTGCTCAGTCCAATCATTTGAAAAGCCCTAATTTGCTTTTTCAACATCCTGCTCTGAGACCTCCTGCTTCTCTACAGGTCTCAGCATCTCGGCAGTAAAGTAGTAATAGCTGTGGAGGGTGTCCCTGTGCTTGAGGAAGAGAGACACTCCCTACATCCTAAGTTTTCCTGAAGGCCAGGAGGTTTCTGTCAGTGGTACTCATCTTTTTGGAAATATGTATCCCCATTTCTCCTCTCCCACAGGTGCTCAAGCTGGCAACTCCTTTTTAACCATTTTACATGGAATCTACTTTACTTCTTCAAAAACTTGTTGCTCCTAGCCAGGTTTGAGTAGAATCTAATGTTAACTAGGATAAGTTCTTTACTGTTTTTCCCTTGCAAAAATGGGGAATTGTGAATAAAATTAACCTCTGAACGGTGAAGCTGGTTTCATTTTCTTCATTTGTAGAAAGAGGATGAAACCTCATTTCCTACAGCTCAGAATTATTTTGAAGCTGACATGAGATGAAATAGTGAATAGGTCTAATTATAATCATTTCCATTTTATTGAAGAGATTCTCTACTGACCAGGAAAGAAATCAGTACAGGGGGTAGAATCACTTATTCTAAACTAGGAATTGAGGAGGGAAAGGGGACATGGCTTTAACTCCTTTGTTCCTAGAGAAACACCCATGTTTCTTTCCTTTGAGGGTGAAGTGGGGATGGACAGGGTATAAGACAGGGGCTCAAGGGGGTCACCTGGACAGCCTGGGACTCCAGTGAAAACCCTGCCCTACGGCTCCCTGCCACCTGCCCAAGCCCCACTCCCACCTAAGGCTGAGAAAGAGGGACACGGTGGGTGGGGGGAGGCCAAGAAGGGAAGCTCACAGGTTCTGCGGGAGTTTGACAATCACTGTTGTCAGCAGGAGAAAAGAGATTCTTAACCCCTAATTCTTTCTTCTCTTGCCCCTCATGTATCTCTAACCTCTCTTCTCTCACCAATCTTAAATCTTGAGTGGTTCTCACTAGCCCTTTTCTCCTCATGAATCTTTAGTCACACACAATAAATTGAAAGTAGCAAAGGCTTGAGGCTGGTTAGAATATTTCCAGTTACTTGTCTCTCAGGAGGTGTCCTCCAGGGGAAATTCTAGTAAACTCCCATTCATCACCATTTTCTGTGAATAATCACTCCACCTCCAATCATTGGGCTCTTTTTAGAATCCACATGGCATAGGCTCTGGGTTCTAAATGTTCATGCATGTCATCAACCCTGTGAATTATAAGAGAAGAATCACATCCTCTCTTGAACTAACTCTAACCAGCTGCAGCCATTTCTTTCCTCTTTTTGGCACCTTAGAGTTTAAGGGGTGGAGGGATAAATTGGGAGTTCAGGATTAGCAGACAGTAACTAGTATATACAAAATAGATAAACAACAGGGTCCTACTGTATAGCACAGGGGACTATATTCAATACTTTGTAATAGCCTATGATGAAAAAGAATATGAAAAGGAATATATATATATATATACACACACACACACATATAAAACTATGGTGTATACTAGAAATTAACACAACATTGTAAACCAACTCTACTTCAATTAAAAAAAAGAACTCTGCTCTTAACCGTTCACCTACAGGACAGAATCTAGAAATACCCTGTTTGGATGGGAAGGGTAGTTACCCCATGGGAAGAACCTTAGAGGAAGCTAGGACGTGAGTCAGGGGAAAGAGAAGAGGAAGAGGGATTTAGTCTTCAGAGTCATCAGAATTAAGGTTTGCGATATGGGGGCGTGTGTGTGCATGTGTGAAATGAACATCATCCCAGGGGACTTAAGAACGTGTAAGAAGACCAACTGAAAAAACAAAACGAAGACAGAAAGAAGAGACCCTCCTGCCTGGTCACTGAGGGTGGGTAGCCTGTGAGCAGGAGGGACGTGGGGGTTTTCCTGGAACTCCACGTGGGCCTGCTTTGGGAGAAGAGAGACCATGCGTCTTCCTTTCCTACATTTGTTTCAGAGCTGCTGGGGAGGAGGTGCTGCGCTTTTGTCATATCTACTCCCCTAACCTGAGGGGAATTCCTCAAATAAGCTGAGGGTGTTGCACTAAACCCGAGATTTGGTTTTGAAAAGTTATTACCCTTTTTCTTCTTTACTTTACATTGAGATCATCAGCTTGTGGGTTTTGCATCCTTTACTTCCTCATTTGTCTTCCTCTTTCTCGTTAAGAAGTCGTCATTGATCCCACTCCAGGGCAAAGGAGGCAGCAACAGAGCCCTCTTGAAAACCAGATGCTTGGGAATAAGACCGAGTGAAACATCTGCTGGGTGCAATCATGGAAAGGACTATTCGGTGCTGACTGTTGCACTTGGGAATGGTGGAATTAGCACATCACCCATACCCTCCACATCCCCTGTCAGAGTGCAATTTCCTTGAGAGGATAAAGGTTGATTGGCCATATAGTTACCTTTTGTTTTCATGATGTCAGACATCTTTTCTTTTTGCTCTAGTGTCCTTTAGAATTGAGATACTGTGTAATTTCAGTGGCAAGGATGGCAATCCAATGACCTCTATTTTTGTTTCCTTTATTGGTAGGCTAAAATGGACTATTTAGAATGTTTTAATCTGGAAAAAAACCTAGTGATTTTAGCATGTGCTATTGCTTTTGATTTTCTAGCTCATCAGGGCACAGTATTGAGCCCTGCACAGCCTAAAATAAAAGAAGAGACATTTTTGGTGGTCTTGCAAAGGTTGGGGGGAAATCTCTATTCACCAAACTAATCCAAAATATTTTCCCCTTGTTTTGTTTTCAAACTTTGTCTCTGGCTTGTGGGATTTGGGCTTCTAAAAATAGTTTGTTAGCAAAATAACAATGATGATAATGCCTCCACATTCTGCATAAAATTTATTTCTTTAATAAGCAACTAATAAATGATTAGGGTAATTAATATTTGCACATGGTACCAATTCCAAAAGTACAAAAGTGTTTCCAATGGAAGGCAGGTTTCCCTCCCATTCTTGTCCCTGCAACCACCTAGTTTTCCCTTCTGATACATGCATACTTACCAAAGAAGGCAGTTTAAAAATATAAATAAAAGAAAATTATTCACAACCTTAGTTATTCAATTTAAAATTAGAAATAGCTTCTTTTCTCCTGAATGACACTTGCAGAAGTGATGTCTAGTTTGATTTAATAGTTCCTTTTTGTTTGATATTCTCCACCCTCTTTCATATAGCTATGTTTAATATAATATCCCTAGACATTCAAAATTACCCTTATTCTGAGATAATCCCTATAAATTCCTTAAGGGTACTGAAAGTGTCTCCTTCTACTCAGAATGAATCACGAGGTTTGCTTTCAAACTTCAGACTCACGGACAAAAATTTGAACCTCCTAATTCAGCCCAAGTACAAAGCAATTAAGGGCTTAAAAAGGATTAGAATTTTGAAAATCACAGGAGTCCAATTTGACTCTTGCTCTTAACTAAAAATGTTTGAAATAGCCTCCTTCATTCTAATAGCAGTTTGTAGAAATGTTTTCTCTCAGGTTAATTGGATCTTTTTTCTTCTAGGGAGTCTAGGGAAAGAGAGTGTGGTTACAGTATTTTATGAAGGGTTTTTATCACCAATATTGGTGTTGTCTTCCATGGGTCACATTTCCCAATCTGTTCCCTGTCTCCTTTGTTGTCCTGAGGCTGTTAAGGGAGGAAGTGACTGCACTGAAGAGAGAAGACTAGATTCGCTGCTCTGGGACCGCTGTCTAATTTGGGTCTAGACTTGAAGTCAGGGCACTGGAAGGGCGGGTTAACATCCCTAAAAGAATGTGAGTATGAAACAATAAAAGGTTTATGAAGTTGGACTTCTGGCTTCCAGTCCAGCATCTGGCATGGAAGGGTTTGGAAGTTGTCACTCCCCTCTTCATAACAACAACAACCAAAAAGTGCTGAACAAACTGAAAAGCAAAAACTCTTCTTATATCCCTCAGAGAATTGTGGTCAAAGGGCAAACTGCTGTCCCCAAATTGCAGAGACACACAGGTGAAGGAGAGGATCATAATTTACCAGAGCAGAAGCCTCTGCAGGAAGTAGCACAAGGGTAGAACAACTGAAAGTAGAATTAATGAATTGCTGGAGGCTCAGTGTGGATGTTTTTGAGAGTTAAAAACTCCCAAAGGGTCTAGGTTTAGTGAGAGCCCCGCACTTCTATGAGTTTTACCTCTAGGAGCTCTCGCACATTCTCACAGCCAAGATAGGAGTAGCCATTCTGAAATACCCTGGAGTACTCTGCTCTGAACAATGCGTGCATCAGGGGAAATTTTACAAGATCCTAACAGACTGTGGTTTTACCAGAGCCTAACCCACCTGGAGGAAAGGAAATAGCCCATCCAATCCTTTGTAATCTTGTTGTCTCACCTAAAGGAGATAAAAATCAAAACTGAGAAGATCGCAGCCCAGGGGTACAGACTCACCGGCTCACTAAAGGGCTAAGACCCAGCCGTGGAACTACAGAATGCTTTCTGTTCCTCCCACCCCCATACCTTACCACCATTTCAATAGGACTCCCGAACAACAACAGGAAATTTCAGCTGAAAGAACTGCGCATTTCAGATCTTATTTGGGAAGAAGTCTTTAGGAAAACGCAAAGACAAGGCAGGGTGCTACAAAAGCAAGAACACCAGAGAAAATTCTTGCCTCTGATACCTACGGTTTTAGCAAATACCAAACACAGCCTAATTCCTAGCCAGATAAACAGAAAACACAAAAGGCCCATTTACTACATTTCCTTTTACTCAGTACATCATGTCTAGCTTTCAGAAAAAATTACAAAGCATACTCGAAGACAAAAAACCCAAAACAACACACACACACACTCACACACACATACACACACTCACACACACATGACCAGATGGAGAATCAGCCTCAGATATGGCAGAGATTTTAGAACAATCAGACCTGGCATTTAAAACACTTATGATTAATATACCAAGGGCTTTAATGGAGAAATGAAGAACACGCATGGACAAGTGGGTAGTAATAATGCTCAGGGCTTTTAGCTGTACTTAGAAAAAGGGATATGAAAAAGTATGTCTGTTCCATATTCTTGGAGGTGGAACTCTAAACTATAACTTAAAAAAAAGTTTATTCTGTTTCTCTTCATTGTCTATTTCCTCTGAATTACTGTTTCTGTATATTTATTTCTCTTTTTTCTTTAATATTAAAGACTTTCCTCAGAGGTGTGGTGATCCCTGGCTGTCCATTCATATTTAAGATAAGTAAAACTGATAAGAATTTACATCAGTGAGAGGCGTGGGACCTGCCCACTCATTGTAAAGTTATTGGACAGGGATCTAACCATTTCTTGAGAGAATGTGTAAATTTATGAAGTGCCAATTTCTAAAGGTCTTTTCTTTTAGGAGTGTCCCTTTTATTTTTCCAGGTAGTCATCCTCAAATATCCTGTCTGGTGCTGAGTCTGACATTGTAGTAGCTAAAGGAGGAAGAGAGCTGAATATCCCACTGTATTCATACTTTTATTTAATCTCTCTGCCCTTAGTACTACCATGCACTCTGCTCCTCTTTCCAGGGTTGTGCTATAGTTCTCATGTCTTATGGTGTGCAAAGGTGATGGGGGTGGGAGGCCGTTTACTAGTCCTTAATCATCAGACCACATAGGTCACAGCTGAGCCACCCATTGTTTCTGTGTGCACAGTGTTGGTTTCTGTGTACACAATTCTCTACCAATCATGGCTTCTTGTATTCCACTGTCTTATGAGCAGAGGCATAGCTAGTTTATTCCAGATGATCTTTTCAAGGATGTTCATATAGCAAGTAGACTTGGAAGATAGGGATAGTGTCTCGCTCTGGGCTAGAGGGAAGATTTGTTGGCGTCCTCGTATAGTATAGATAACGGCACTCTTTAGGACAAAGGCTGGGCAGATTTTCTTGTAGCCTCTTTAACATATTGAGGTTTCTGAAAATTGAGCATCCTCAGCTGTGATGTAAACCCACTGCAAGTGCGATGTCCATTTGCGCTGTTTCGTGTAGTCCCTGGGAGACTGAGAAATGAGGTAAACCAATGTGCACATGAAGAGAATGCTGCCTGCTGTGCCTGGAGTAATAACATCCTTAGCCTCTGTCGTGGGTGACTTGTGTTTTCTGTCAGCATGAGTGAAACTGTGGCCATTTAACTTGTAAGCTTGCAAGTAGAGTAAAATCAGAGACATTAACTCTGTGCTAAAATACCATGCGCGGGGCTCAGGAGTCTTTAGGAGCCTGCCTTTGCTCTGTCTTCCTTGACACCCCACGCAGCTGTTCCAGTTCTGGCCCTCCTGCCTCCCCAGTATAGGACTAGAATACCAGGCTGAATCCTGCTGCTCTGGGATCCATAACCTCCCTGTTTCCTTTCCCCAGTTTGGAAATATCTCTTTTAAATATGAGAGAAATCCTTCTCCTTTCATGTTTCTTCGAACTGCTCTTTCCATTCCCACAAGTTCCTGTAACCCAAAGATTCAGGTTTTGCAAAACAAAAGCCAAAAACATCTTCCAGTACTTTCCTGCTTCCAAGCCTACCACTCAGCTCTTCTGAGAAAAAGAGCAACCTCTCCACTGTTTGAGTGTGGGACAAAAAGGGGAAATACAGGGAGAAAAAGGCTCTGGTGCATTGCTATCTCAAAATGTTATTCAGCCACATTTATTCTGTGTTTGACAAATGCCTCCAGTTCTCACTGAACACTCTTACTCACATTACCAGAACCCAAGGCACCCACCCACCCTGCTGCCAACTTTTCCATGGGGGTTTAGTAATTCTGTAATAACTTTCCAAAGCCTGTAGTAGGGACAGAGACAGGAACAGTGCCGAATGCTTCACCAGCCTCCCAGATTTCCATAGCTACTCCCTGCCTGCTTCATTCCCATCAATCCCTGTACCAACGGATGGGACCCTCCAGAGGTCCACACAGAGCCTGAACTTGATACATCCTGGAACAGTTAGAGTCATGGAGCCCCTTCCGAGCACAGCGGAGTCTCTGAGGATAAGATGAAGCTAGGAGCAGGAGGCAGGTGAAAGGCACTTTTTTTTTTTTCTGGGAAAACAAAGAATGAAATGAGGAATGGATGATGTGGATACTCTTAAGTTCATCTGGCAGACCGAAGAGATGGGGAGAGCGTCCACTAGCTTTGAGCAGTTAAAGAGAAAAGAATCGCCAGTCTTTCATCTGGCCCTTGGAGAGTTGGCCTTTGACCCCAATTCAGGGAGAAAATGGCCATAGGGAGGTCATGCTTGTAATTCAGCGAGAGCTGGAAAAACAAGTATGTAAATGAGAGTTGGGAGAAGGATGTTAAAGGGCTTTTATAACTGTGTCATTTTTGTGTCCCCCTGACTGGCCCTGTGACTTCCTAGAAGGAATTTTCCGGGTTGTCCTCTCTAACATTAGGTTTCAAAAGATAAATTAATGTTTTCCTTGTTATACTTCAAACTGAGACATTGAGTAAATTCACTAAACTTAGACATTTAGTGAAGAATATTTTTTGGTCTATGTTTTGAGAAAAGTTATCATTTTCAATATTTTGACAGTTAAAATGAACACTTAATTCATCCTGAGCCATTTAACCTGAGTTTCAATTTCCAGATTGTCCTCAGGGCTTTCGTAAGATCATCTTCCCTTAGGGACTTCTGCATGTGGGGCGATCAGATTTCACCATCTTGAGATATATACACCTCTGACCTCCAACCCATGGACAGAAAATTGGGCTCCTTAATTGAACTAGCTTACAGAAAAATGAAAGGGCTGTTACTGGTATATGATTAAGAAGGTAAAATGAAAATTCTTCATGAGTCTAATCTATTTTTTAAAACAATTTTTAAATTGAAGTATAGTTAATTTTCAGTGCAGTATTAGTTTCAGGTGTATAGCAAACTGATTCAGTTATATATATACAAATATTTATATTCTTTTTCAGGTTCTGAATATATATATATTCAGTTATATATATACAAATACATACTTTTTTTGAGATTCTTTTCCATCATAAGCTAGTACAAGGCATTGAATATAGTTCCCTGTGCTATACAGTAGGTCCTTGTTATTTACCTATCTCATATACAGTATGTATATATGTTAATCCCAAACTCCTAATTTATCCCTTTCCTGTCCCCTCCTTCCTCCTTTGGTAACCATACGTTTGTTTTCTATGTCTGAGTCTATTTCTGTTTTGTAAATAAGTTCATTCGTATCTTTTAAAAAAATTTCTATGTATAAGTGGTATCATATGATATTTGTCTTTTTCTGTCTGACTTACTTCATTTGGTATGATAATCTCTAGGTCCACCCATGTTGCTGCAAATGGCATTATTTCATTTTTTATGGCTGAATAATATTCCTGTGTGTGTGTGTGTGTGTGTGTGTGTGTGTGTGTGTGTGTATAAAACAACACTTATTATGGTTTATAAAATTAATAATTATATATATATTATATATATACATATATATACATCTTTCTCCATTCCTCTGTCAATGAACACTTAGGTTGCTTCTATGACTTCACTACTGTAAATAGTGCTGTTATTAACATCTTTTGTATCTTTTCAAATTAGAGTTTTCTCTGGATATATGTCCAGGAGTGGGTTGCTGGATCATATGGCAACTCTATTTTTAGTTTTTTAAGGAGCTTCATGAGTCTGATCTAAATGATTCCTTCTGACTAAAATATTTGATTACTTTTTATCTTTTTGATAGATTGTGGGAATATTTTACAGATTTTGGTTGATGTCTACTCGGTCTTTTCTCAGGATGGGTCACAGTGAGGAAAGAAGATGTAATTAACATAGTGATGTGATTTCAGTTCTCATCATTAATATAAGGCTTCCTAGTGGTCCCAAGCTTCTGAGTCTTCTTGCTCCCTTTCCTTACTGTCTGGGTGCTGAGTCTCCTGCTTTGTACCCGGGTCCATGGTGCTCTTCTCTGTTATAGCATAATTTTCATGCATTTTTATGTCAACAAAATATGATATTGCTCCCCACTAAGAATTTAGAAGGGAAGAAAGGAAATAAGTGATCAGGGAAGAAAAATTCTGTTTTGGGTTTTGTTTATTTTCTCCTGAGCAATAAGTAGGTGAAAAGAGTCTTGATTCTGGAAAGATCAAGAGTGGAGTTTGTCAGTGCTGGTGGTGGGAGGGGTGTGGTGATGAGAAGAGGGGTTTGGATGATTTCTTCTCTCCATCCTCACCATTTCTATGGATTTTGGTGAAAATGCTATATACTGTGGGGAAGAAAACAGTCCCCATTTCCTCACTAAAGAATCACCTCTGTCCTTGGACAGAAAAGGGACCACAAAGTGGACCATTCATAGGCCACATTTATGTTCTGGATCTGTTTTCGAAAGACATGCACAGTATTGTAAACCTTCCCTTGCTGTTTTTGGGAAGAATCAAGGCAGAAAGGGTTGAAGGAAAGCTCTGCTTTCTCTAGCTAGTGGGATCGCCAGTGAGGGTGGAGGCTGGACTATGACATTTGGACCTCAAAAAATTAGGGTTTGGTTTTGTTTGTTCTTCAAATGAGGATAGTAAATGAGTGAAAACAGATCAACAAAAGTGCCTTTGGTTTTCACTGGAAGGAAGTTTATTATTTCAAGTGTTTTCTACTGATATGTCTAAGTTAACTCTCCTTGTATCGTCTGTCCTAAATCTCTCCTTTCCAGACTTTCTGAGTGAAGAGCGCAGCTTTAAGTCTTTCATCACTAGCCATGGAAAAGAATCCTCCCTCAGGGACAGCCTTCCTGTGGGAAGGAGAATGAGTGACAGACAAGAGCTTCCATACTCAGAGTAAATCCCATCTGTGACATGATCAAGACTGACCCCTGACCCTTGGGCAGAGAAAAGGGCTTTTAATAGAGCCCACACATAGAATAATGAAAGGGCTAATGTAAGTTCAAGATCAATGAAAGAATATAAAAATGTAGCTAACCTAACTTCTTCCCACTGCCTGAAACTTTTGAAAAGGGCTTTTCCCCATCTTGAAGAGTGGAAAGAAGTTGACACCTTGCCTTCATGGATCACAGACAGGAGCTCTCAGATTATAAAAACAGTAATTCACAATCAGAACTTATCAAATATATTTATCTACAACATTCCTATCTTCCAGCCTTCCCCTTCCTACCCAGTGAATGGGAGCAGTAGGATCCCCCCCCCCATCTATGTAGGGGTTCTTACTTGGGTGAGGCGTAAGATTAGATCAGTGGTGTATGTGCAGAGGAACAGCAAAGTCAAGAATCATGTGTGCTCTAGTCTTTTATTCTGGATTTTCATAGTGAGACATTTCTTTTCCTTAAAACAACACTTATTATGGTTTATAAAATTAAAGAACTGAAACATGTTAACAACATTTGGAAAAATAGAAGAGCACATCTGTGTTGCTGCAAATGGCATTACTTTATTCTTCTTTATGATCATCATACTAAGTGAAGTAAGCCAGAAAGAGAAAGAAAAATATCATATGATACCACTTATATGTGGAGTCTACAAAAAAAGACTTATTTACAAATGAACTTCTTTACAAAACAGAGACAGAGAGATTCATAAACATAAAAAACAACCTTATGGTTACAGAGGGGAAAGAGGGTGGAGAGGAATAAATTGGGAGTTTGAGATTTGCAGATACTAACTACTGTATATAAAATAGATACACAACAAGTTTCTACTGTATAGCACAGGGAACTATATTCAGTACCTTGTAATAACCTATAATGAAAAAGAATATGAAAAAGAATATATATATATAACTGAATCACTATGCTGTACACCAGAAATTAACATGTTGTAAATTGGTTATACTTCAATTAAAAAAAAAATATCAATGAGATGCTTAAAAAAAAAGAAAAAAAATAGAAAGACACAAAGGAAAAAAAATCTTTCCAGGGAACTCTTCCTGAGGCTCATCTTGAATAAAAGGCTGTTACAGCCCCAGGTACCTACAGGGGTAAAATGTAGTGTGGAGGCAGAGGCAGCAGTGGGAGGGGGGAATTCTGTTCTTGACCCTGGGGATGGGCAGGGGAAAGCATAGGGTTTTTCCTGTCTTTGAATAGAGAACACGGAATATCATTTCTATGGTCTGGGAAGAGCTATGACTTAGGGAAGAAGAGGGGATATATTCTATTTCTGACTTTCCTTCTATCTTGGCAGAATAGCAAGAATTTCAGCCCAGGTAGAGGGTCAGCAGCACACTAGGTTTCTGAAGGTGAAAGTCATGTGGACTAGAGACTGGGCTGAACTCAGGTCTGGAAAACTAGTAACTAGCGTAAGTCCTTTGGGGAGACAGTCATTTCAGAAGCTATTATATGTAAATAACGTAAATATAAAAGATAGCTTTTAACCTAAAAGTGCAACATATACATTTATTTCTTTCTATTTTCTTTCTAAAGTGAAATGCTTTTCTGTGGAAAAGATAATAGGTAAGTGTATACACACACACACACATAAATTTATTCCTATACATATACATGTCCAAATTGACTTTCCATGCACTGTTCCTTGTAACTTTTCCTTGGTTTCTCTATTTATAGATCTGTAAGATACTTCATGGTTACATAGAAATCCTTTCATCACTGTTCTTGCCTCCTCATTCTCAGAATGATTCCCTAAAGTCTTCTTCCGTGATGGACCAAAGCCTGACCTCTGACCTATGAACAAGAATTGAACTCTTTGATGTGATCTCTGCATACATTATTCATTGGGAAACTCTAAACATTAAATATTCACTGTGTAGGAGACCCACTTATATCCCTTCTTATGTTTAGTACATTTTAAATAGTCTCTTTTCTTCATTTTATCTCTTTTTTTTTTTTTATCATATAGTCCACTTTACTTTGTTTTTATTTGCCCTTGCTCTCTGTTTTAAATGATACAGCTCTAATGGTCTCAAGGCTTAAGTCTTACAGTCTTCAGGGTCTGATGAGTTTCTCTCTGGCTTCCCAGTTTCTTGGGACATGCATAATGAGTTTTAGGGATGAAGAAGAGAAGACAGAGCCTGGATGTCTGTGTTAGTTCTTTTTCTCCAGTCTTGAACTCCGGAATCCAAAAGAGCCCAAGAAGCAAGTTCTGTGCAGAGGGTCATCTCCAAGAATACCAGGATAAAAGGCAGATGAAAGAAATTTGTATGAAGAAAGGGATGAGTGATAGGAGGAAATATTGAAGAAAACTTCAAGGCAGAGAGGGAGCTATATGTTCTAGTTTGGGGAGGTGATGGGGAAATGGTAGTCCCCTCTGATGTATCTTGCCCTTAAGATGGGGAAAATTACATAACTCAGGAGGGAATGGTCCTTAGAAAGTTTGGTGACTGAGAAAAACCCTGGTGCACACTAATGGGACAGGTTGGTGTGAAGGAGACCTAACTATTGCTATGTGGTAAAGCCGTTGGTGAGACTGTTAGGAGATTATCTTGTAGACTTTCCAGAGGTATCTGTCAGCTGAAATGGCTATTATTAGGAATAGTTGAAAAGGCATCAGAGAACACTTTAGTAGCCATGAGCACACGTAGGACCTAGGTCTTGGCTTCTAAATATCATTCTCCCATAAGAATCTGGGGCTCCTTTGAGAAGTGGGTCACTCCAGGTCTGGAACAGGAAAATTCCACTGTGAACTTGGGACAGTTTTTGTGCCAAAATGCAAGGAAGAGCTCAAAGGAGGGGGGCCATGTTCAGTGGACACAGGAGCCAGCTTGGAGGGTCTTCCACTGGCCAAATCTGGGACAATTTGAGTATCATAATGGCTTTCAATAGTGATGGAGTATAACCCAAAAGAAAAAATAATCCTTGAGTCCATACTGATATAAATAAATGAGTCAGGAAATAAAGGAGGGAGGAGAAAATGCTCCTCCTTACAGTAGAATTCCAACTAACAAAGACAAAGAAACTGAAGGAGTTAGAAAATCACCTTTTTGGCAGTCATTATAATAATAATTGTTTCAGGCAAAAATTACCCATGACTTCTAAAACCAGAGGGTGAAAGTATGATGAAAAACAAGATATTTACATAGTTTCAAAGTATATCCCCATGATATACTTATTAATCTCAAAGAAAAAATAGTGTCCTTTCAGTGGAGGAACTTGACAAATCATCTTAACCATGCAATCAATGTAACATCATTAACATGGGCTGCACAGACACCTGGTGCCTCCTGGGGAGGACAGAACAACACACATGTGATGTTCCTGACGAAAACGTGTAACCTGAGTGTAATAATGAGGGGACTTCAGACAAACCCAAGTTAAGAAACAGTCTACAAAATAACTGGCTTGAATTCTTCAAACTATCAAAACTACAAAAGACAAAAAAAAAAAAAAAAAAAAAAAAGAAAAAAAAAAGAACTGTTCCAGATTAAAGAAGAACAAAGAGACATGACAACCAGCTGTAATTGGTGATCCTGGATTTACTCCTGGACAATTTAGGTCACGAGTGGGTTAATTGACAAACTTTGCTTAAGATCTGTCTATAAATCAGAGAACAATGTTGATGTTGGTAATGGTAATGGTACTGCATCATTGTTAATTTATTGATTTTGGTAAATGCACAGCAATTATATATGAGATTGTCTTTATTTGTAGCAAATACAACTGAAGTATTGAAAGATAAGGGGGTATCCTGTCTAAAATTTACTTTCATGTATTTCAGAAGATAAATTTTATGCCAATGGATATAAGAGAATGATAAAGCAAATGTGATAAAATGATAATATTTGAGGAATCTTGGTGTTGTCCGTGGGGATTCTTTGCACTATTTTAAAAACTTCCCAGGAAGTCTGAAATTATTTCAAAATTAAGTTACCCTATAAAGGCTGCAGAGGGGCAGTTTTAAGTGTCAGCTCTGAAGCCACAGGTGACGTCGCTTCGTTTGAAGTTTTGCTAGAGATTCCAGGGATAAAAGGAACCAAGTTTAGGCATTAAAGACAGGCTTTCCTGCCTCTGGAGAAGATTACATTGCTTGTATAATAAAAAACCAAATGCTTAAAAAAACTGGATAAAATTTACTCTTCACGTTTAACAAGAACAAAAATACCAGGTTTAACAATGTGAACTGCGGATGAAAATGATTTAAAAATGTAAAAGCAACTTGAAGGCACATATTTGTTACAAATGAGCTCTAACTAACAATAATGTCCAGAGATGCCCATCTCCTTACTGTCATTAGTATGATGTCTGGGGTCTGTCAAGTCAAACAGAGATGAGAAACAGGCAGAATTCAATCAGCTGTTATTTAAATATCTGTCAGGTTTGTGGTGGGAGCCCAGAGCAAAATATGAAAAGCGTTCAGAGTGGAACCAGGCAGTAAATGAATTAGTTAAATCTAATCAAGTGCTGAAATAATCTTGGTGGGGATTTGCAGACTCAAATCAGATTGAAGAAATAGAAAATGTGTAACTTGAATTCAGGGGGATGTGAAGCTGACCTATTTGGAGATAGGCTTGGGTTCCCTCTTGGCAGAGTGGCGCTATAAAAGGGTTCCCCTTGGCCATTAGTGGCCTGTGGAAAGTCAGTCCTGGCCAAAGCCTTCGGCCAATAAGCAACCTCACTATGCCAAGACAGCCACCACAATTCACTTGTGATGACAAAGTCTAACTTGCTTTCTTTAGTCCGTATACCAAATTCATTTCACCCACGGGAAGCATTGAGTAATCTTAGAAATAATAAACTAAATCAAAATCATATTAATACTTTTCTGTTGATTAAACCAGAATAGAAGCACATTTGGATTTAAATAGAATTAAATATATTATAAACACGTCAGTCTTGTAATTCTCACTTAAAATATGTAATTCAGTAGTTGATTTAGATTTATGGTTTCTAAGTTAGATGCATAAAATATTTTACTAAGTTTGTAAATAATGCTGACTGTTTAAGAGAGCTCAGAATTCATTATATTTTAAATTTGATCTATTGAATTTAGTTGAGTTTTTAAGTGCTTGGGAGAATTTTCCTTACAGTGACATTCAAAAGGTGCATTCAAAGTAGGCAATTATATTAAATATGTAAAAGTAGTCAAAATGTTCAAGAGGTCTTACGTGTATAAAAGAAACCAAATAAACTGAGTTGATCAAAAGTTAATCAAATATTTGTTTTGACTCCTTGGGAGTAAGTGTTAATATTAACTACTTTATTTTTAAATTTAATTTATTTTTTCTAGTTTTATTGAGATATAATTGACATATTACATTATATTAGTTTAAGGTGTACAACATAATGATTTTAGGAATGTATATATTGCCACATGATTGCCACAACCTGTTTAGTTAGCATCCATCACCTCATATAGTTACATTTTCTTTTTTCTTATAATGAGAACTTTTAAGATCTATTCTCTTGGTAACTTTCAGATATACAATGAAGCATTTTTTGTTTTACAGTTACCATGCTGTTTGTTACATCCTCAGAATTTATTTATCTTATAATTGGGAATTTGTACCTTTTGAGCACCTTCACCCATTTGCCCACCTTCCACCCCTGCCTCTGACAACCACCAATCTGTTCTCTGTTTCTATGAAGTCATTTTTTTTTAGATTCCACATATAAGAGAGATCATAAAGTATTTATCTTTCTTTGCCTGATTTATTTCTCTTGAGCATAATGTCCTCAAGGTCCATCCATTTATAGAATGAAACTTATAAATTGAAATTAAAAGCTGAAGGAAAACTATGTTTTTGACTTGGTAACTTTAATAAACTGAATATTAATTAGGAAAAAAAACACCCTGAATTGAAGTAGCAACTCAAACAAACAAAAAACCCACATTGATACCTACAATAAATCTCATATAGATATATTTGAGGAAATTTATCTTTGAAATGGAAAGTGAAATTATAAATAAAACTTTAGCAATAGTGAATTAAAATACCCACTAGGATATTTAAAGATGTATAGTGTATACCAAATGCTTAAACGAAATTTGTTGTTAGTGAAATAAGCTATATAGCACATGGTAATTGTACATAAGTGCATCTTTGCTTCTTCAAACCTGGGGTTTTATCCCCAAGTAGTCATATCATTGAAAATAGGAAGAAATAAATAAGATTATAAAGCAGACATAATATGCATCATTGTCATTCAGAAATGTAGAATTCTGGCTTAGATCAACTATATGGAAATAAAAAAAAATGGATGCCAGGTAAGTCCAAAATCCTACATCAAATTAATACAAAACATCTGGAGAAAATTATTTTTTGGCATTAAGGTCACTACTTTTACATGAAGTAACAAAATAGAGTCTTACAGTGAAATTTATATACTATTGAATGTGCACTTAAAAAAGGAAAACAAAAAAGGTTTAGAATTAAGGAAATGTAATGACTCCTGCATAAGGCTAAATCTAAAATCAGGACAGAAGTAAATTCCTTTAAAAATAATACAGAATGGATGAATGTACTGGTTAGGACACAGATTAAGCTATATGTAAAAGAGACCCCAAATTACAGTGGACTAAACCTTTT
Organism: Camelus bactrianus; assembly: GCF_048773025.1. Lineage (NCBI taxonomy): Eukaryota > Metazoa > Chordata > Mammalia > Artiodactyla > Camelidae > Camelus > Camelus bactrianus. Next base: position 86,424,757 of record NC_133540.1, on the reverse strand, counting down.
GTATTATTTCTGATTGATGTACAGCTCAAGGGAGTGAGACCTGGGCTGCCACAGTAGCTCTGCTCTGTTAGATTCTCCAGAGACCCAGCCTCCTTCTATTCGTGGCTTCTCTATCTCTGGATCTTGCTCTCGTCCACATGGTCCAAGTTATCTTGCCACCAATTCTAGATTCTAAGCTGCAGGTCATAGGAGGGCAGAAAAGAGATGACCCTCCCTTTAAGGACATTGTCTAGAAGTGGTGTTGTGCACATCACTTATACTCACATCTCATTGTCCAGAACTCAGCTACATAGCTCCATCAAACTGGACGAGAGGCTGGGAAATGTCTATTCCAGTGGCCAGGAGCCCAACCAAAATTCTATTGCAATGGAAGACGGGGAGAATGGATTTTGGGGAACAGTTAGTAGTAGCTGTCATAGCAACCTGAGAAAGAAAAAGGAAGAAGAAACACACCTGAAGAGAGGAAGGCCCTTGTACCTTTCCATCAGCACCCCTGGACTCTGAGGCCCCTGTTGTCACATTTCCCGGGGTGGTGCCTGAGACTGAGGGCGGTGATGCAAGGGGAATTTCTTGATCATACACAGGCTGTTAGAGAGAGATTTGGCTTGTGATTCAGCCAACCAGTGTCACCTATCGTGAGGATTATTTCCAGAAATTTCGAACCATTTCTTTCTAGAGGAAAGCCTGACTTTTCGAGAGAAAAACTGCTACACAGAGCCTGCATATGGGACTAAGATACGGTCCGACACTATGGGGTCAGATTTGGGAGTAGAGGAAGAAGTAGTGAATGATGGATTTTATTTGATCAGAACCTTCTGAATGGGACTGATAGGGAATAAGAATGTCTCAGCATAAAAGAATCATTTTTTTGAGATTGAGGAGTGAGGGTTGTTTGGAATTGAAAAAACAGAAAACATTTAATGTGTTTTAGGAATTGGTTAGAGGCTTTGCTTGAATGCAGTTAATTCTTACAATGACTATGAATTAGGTACTATTATTATTCGTATTTTGTAGATGGGGTAGGTGGGGTGCCAAGTTATTAACTTGCTCAGGGTCCCACACGTGGCTGAAACTGGAATTTGAACCTAAGCATTTTGGCTCCAGTAACTGTGCATGTAACTGCTGTACTCCACAGCTCAGCAATCTTTTTTTAAAGAAGGGAAATGATCTCATGTTAATCCCAGACCAGCCTGTGCAGAGTTCAATGTTGGGAAACATGGTTGTCACACTTAAAGCCTAATAGAATAAAAACTGGACTGTGAGTTAACTGGAGGAGTGCAAGAGTGAAGGAGTTTAGGAAGAAACAATTAAACATTCAAGCCTGTAAACTGTCTATCCTGCAGCAAGGAGCATCAAACCAGAGTCCAGAGAGCCTGGGCAGCATACCCAGATGTTTCTATCATTTTCTATTTCATTAATTTGAACAGTGCACTTAGCCAAGTGCTAGAAAATTTTAATTCTGTAACTTTTCTGTGTCTCAGTTTTTGCACCCACAAAATGGAAATACCTCTTCTCCGCACAAGCATATTTTAGTGGGAATAAATGCTTGAAAATCTTTGGAAATTTTAATTATAACATTTAAAGCAGTTACTCTAAGTAGTCACATTAGCTCAATGGTAAGGAAAATATTACCCAAACAAGCACACCTGTGTTTGATAAAATTCCAGAGGACCTGGCAAAAGCAGGCACCAGTGAAGAGGAGGTGAGTGGAGAATTATAGAAAGGCATAATTCTCCTATACGGATGGCTCGTTGTTTAAGGATGGGTTGAGGAGGCACTGACTCATTATCAGAAATGATATTATTAGAAATTAACACCTTTGCTGGGTAACTTGCATGTTCATGTTGGGTAAAAGATGGCCTAAAGAGGGCCATGGATTGGCAGCAATGGCTTCAAACTTTCCAAGCACATAGTCAAGGTGGTTGGTAAATGACTGGCCTTCCTACTTACGAGAACAAACATGAAGATACCACAACCCCTGCACAGCAGGCCTCTGGCTGTGATAGCGCCAAGGTCTCTGGCTTTCTTGATCCAGCTGGCACAGAAGCATTTGGGAGGCGGCTGGTTTGGGGCTGAAGCAGTAGCCCATGATTTAGAGCAGCTCCCCTCTGTGCGCAGATATTTAACTATGTGTGAGAGGGAGCATTACCAAGCAAGGGCATCTGGGATCATTCAGCGTAACCTTGACTTCTGGTCCCTCCCATCAGATACGTGACCTTGAATAAGTGACATCCTCTTGAAGCTTCAGTTTCCCTGTCTGTAAAATGCAAATAAGCAGCCCTACTTCCTAAGATTGTTGGGAGGGTTAGAGGAGTATGCAAAGTGCTTAGCACTGTGATGGAGTCATAGAAAAGGCTAAGATCATGGTAGCTATTATTTTAATATTATCACTCTTAGGGGACTAAGAGCCAATTCCATTGGCAGTAGATTCTAACTAACTCTATTATCACTTTGGAAATCAGACTAATCTACATGTGAAGAGCGTGGTCCAGGATTTTTGTCTGCCTCCCACCCTCTCAACAAGGGACTACAAGGAGCTTATGGTAATACCAGCTACCCATGTGTCTTCCATGAGCATTTGCAAAAGTATGATAAATTACTCAAACTGTGGCAAAGTCTCTGTCCCTCCTATGAGACCTAGGGATAGGAATGTGAGTTAGCCAAAGCGATATACAACAATTTTGAAGTTACTGGAACATGTTGGAGCAATAGAGTATCTTGATCTTTCTGAGAAAATTTTGTAAGTGTTCTGCTATAATTATATGTAAATCTGAAACTTGGCACCAGTATATTTCTGTTTAGCAAATGTGTCTAAATAAATTGATTCACCTAAGATGGAATGGGTATCTCCAAATATTAGTATTTTTTTGCCTCTGGGTTGATTTCTTTCCAGCCTGGTGTAATTCCAGGCAGCACGCCATTGTCCCAAATGCATTTCTGATTGATTTTCTGCCTAACAACTGACAACTTAACTTTTCAGCAGGAGGTCTGAGTCCAGGCCTCCTTTTTTAATGCTTCAGAGTGTAATAGGATCCTGATGGATGGTTCTGAATAACAACTGGCTTTTTGTGATGGAAAAGAAAGTGTATGACTTGGTTCCCAAACACACACTGACTTCTTCCATATGGATTACATTATTGTATATTATGAGTAGGGGCGGGGAAGAGGATGGTTGCTTTTATGGGAAAGGTCAGGATCTAATTCTATTATTATCTTCTTGCTTATAATTTAAAGAATTCTGTTCCCACTTGGATTCACTGATTTATGAAAGTGCTTGTTGAAGGTGGTTGCATAATCTACCTGATTCCTTATGTACTTTTACAAAAGGCATTTAAAATCTCACTTTAAAATATGATTCTAACCGGGTATCAAGAGTCAGAAATTGCTTAGTGGTTCGTTCTGGTGCTTAATGATACAACTTGTGTTTTGTTTTGATTAGATTTGATTCTAATTAAGCAGACTACCATTGGCTCCCAAGGGTTTCTCCGACAAGCAGTTGTGTTTGATATTTGCATCTGAGTTATTCCTGAAGGATGGGAACTTCTTGGACAAACCCCCAAGTCAATCAAAAGGATTACCAGGACATTAATCCCAAATATCAAATCCCCAGCTGTTGGTAAAAATGTATGAGCTCTGCTTCTAAATGACCACAGTTGAATGACACTGGAGTTTAAAGATTCTTTTAAGTGGCAGATGGAATTCCGATTGGTTTAACTATTTATAAGTTCACAGGAGTCTTTGTTCTGCTTAGGTGGCCAACATAGGAGATTCTAAAGGCAAAATCATATTAATTGGTACCAATGGATATACACACCAAAGTCTAATGTTCCATTTTCATAACCTTGTTCATGCTGCTTCTCAGTCTGGACAGTCTTTTCCCATTCTCTTAGTATATCTAAATACTTCCAAATGTACCTCATAATCTACTGTTGTTACGGAAACGACAGGCCAGCCAAGAAACAAGCACCACTTGGCGGAGGGTTGGAGTACTCAGATGTATTATGCCAGCGGGCTCAGAGGGGCTTCTGCTCTGAAGCTCTGAGCACCTCCAAGACGTGCGCGTGAGGTTTTATAGGGTAAAGTACAAGCTTGGGGTATTCGGCCAATAGGCATGGAACAGCTTTAGCAGCATTATCATCACAAAAGTGGAGGCAGGGAGGCAGCAAACCAACATTCCAAAGCCAGATATATATCTTTGAAAATCCAGCTGGCTAGCAAAAAAACATGAACAGCAAACCAACACTAATTAACCTAGATTTACAAGTTAGTCTAGCAGAACTCAGATCAGTATTCCAATACTTAGATTTGTGAGTTATCCTGCCAGCCCAGCCCAGCCTCTCCTTCACATTCCTAGACTTGTGAGTTATCTTGTTAGACCAGCCCAGTTTTTCCTTCACACTGTGAAGTCCTCTTGGTTACTTTGACCCCATGACCTCTTCTGTTTTTCACCTCTTAATGCATTTGTGGTCTGCACCATCCAACTCAGTTTATAATTATGTATCATGTATTTCTCTCATAAATATTTATTTGTACATTGGTTCTTCCTCTCTCAACTACTGTTCCTTGAGGGTAGGGATGTTATTTCATACCATTTTTATAACCTCCTTCTCTCCTTGACAGTGCCCAACTCAGTGCCAAACATCCACAAACTAACTAAACATTTATATACAATTTAAAATATCACTATTGAAAGCTTTTGAAAAAGTCAGTAACTTGGGAGTTATACGTTTTAAGCCATTATCAGCTGATACCTTAATTAGAAATTAACACTTTCGCTAGGTAACTTGTGTATTCAGGTAGGAGAAAAGATGGCACAGACAGGGCTATGGAGACGGATAGAGAATGGGTTTCACTTACTTCATATTGTTGCCTCCGTTTCCCCAAATCATTTAAAGCAGACATAGTAGATTGATCAGGGAAAGCACCTCAGCAGATATTTCAACAGAAGAATTTAATATAAGAAACTGGTCCAACAACTGTGAGAAACGGAAAAAGCAGAAGGGGACACTAGGATGTCACAGAGATAGAAACTGTAGGAAACCCTGGGTGAAACAGAGGAAGAGTTTGTGGTGATGAGAACTCAGAAGCTGGGAGGAGAGATCCCATGGAACTGCTCTCAGACTTCTGAGGAGGGCAAGGTGAGAGGTTCTGAGGATAACAAAAAATGACGCTGGAGCCTGGGACCAACTGCTTGTCAGGGCAAAAAAGCCATTGCTGAGGGGCGCTGACCGAAAGAGCAAGCAAACGGGGGAACGGGTTGGAACCAGACTGACTCCTCTTCTCTAGTCCTCCAGCCTCACTCTAGTGCCCCTTGTTGATAAGAACCTATTAGGAGCCGCGGGTGAAGGAAGAAAATCATTTTCAGAATCCTGGCCACAGAACCAGAGAAGAGGAGCACAAAATGACTTTGGAGTTGAGCGTTAATAGCTTCTTATCTGGTACATACATTAATAATACATATTCCCTTTCTACCTCATGTCTGGCTGAGGAGGATGATAAAGAGAATAGAAACACACCTGAAGTAACAGGTGAGAGACAGGCAGGCCCTTTAGTGTTTGCCAGAATGGAAAGGTGAGGAGTGGGGCCAGGAGTCACGTGGCCTTTTGCTGAGGCCCCAGCCTGGACACACCAGTCTTCAGAGGGAGCCTTGATCTCCTTTCTTTCTGCCTTCTTTCTATTTCTGTAATGAAAATGGCCTTCCATGACTCATCTTTGGGGCTTCCACTGGTTTTAAAGAGTACGTGCTTTGTCCTCTCACTAACCTTCATTTTTGTGGGGCCTCCTCCATTTCCCTGGAGAAACTGTGGTGGAAACAGCAAAGGTGACACTTTTGGCATGATGCAGTCATCTGGAGGAGCTCCAGCTGATTAAATCAATGGTTAGCATTCTCTGAAATTCAACTCTTAGCATGTTGATCACCACGTCACCCAAATCTGGGTGACAGTTGTGTTTCCTCAGGGTCACCTGATCCACAGTGGGCGACCAATGTGTTGAAGAGTCCTGTGTATGGCTACTCAGGATTGACTCCAACAAGGAAACACACACAGAGAAGTATGATTATTGTTTGTTATGATTTGCCTGCTCCGTACAGAACCCAGCACCTTTGTTAGAGGAAGGAGCTCATTTTACATTAAAAATAAGCCCACAGTAAAGAAAACATGTATTGTGAATATAAAAGAAAGATGAAACGCTACGAAAATCTCAGTGGGAATTCTCCAGATAATGAGGAGTCGGGAGTTGTGATACGGTCACAGGACCTGCTACATGGTGGGCTCAGAAATTAATCCACGTCCATGGATGAACTGCATCTGTGCTGATCACACTGCTGCCACGGCAGGCCCTCTTCCACTCAACACGCTGTGAATCGCTTCACTTTCGGAAGGAATCTTGATGGAAATTCCTTAATAATGGAAGTCTATTCCTCCATTGTGAGAAACCACTCTGAATTTCTCTGTTTTTGAGGGTTGAAATTTTAGTATAACGGCCTTACATTCAATTGAGTGAAACAGTATAAAGCACTCTTTGAAATTCCATCATGGGTTAGGCCATTTAATTCTCACACCCCTAAGAGAACATGTCTTCATTAACATCCATTCTGCAGCTAAGGAAACTTAAGCAGAGAAAGATTAAGCAACATATCCAAGGTTAAGCAGCTGGTAGGTGGCAGATTAAGGATTCAAACTCAGTTAGGATGGCCTTAGAGCCCACAGTCCTCCACATTATGCTCCATGCCACACTGCCTCACGGGGCCACCAAGTTCCTGTTGTTGGCAAGGAGAGAGTTACGCCAATAGTTAGCAGTTATACGGGCAAAAGTTACAGGTTACCCCTGGAGGAACGTCCAATGTGTTCATGGTTCAGAACACACTGTTACTCTCTAACATTATTCTGATGTCTAAGGAGGAAGGGGAGGAAGAAGAGATGGAACAATTGAGCATCTACTGAGCTAAGCATTTTCCCATATCCTGTAAGTTAGATATTATCAGACCCATTTTTCAGAGAAGAAACTTGAAGGTTCAGAGACAGTAAGTAACTTGGCCAAATCATTGAACTAGTAATAGAACTGATGTTTGAGTCCATAGACCTTGAATATTCATGTTCTAACCCCTCTTGACATTTTGTTTCTTTCAAGAATTATTTAAACCTTCAACAACACCCATACTTCAGATAATAAAGATCTTAGAGAATAAGCAAGAGAAGGCTCCTGTGCTTATATTCAATAGCTTTTAATTTTGTTTCTTATTCATTTCATGGGCAATAACTACCAGCCATATCTATCTGTAGCCTGAGCCCCCACCTCTCCTCCTTGACGTGCTTAGTCTAATTGGAATCCACAGAGGTCATTCTTTTGCTGTACCTATTAACTTATGTTTCATTTGCAACATTGCCCTATTAGAATCGTGGAGATTATTTACTTGGGTTTTCAAATCAGATTTCCTGCAACTCTGCTCAAGGCAACCTTATTTTCCCAGTAGAACAATCATGTATTTTCAGTGAGTGGTCATAAATATTGAAGAGTTAGTTCCTGGCTAATTTAAAAGAATAAAGGATGGAACATCCTTCAAATTTTATTCTGACCTAATTTTGGTTGAGTAAGCTGTTTGCAGAGGTCACATCTGAAAACAATGTCAAAAAGAGCTCTAAGGGGAGTATTTACAAGTTTGGCTGTGTGTGTGTTTGTGTGTGTGTGTGCATGCACTCGCACGCTCGTTTCTACATTTGTAAAAGAAATGATAAATTAAAACAGGAAAGCATTAAAACAACCAGAGAGAATAAAATGCCCAATTCTTTTTTCTTAGTACTATATGGTGATCACTGATAGCCTCACCACTCACCCGAGGCTCTGCACGTTTCTGAGGATTTGTGAATTACCAAAGAAGGAAGAAGTCTATCTTCGTTTGGTTTTATGGTCAGTTATGTTTTCTTAGGGTCCCAAGTTCTGCAAGTTAGACAATATGAAATATTATAAATTTAGGAATATTATTAACAAGAACATTTTAAAACCTAGATGACCCCATCCTACAACTTTTTTGAATTAAATGAAGTTGATTAAACTATGATTTAAACAGTGTCATCTATCATATATTTTATTTTTCAATTTTATTTATTTTTAAAGTTTTTGCTGGTGAATTTTTTAGCACCTTTATTGTGGCATGATTTCTGTACAGTAAACTACACATATTTCAGATGTACAATTTGATGAATTTTGATAGATGTATACACCAATGAAACCACCACCACAAGTAAGATAGCTAACATTTCCATCACTCCCCAAGAGGTGCAAATTTTGAATTCCTAATTATTCCTTTGCACCCTCTTTACCCACTGATAACCATAAGTTTGTTCTCTATGTCTGTGAGTCTGTTTCTGTTTTGTAGCTAAGTTCATTGGTGTCTTTTTTTTTTTTTTTAGATTCCACATATAAGCAATGTCATGTGGTATTTTTCTTTCTCTTTCTGACTTACTTCACTTAGAATGACAATCTCCAGGTCCACCCATGTTGCTGCAAGTGGCGTTATTTTATTCTTTTTTATGGCTGAGTAGTATTCCATTGTATACATATATACCACATCTTCTTTACCCAGTCATCTGTTGATGGACACTTAGGTTGTTTCCATGTCTTGGATATTGTAAATAGTGCTGCTGTGAACATTGGGGTGCATGTGTCTTTTCAAATTATATTTTTCTCCAGATATGTGCCCAGGAGTGGGATTGCTGGCTCACAGGGTAAGTTTATTTTTAGTTTTTTAAGGAACCTCCATATTGTCCTTCATAGTGGCTGCACTAATTTACATTTCCACCAGTGGTGTAGGAGGGTCCCTTTTTCTCCACACCCTCTCCAGCATTTGTCATTTGTGGACTTTTTAATGATGGCCATTCTGACTGGTGTGAGGTGATGTCTCATTGTAGTTTTGATTTGCATTTCTCTAACAGTTAGTGATACTGAGCATCTTTCCATGTTCTTGTTGGCCATCTGTATGTCTTCTTTGGAGAAAAGTCTGTTTAGATCTTCTGCCCATTTTTTGATTGGGCTGCTTTTTTTTTTTTTTTTGATATTAAGCTATACATAGAGCTGTTTGTGTATTTTGAAAATTAGTCTCTTGTCAGTTGTATCATTTGAAAATATTTTCTCCCATTCTGTAGATTGTCTTTTCATTTTATTGATGATATCCTTAGCTGTACAAAAGCTTTGAAGTTTGATTAGATCCCATTTGTTAGTTTGTTTGCTTGTTTTTGCTTTTATTTCCATTTTTCTAGGAGCTGGTTGGAAAAAAAAATATTGCTGTGATTTATGTCGAAGAGTGTTCTCTCTGTTTTCCTCCAGGAGTTTTATAGTATCTAGTCTTACATTTAAATCTTTAATCCATTTTGAGTTTATTTTTGTTTATGGTGTTAGAGAATGTTCTAATTTCAGTATTTTACAGGTAGCTGTCCAGTTTTCCCAGCATCAATTATTGAAGAGACTGTCTTTTCTCCATTGTATATTTTTGCCTCCTTTTCCATAGATTAATTGACCATAAGTGGGTGGGTTTATTTCTGGACTTTTTAATCCTGTTTCATTGATCTATGTGTCTGATTTTGTGTCAGTACCATACTGTTTTGATCACTGTAGCTTTGTAGTATAGTCTGAAGTCAGGAAGCATGATTTCCCCCAGCTCTGTTCTTTTTCAAGACTGTTTTGGCTATTTGGGATCTTTTATGTTTCCAGGCAAATTTTATCATTTTTTGTTTCAGCTCTGTGAAAAATGTCATTGGTAATTTGATAGGGATTGCACTGAATCTGTATATTGCCTTGGGTAGTATGGCCATTTTAACAATATTGATTCTTCTAATCCAAGAACACAGTATATATTTCCATCTGTTTAGTTTCATCAGTGTCTTATAGTTTTTGGATTACAGGTCCTTTGCCTCCTTGGGTAGGTTTATTCCTAGGTATTTTATTTTTTTTGGTACAATGATAAATGGGGTTGTTTCCTTAATTTCTTTTTTTGCTATTTCATTGTTAGTGTATAGAAATGCAACTGATTTCTGTATGTTAATTTTGTATCCTGCAACTTTGCCAAATTCATTGATGAGTTCTAGGAGTTTTCTGGTCGCTTCTTTATGGTTTTCTATATATAGTATCCGTGAACAGTGTCATCCATGAACAGTGACAGTTTTACTTTTTTTCCAATTTGGATTCCCTTTATTTCTTTTTCTTCTCTGATTGCTATGGCTAGGACTTCCAAAACTATGTTGAATAAAAGTGGCAAGAATGGACATCCTTTATCCTATATTTTAATGTCCTAACTTATATGTCTTGACCATCTTGTTCTGTAGCAGTTGTTATTAATGCCAATTAAAATGTTTCTCCCATTTATCTTTTTCCCCATTACACTGCTACCTACATGGTGCAAACATTTCTCTGTGTGTGTATGTTTTTGTGTGTGTGTGTGTGTGTGTGTGTGTGTGTGTGTGTGTGTGTTAATTGAAAACATGATTCCTGCTGGTGCCTGCAGTTCCTTTGCTGGAATTAGAAAAGGTACCCCCTCTGGGTGGACAAATTAGAAAAAGTTGCTCTTTCCTCCACTTCCTCTCTCAGTTGTGTCCTTTTCTATAAAACCTGTGTGACTGTATGCATTTGATTATAGATTGTGAGATATTTATAAGGCCTTAAAATTGATGCCTGAATTAGTCACTTAACCTCATAATTGGTCTCCTTGCCTTCAGCCTTTTGCCATTCCAATTTGTCTCATACATGCTTCATTATCCTTCATCTTCAAACAGCTTTTGCCACCCCATCTCCTTATGCAATGCCCTCAGTGTCTTCTTATGCCTCACCTGTTTCTCATAACCTTCATGAGTCTGGCTCTGTGACATCCTTTTGTAGCCTTAACTCTCACCCTTCCTCAGTATCGACCCTACACTCTTGTCAGGCTGGTTTACTTAGCACTTACCAAGCCTGTCTTGTCACACCTACCCCAAAGATGCCATTCCTCTTATCTGGACCACTCCCCTTTATTTCCAATGTCTAGCTAATTTAAAAGAATACGAATGGGGCATCCTTCAAACTTAAGCAGTGCCATGCATTCTGGTACCAAGTTTTTATCAATGTGCAAAATTAATTTTTATTATAACTAAGTAGACATTCTGACCCTGTGAAAGATTCTACTGAAACACAGTCCAACCCTAAGTCAATATCAAGGGAAGAGGGCAGATTTAGCTGAACATTTAAGAACTTTGCTTGATGAGAACATGGTCAAGACAGTAGACAAGAGAGGGATAACAAGATGAAGGGTGAATGAAGAATAAGGGGTAAGTGGAGAAGAACTTTTTAGTTTAATAAAACTTGATTTAAATAGAAAATGGTATTTACTTTTTAAGACCTTCAAGTATTCTGGTGAAAAATTCCAATATGAGAAAGGGAACTGTGAAGACAAAAGAGGTTCACTACTTCTAATCTGTCTCAGATATTTGCATCCAGATGAATGCCTGCTGATTTCTTTTGCCCATTACAATGTCTCCCCCCACTGTAAGCACCAATATCATGGATTTTCTGCCTCATTCTGGAGTAGGTGATGTCAGTGCTCTGTCCACACCCCTCCACCTAGCGCAGAAGTCACCTCTCTTACACACTGACAGCTTCCTGCATCTCTCTGCCTGATGATGTTCTCTCACCTGGGCTTATCTCTGGTCCATGTTCAGTGTAGGTCAGAGTGTCAGGAAATTAACATCTTAGGAGCTACCCTCAAAAAGTGGGGGATAGGAGTTGAAAAATATTGTATTTGCCAACCCTGCAGTAGGATAATCTTCAAATGTGTTCCACACAGTGTCTCAGAGGTTTCCAGTAGCATTTAATCCCAGTTACCCACAGTGGCCACCTACTCAATCACACACCCTATTGACTTTCCTTCCCCATCTTGCTGCTCCACTCCCTCCCAGCACTTCCTGGAACCGTCTTCCAAACAAGTTATTTGTTCCTGACACCTTCATTAGTATTATGTCTCATTTCCTTCCTACTTTCCTTCTTCCATGTTTTATCTCCCTGAGGATTATTCCAGTCCCAGCCACAACACACACCCTTCATAGAGCACTGTGGTCATAGTAGCTAATAGGATGTATTAGTTGATCACATCAACCCTGGAATGAAGAAAACCCTGATGGATTTTTCTGGGTATTGATTCCGATGGCATTTTAAATATAAGGGATTTTATTTCTAAAGTAAAGGATTTCCTCTTGTACTACTTTCAAAGAAAGGTTTTTAAATATCAAGTGATTTGATAGATTTTTCTTTTCATACCTGACTGCATCCTTCATAGCTTGTTAACCATGTCACTTTGATTCTATTGCTGTTATTATCTCTCTTGCTGTTTATGTATTTTATCTTGCCTCCTGCCTCAGGCAGAAGTTGACGGTCACAATTAGTGGGGCCAAGGCATACTGGGGGACTCCAGGTGTCCTCAGCTCTGTAGGCTACCTGCCGATAGCCTGGAGAGCTTCGGACAGGGAGCCAGTACTTCCCTGCTTCTAGGATATTATACACAATGCACCACCACAATTTCCTGGTAGCGTCTAGAAAATCTGATTAGAAATTCATTCAAAGCAGGTATTTTTCCACTGCATTTCAAGCCCATCTCTTTGGTCATAGCAGAGATTTAACAAGAAGAGGGGCAGGGATGACAGTTGCTTAATTGCCATTTTAGAGCACAGAAGAGCATGGTATTGAGAAAAGTAAACGATTGTCTTAGAACTATTCTCAGTGTGTTCTCTTACGATTATTAGATCTTCAGGGTGATTTTAAAATTTACATCTATTTACCTTATGTTCTTGTCATGAACCCTGGTAAAGGGGTGAAATACATAGGATTTTGTTATTATTCCTTGGCCGAGGTGATGCCAATCAGTCCTAATTGGTCTCCCTGAGGCAATATAATAATGAATGTTTAGTTTCAAATCTTGCATTAGTTTAGTCTTGGGTACACACACTGTCATGTGGCCATCTACCATTTTTAGTGTGCTGACTGATCAGAGTTCTCATGTGTGACATTGTACACAGAACAGTGCTTCCCTGAATGTAGATTTTCCTTTTCTCTCCCCTCCTTCCCCTCCTCCTCCTTTTTATTTTTTAGGTTCTTTAAGGGTCAACTTCTTTTTACTGGAGGGTGAGCATCTTACTCCCAGGAGGAAAACTTGAAATGTTTCTCATTATTTTTATTTATTTATTTATGTAAATTGAAGTATAGTCAGTTTAGTGATAGTTTCTGGTGTACAGCATAGTAAGTCAGCTATATATATTTGTATATATTCTCTTTCATATTCTTTTTCATTATTGACGATTTCAAGGTTTTGAATAGAGTTCCCTGTGCTGTACAGTAGGATCTTGTTGCTTATCTATTTTATATATAGTAGTTAGTATCTTCAAATCTTGAACTCCCAATTTATCCCTCCACTTATCCCTTTCCCCCTGGTATGCATAAGTTTGTTTTCTATGTCTGTGAGTCTGTTTCTATTTTGTAAATAAGTTCATTTGTGTCATTTTTTTTTTTAGATTCTACATCTGTGATGTCATATGGTATATTTCTTTCTTTTTCTGTCTTGCTTGACTTAGTATGACAATCTCTAGTTCCATCCATGTTGCTGTAAATGACATTATTTGATTCTTTTTTATGGCTGAGTAGCATTCCATCATTTTTGATTAGCTTCTTTCAGCTAACCAGCACAATGATATCTTACACGTGGTCAGCTCTCAGTAAATACCTGCTGAATAAATTAATCACCCAAAGATTGGATCCCGGCAACCAAGTGTAATATAAACACCTACATTTACATAACTGTGCCTTCTGTGCCCACCTGTCTTCTGGAGGCTATTGCTACTGTTGTATTTACCAGCCAAAATTGTGATGGTTACATCTAAATTTAGAAATCTGAGACTTCATATCCAAGTTTATGTTCAGATATGAAGGACCTAGAGCAACTGTTTGCTTTCTGATATGCCCTAAGGAAAAAGCATTAAATAGAAGTCAAGAAAGCTGTGCTCTAGCTCTCGTTCTGTCACTAAAAATCTATGATTGCTTTTGCTTCAGGGACCTTGTTTGTAAAATGAGGAGATTTGCATCAACGACCTACACTGTCTTCTGTCAAAGAATCAATGAGTTTAGGATCTTCTGTAAAGAACAAGAAGAGGCAGACTTTAAAAATTCCTCTTCATTGAAATGTCCAATCTTCTGAAAACAAAAAGAAGTTACTAACACTCTGTAACCAGGATGGTTCTGAGCTGTTCTTCCACTTGACACATGGGTCTTTCTAGTTACCTGCATTACAGGAATGTGGTTTCTATCCTTGCACTGTCTGCTAATTATAATGAAAAGCTGGGAAAGGGGGAAGAGCAGAAATCCTGTTTCCTGAAACATTTCTTAAGGGGCAGAGGAAATGAATTTGTTCTGATGTTTCATTGTCAGGAAAACATTTACTTAATCCCTTCATCACATAGTCTGATTACTCTCATTCTGTTTCAGCTCAATATTTCTGTTTCAGATACTCAAATGGCATTTCTAGATGGTTGAATGCTCTAAGGTATGATGCTTCTTTCCATAAGCAATCTTTACCCTCCTTACCTCCCACATCCTACATACTTGGCTTTTATAGTTGTTTATTGTAAGTTTTAAAAATAATAGGTGATTGTTTTGATTTGTTCTTTAACTAATACTTGACACTCGTGAGGGATGTTTTGTTTCTATATCCCAAGTCATGCCACATTCTTGGTAGAAATCTGCTTTAAAGGTTGACAGGGATTTCTTCCCTCAGTCAGTGCTAGGTCAGTGACAGTGATGAGCCCATTGCACTTGTCCTTAATTTGATATAATTAAGATTCCACAGCATCCTTTGGTTTGTTTCCTTTTGTGTCACCTGGTTAGAGGGAGCAGAGACAACTGTGACTTGTGTTAAAAGCCAGAAAATGGGCACATTTCATTCTGCTGACTGCTGCTGCCTACAGCTCCGAAGCCAGCATAATTCATCTATTTTAAAGGTTTAAGGGAAGGGATTTGCAGGATATGGTGGGTGATTTTTATTATAGTCCTTCAAGGAGCATCTGCCACTGAAATGAAGGTAGGAAAATGGAGATAAGTGTAACTGGCCTTACACTGTGAGTCAGTTTCCTAGTCAGATTTATGCTCACAGGCCTTGATTTTAAAACTCATCGACTCTTCTATAGACCCACAGCCTGCCACTGTCACAATCACAGTCACTCCCATCAGTGCCAGAACTCCCACTGTTTTAAATCTGACAACCATCATTTTGGCTGCATCATCATTACCATCCCCTCTTCACCCTATAATTCATTTCTTAAGAGCATCATGATCAAAATTTTATGATAAAACAGTCTAAAATAATAATAATATCTATTAAATGCTTATGACGTGTCCATAGTGCTTTACAGATGATGACTTACTTAATCCTCACAACAGCTTTATGGACTGAGTAATGTTATTAACCGCATTTCGCAGATGTAGAAGTTAAGGCTTGTGGAGTTAAGTAACCTACCCAAAGTCATACAGCTAGTGGCAGAACCTGGATTTTAAACCAGGCTCAGAATCAGAATTTTTAGCCACTATACTAAACAAAGATTTGTTTGCTGGGAATACTTGGATTTGAAGTTTGAATGGGTTAGTCACTCACAAACACCCAAAGCACTACTTTGGATAACAACTAGTGAACTTGTACAATGTAATTCCCTTTGAATTTGTCAAGTTAGGGTAAAGTATGTACCAGGGACAAACAAACCCTGAACTATCAGTGGCTAAGCATTACAAAGATCTGTTTCTTGCTCCCATAGAGTCCAATGCAGATTGCCTGGCATTCTAGGGCACTGCACCGTCCTACAGCAGCTCAGGGACCCCAGCTCTCTGCAGGGTTGCTGATGCAAGAAAGCATGGAAAACTTATTTCAGGACCTCAAATGGAGAGTACATACTTCACATCTATTCACAGCCAGAACCAGGCACAGGGGCCCAACCTAACCACAAGGAAGCTGGGAAGTGTAGGAAAGGACAGCAGCACTACCGTCTCTGTTGTACTGCTAGATGAACATAATCTATTCAAGTAAATAGTTCATAAATTAGTATACCCATAACTGGAATGCCATGAGATCCTGAATATTTCTACTTTAGGAATCCAAGTCTCTTACTTACTTGTGACAATTCTTCTTTCATCTAAAAAATGTACGGACTTGATAAACTCTTATGGGATATTGCAGTACCCCAAAGCTTGGGCTGATGCCTTCCTAAGTGATGATTTATATAATTAACCACAGGAGCAGAAAAGAAGACGTGAAATTTTCAAAAATCTTTCTATTTTGCTCCGACACGTCACTTGCTGCTCTGATATTTCTAGGTATTAAAGAATAAAGGAAGCCCCACCTCTCAGAGCTCCACATAAGAAAAGAAGAGTTATAACTGGATCTCATCACTGTCATTACGTTTGGTATCAAAGAGGGAGACATGCCATCTAGCCTACAGGGAAGAAGCCAGGTTGTGTCCAGGGAGCTTGCTGAAGAGCACACCTCTCTTTGTCCAACATTCCTGATTTGGTGGAGTAGTCCTTACTGTTTAGCCTTTGGAAATAAATCAAGGAAAGAAATTTCACCAGCAGAATGCTGAAAAACTAAAACTGGAGATATTTGATTATTACTTAGTATTATTTTGAGTAGAGAATAAAAAGCACTGTTGTAAATTTCTCAGACTGGTATCTGTCTCCTAGACTCCTAAGTCTTTGATTCACTGCCTTAAATTAGAGTCTGGCCAAGAGAAAGGCGTTGAATCTAACCTTTGGGTAGATAAAGGACACTGGAAGTTCTCAGGGTGCTTCCATCTTTGTGGACAGTACCCTGGATGGTAGAGCTAATTACACTTACACTCAAGCCATCTCAAGGTCAGTCTGCAGGGATCACTGATCTGGCCCTCTAAGGAATCACCCATGATCTCATGTCTCACATCTCAGTCACGGGTGCTCAGCTAAGTGAAGAAGGCATGGACCTCCAAGTTTTGCCCTAGGGCTAGAGCCACATCTCTTGGCTCAAACTTAGCAACTTTAAATACTGGCATTCCTCCAAAAAATAAGACATCGTGTAATCTGCTTATCTCCCAAACAGGTAAATGACCAGGTGCACTGCTTGTAGATTTTCTGTTGTAGTTGCTACCTCCCAGAGTTTTTTCCTGGAGATGGAGATTTGGAAAAGGCACAGTTCCTTATCCTTCCTGTCACTCTGTTTGTTCCCATTTGGTTAGCTGGCTAGACCACAGAACTATTTTCTGTACTGTGAAAACATCTCGTGGCACAAACTCTTCTCAAAAAGTTAAGTTACACGTGCATGATCATGTACTTAAGCTAGCTTGCTATCTTTATCTTCAGGCTGTTCTTTCTTTGCCTTTTCCAGTTAGTGTATAATAACTTTATTTTTCCATTTCACCATCAATCCCTTCTTTTACAATTGCACAAAAGATTCTCCAGTCCTCTGTCTTGTTTACTTCTGGTCCATCAAGTCAGGTTTATTCTCAAGAGAGGGGCTCTGATTATGTCAACTGTCTATGAAGTTCCTTAAACACACACACACACACACACACACACACACACACACACACACATTTATTTACAGTAGATTAACAATATGTTGGTAAATAATAGACTTAGTTCATCAGTCTTTGTTGTGAGTCAGTCTTAGGTTATGTTTGTACATATGCTAGAACTACTTGAACTCTTTAAACACTGTAAACAGAATTGGGGAGAATAGAAACAGACTCTGTGCTTGGTGGGAAGGAGGCCTCTGTAAATAGGAAACTGGGTAAATATTATTCCCTAGAGATGAATGACCTAAACTTGAAAGGAAGGTCCAGGAACTGAAATATACAGAGGGAACATTCTTCCTCAATGTCCGATGAAGCTGAAAGAGAAAAAAATTTCTTTCTCTGCAGCTTCACTGAGGTACACTTCACAAATAAAACTGTAAGATAAAGGGTACAACATGCTGATTTGATAATGGAACTCACAGAAACAGAGACTATAAAAGTGGTTGCCAGGGGCTGAGGGGGTGTGGGAGATGGGGAGAGCTTAGTAAAAGGGCACAAACTTTCAGTTATAAGATGAAGAAGGTCTGAGGATCTAGTGTATAACATTAGACTATAGTTGGTAACACCATCGTATAATAGAAATCATTTTAATTCAGTTTCAGAATAAGAGCGTGGGAAGACTAGTGATGGAAAATGGGGATATCTGAGGAGCTGAGCTAAAAATATACAAGTGTAATTAAGATTGAGAAATAAAATAATAAACTAGGAAAGCGAATTTAAAGGTTTAGCTGTGTCCAGCTAGTTTAAGTGCAAGACTGGATAGTCAATAGTAGTATTTTCTGCAAGGAAGTTAAATTTTTTATCCTGTCTAGTTTCTATCACTCTACCTAATCTGAAGCCCAAGGATCAAATGAAAACAAAGCCTTTTATTATAAAGTGGGCATGAGGAGAAGTATCAAGCTTGTCTCTCACACATGATTAGGGCTGACCAGGGGCAGACAGAACCATGGCCATGTGCACAATCAGCTTGTGAGCCAGCCTCTCGATAGCATGATTGAGGCCATGGACATTCCTGGGTCTCAGCCAGCACAAAGCAAAGCAGTCAGGCTGTATGTCAGAAAGCCCCAGTTGGAGGAATTCTTTAGTGACCGCTTTGCCAACATGTATGTGAATATATCATAAGTACTGTCAAATATAGTTTTTTCATTAACACCATTATTGCCTTTTCAGTAGACTTTTTCACTAGATCTTGTTTTGCATTCTGATTGGTTATGGAGTAGTTCTAAGCTTCAAATATTACTCTGGAAGAAAAGAATGTTCTCCCTCTCCCTTTGTCATTTCATTTCCCTAAAACTGCAATCTCTTAGTTTACTGAAGAGGGATTCTTTTTCTGCAACAGGAAGATTAGTTAACTGACTCAGTCATATTTTCCCATAAATGGCAACATGAGCTGTCCTGAGATTTATTTTTAGGTACTGGATTAGTCTTAGAATGTGAGTTCTGCACTGTGGGAAAGAATGGCATGACCCCACTAAGATGTGAACTCTGCTTTGTCACCATGGTTACCATTTGATCATCTTAACTTGCATACTTGGAGTCCAAAGGAATACATCTAAATAACATCCTGTATAGAAGACAGGAGTCAAAATACAAAATACATTGTCCTTTATATGAGCAAATATGAACCAGGCATGGGCTGTAGGACAAAAATGCCTGCAGAACAAAAAGAAGCAGAGGTACGTTTTGCCAGACAATGCAAAATTTAGATTGGTCTTTACAATTTATTGTTCAGGAAATGTAGATTTCAGAACTGCTTAGTAAAAGTAGAAGCGTGATGATAAATGCAACAGTCCAAGTGTTTTATGGAGTGGTCCATATGGAGCATTTTTACCTGTATCTTGTTGCATTAAAAAAATTGTCTATAGTATCTAGCCCAATATCTATAGTACCTAGCCCAGATATTGGCATCCTATTTCCTTTGCATTCCTTATTAAAAACATCAGCCTGAAAATGGAATACAAATAGACTTTCTTGATAAACAACAAGTTCATACTGCATAGCATAGAAAAGTATATTCTGTATCTTGTAGTAACTTATGGTGAAAAAGGATATGAAAACGAATATATGTATGTTCATGTATGACTGAAGCATTATGCCATACACCAGAAACTGACACAACATTGTAAACTGACTATACTGCAATAAAAAATACATATGCAAAAAATAGACTTTCTTAAAAATTATAAATGACCTCAAAATATGCTAATTCTAAAACATCTGAAGCATGCCCACCATTTCATGAGCACTCATTCAGTCCCTATCTTTTGTGAGCATGTGTCTAAGACGTCAATGGCAAGATTCTTATTCTCCTGAAATTACTTTTCAGTGATTAAATTTCAGGAAAAGAAAATAATCATTTATACAACTCCTCCCCTTCTGCCAATAAATAGCTACTTTCAAGGAAGCAGTCAAATTTATATCCACACAATTTGTAATGCTGCAGAATCTCTAGTGATCACCACCCAGCATTCTTGTTTTACAGATCAAACTTAATCTTTTAATAGTAATCATAACAAAGTTGCATATTTGAGTATAGTTTGCAGTTTATGTTCTTCTTTGAACCTAGTACTCACTAGGCAATAAGATATGTTAAGAGTATGATTGCTGCTTTCCTGAGAAGACAAACTTTTGAGTTCTCCCATGTTTCAAGGATTATGGAAGTGCTAGTTGGCAAACATGTTGAGTAGACTGGCCCCATTTTGCATCATTTGTTTGTGGCATTACCATGAATTCATGCATGTAAGGCTGTGCTTACTATGGAGTTTAGGTAAGTAGGGTCCTTGGTTTCTCTTGAAGGAAGGAGTTCAGTCCTAGAACACATTAGAAGCTGATCCAGGATTTCCTCTTACTGGGTTTAATTGCTTTCATTCAGGAAGCAGTGGTGCTGGACAGTTCTCTCCTAAACAAGCAATGAGTGGCCAGGAGCGAGTCCAGGATTTTGGGATCAGAATAATAAAAAAGGTGATATTATTGTGGTCTTGGGCAACTTTCTCCTTTGATTCATCATCCCTTTCAAGTTGAAATGATATTTTTTCATTTTTATCTGGCACTGATCTATTTTTGCAACCTTATTGAATAACAAACATTTGAATGTTGAAACTAGGACATTTGAAACGGTGCCAGTTGTTTCTGGAGTGGTCAGGAAATGAGATTTTTAATTCATGTTCAAGTTACCCTAATGTCCAGGGCACTCATACATACACTACTGGACATCTCCAGGGCAGTGATTCCACCATTTCTTTGGGTTTGGCATAGTTGTTCCAGGACCCTTGTGTGTGTATGTGTGTGTGTGTGTGTGTGTGTGTGTTTGTGTGTGTGTTTGTGTATGTGGGTACACTCATGTGTTTGTGTGTCCAGAAATCTGAATTTTAATAAGCATAATAGGTATTTCCAAGACAGTAACTGAGAAACACTGACATCTAAAAAATAAGCTTCTATTTTTTATTAATATTCTATAAAGGAAGTTGTTCCACTTAATCACAAAAATGTAGTGGCATAAAACAGCCATTTTATTACTCTCACGGATTCTGGGGTTCAGAAATTCAAACAGGGCACAACAGGGCACAACTTTCTCTGTTCCTTGATGTCAAGGGTCTCAGCTAGTGAGATTTGAAGTCTGAGTTACTCTGTTTTTTGGACTGGAATCCTTTGGAGTCTTTTTCATTCACATTCTTGGTAGTTGATGAAGGCTATTGGCTGAGACCTTCCCCGGGCTGTTGGCTGTACAACCTTCACATGGCTTCTGCATGTGTCTCTGCATGGGATAGTTTGGGCTTTCTCACAGCATGGCAGGTGAATTCCAAGAGTAAATGTCTCAAGAGAAAACAAGGTGGGGGTGTGTGTTATTTTTATAACCTAGCTTGGAAGTCACATAATGTCGCTTCTGTCATACTCCATCAGTTTGGGGGAGCTGCAAAGATCTGTCTAGTTTCATGGATGGTCAAAGGGTCATTATAAGAATCCATGTGGGATGAGAGCATTGTGGCTATCTTTGGAAGATAAAATCTGCCATTGGGACCAGTCATTTAATTGAAAACTATCGAAAAATGAGTAAGGGTAAATAGAAGCCCAGTATAGTTGAAAATATTAAGCCAGAACATTTTTCTTGCTGCAAATGAGTTAAAATCTCTTCACCCAGAAGAATTACATTCTATGGTACTAAGAAAACTCACAAATCGTATTAATGAGACATTTCACCAGTCTAGAAGTAATATGAAAAATAAGAGACATTGGCACACTGTGAAATTGGTACATATCATTCTGTCCATAGGAGTGAAAAGATGGACTCGATAAATGGCTGGCTGAATAAGACTTTAGAGTCCAGAAGATTAAGGGCTAGATTTTCAAAATCCAGGCCAAGGATGACATATAAATATGTTACACATGTGCCACCACGTTCTTACTCCCACCATGGAAGATATTGCATAAATAATCAGATCATGGAATTCTTGACTGCTATGTTTGGGCAGGGCCTAGAATCATTGTCAAAATTGTGCTCTAGGCAGCTATTGCCAATGAATTGTTATTGATACATGAGTTAAAACCTACCTCTTATTTAGAAGCAAATAGTGAAGTTTCCTAGATCCCAATATCACTTCAATAAAAATAAATCATGTCATCCCAATTTTATTTATTTTTTCTTTGTAAAAATTGGCAGATATAATAGATTACTATGATAGACATGGTGTTTTTTGGCCTGATCCTTTGGCCAAGGAATGTGGCACATTCTTGCTCAAGATATTCTTGTAGAAAAAATAGGAAAACACTATTTGAATGTAACAACAATGGAAGAGACCAGTTATTGGTATGACAACCCCTCACAAAGGGTGATGACTCCAAGTTGGTTGAAACATTCTGGTGTGTTTGACATTTTGTAAAATCAAAGACTTAAAATTTAAAGGTATTCTAACCACATTTAGAGATGATATGAAGTTGGAGGAGAGCAAATAGGTTATATGATAGAATAATTCAAAAGTATCTTGATATATTGTATCCAACAAGACAAATTCAACAGGTTTTATGGTCTGGTAACTGATTCCCCCCAACCCCAGAAGTACAGAACATATAAACTTGACTTTGGAACAGCATGTGTAAAGAATACTTCTGTATTTTAGTTAAGAGTAAGATCAAATCAACCATGTGATGAGATCTCCAAAAATATCCGCTGTAATTTTAGTGTTTGTTGAAGTTCTTTCTAGAACAAAGACAGTAATAGTTCTGTGCTACAATTCCCTGCTCAGATTAAAAATGGGAGAGTTCATTCAGTGGTGAACACTACAATTTAAAGTTGAATAAAAAAAGCATAGCATTGTCCAGGATTTGTGTTCCTTGGAGAAGAGAAAACTCAGGATATTTCATATAATTTAAGTCATAATATATGGAAGCTTTGTGCCAAGAACTTTACCTTTAAAACCTAATTAACTCTTACACTAACCCTGTAAGGTAGGTAATATTATGACCATTTTATGGATGAGGAAACTGAATCACAGAGTTTAAATAGTTTTTCTAAAGGTACATAGCTATAAAGTGGAAGAGCCAGGATTCTAATACAAGTCTGTGTACCCCAGAGCCCTTAGACCGACTTTGATAGTGGTTCACAAAATTCTAGCACGCGTACACATCATATGGGGAACTTGTATAAAAATGCAGGTTTTCAGGCCCAGATATTCTAAATCAGCAGGTCTTGGATAATTTTCTTTAAAATACTTCAGCATACACTGTATGATATGAACATGTATGTCTGATTTACTTTTAATCTATACACTTGCTGAGGTTAGTTGCCTTAATCAGAAATATGTACTCCAGGGTGATAAGCTATTATTTAATCAAAAGTCCAAAAACCACATGAATGGACCTGGAGATCATCATACTAAGTGAAGTAAGCCAGAAAGAGAAAGAAAAATACCATATGATCTCACTCATATATGGAAACCAAAAAAAAAAAGACACAAATGAACTTATTTACAAAATAGAGACAGACTCACAGACACAGAAAACAAACCTATGGAACTTATGGTTACCAGGGAAGAGGAGGAATAAATTGGGAGTTAGGGATTTGCAGATACTAACTAGTGTATATAAAATAGATAATCAGCAAAGGCCTACTTTATAGCACAGGGAACTATATTCAATATCTTGTAATAATCTACAATGAAAAACTATGAAAAAGAAGATATGCATGTATAACTGAATCACTATGCTGTGCACCAGAAATTAACACAACATTGTAAATCAACTATACTTCAATAAAAAAGTCCACAAACAAGAGGAATTCAATTACATTCATCTACAATGAACATCAGAAATTCTATTTGCCTAATAAATATCAGAACTAGGTATTTCTTGATGAAATTAGTAGTTTCACTATATGTGGATTTCCTGGCGATCTTGTAGAGACACTCACTGCCTTGGCATACACAAAGCATAAACATCTAGCAGGCCCAGCAGTCTGCATCCACAGAAATGGCACCCAGAGCTTGATTCCTCAATGGCCTGTTTCGACTACTAATTTGGAGACTTCTTGGTCTCCTGACTTTGACTGATAGTTGGGTGAATCCTGCTTTCTTTGCTTCCAGTGAACTGCCCACAGAATGTTCTGTCAGAGCTGTTGGAGGAACTGAGAGCTGGAACTCTGTCGAGTTTTGCCAAACTGGTGGTGTGATAGTTGCAAGTTTGCTGAGAAATGCTAGTGTGCGTGTGCCAAGATTCTGTCCAAGACTTGCCTTCAGAGAGCTTGTGGAGAGGAATCTCATAACTTTTACCTATGACTGACTGTTGATGTTTACCAGAAATCCCCTGAAAATTGTGCAGAACCAAGTTGGTCAAGATTTGAATGATTAGAAACAATTAGGTGATTCTGATTTGAGAAGCACCAAATTAACTTTCATCCTTTTCCTGTTTAAATGGGGGACTGATGAAGATTGGGTTGTGGATTGGGTGAAGGCCAGATCTTTCTTTTTTTAAAAAAGTCCTCTATAATCTTGGGGGTTAATCAATTAAAATAAAAGATTTAATGAAAAGCATTTGTTTTGGTTAGTAAAAAGGAAAAAAGTTTGTTTTCCTCAACACCTTCTTAAAGCCCCACAGCCAAGAGCTTCCTGTGAGTGTTTCAGACTGAACTACGGCAAAGAGCCCCCATCTATGATTCAATGAAATTTGCAAAGTCACTGTCATTTCACAAGCGCACATAATTGAGTTATATGTTTTTTTTTTTTTAAAATGACTTTCCTATCTTCAAGTGATAGGACAGATACATCTGGTAGAAAATCATGTGTTTCATTAAAATGCTGTGCTTTTGATTCTACTATTATTGTTTGTGCTTGAATTATGCTAAGTATGACCCTTCAAGGCTAGTCTAGGAAAAAAAATCACGGCCTAACATGATTTTTGCAAAATTTCTCATGATGAAAAAGCATTGGAATGTTTTTTGGAATAGATCTTATGGGAACAGATAACATTAATTCTTGAAATATTTAAGCCTATTCCTTCATAGATAGACAATAAATGCAGTGAAAATAATGTGCCTTACATGTGTAATGGAAACTGTATAAATGTTTGTTGACAAACTTTTTGATTGATATAGAGCAAGTGAAGGAAGTATTAAATGCGGCAGAAAGTTGAACAGGCATGTGGCAATGATATTATAAAACTAGTGTGTGACGCTGCTGAATATAAAAGAATATAGGAGCTTCTGAATCTTAAGAAATTAATGACTATGATGTGATTTTCGCGTGGAAGGCAAAACCATTAGGGAAGACATCCCTTCAACCTTAGATGGAAAAATGTCAGTAGCTGAAAGCCAAGGAGACCATTTTCTGCCTGGGAATTTGAATTGAAGAGAAAAGAGGATCATTAAACTGTTAGTGGGGATTTTTCAAAACTTTGAAGTGGTGCCCTTCGTTTTCACAAGACCACAATACATTCCTTCAAATCCATCAAGCTCATTTGCATCTCCGCATTGTTTAGTGGCAAAGGAGACAATGTTTATCTTTATCAGAGATGGTGCAACATTTTATAGTGGCTACTAAGTCATCAAAAGAGGAGAAATTCTATTGCACATAATTTTAGTAAGTGTAATAAAATATTTGAGTTATGTGGATATCAAAATACAACATGGAATCTAGTTCTGTCATGATTGATGGTCCTAAACATCCCTTCAACTTCTCAAATGCTACAGATGATGGTGACTTTATACTGTTTTGTTACCATTTCTTCTGACTTTCTTTAACAATATTTACTGATCCTAGAACAAATGTACATTGAGAAAAACTTCCTTTTTCTCAGGAAATAGTAAAGGCTGCTAATTTGATATAACAGATTACCCCGTTTGTTGATATTTTAACACTGATTATACATCTGATGCCAAATAAACAACTCAGTTTAGTTTGTCTGATAATTAAAGGTATGCTGGTTATTTGATGACATGTAAATCAAACAACAATTTGACTAAAATTTTAATTTCTTAATAGTTTCTTGGGTTTTTCCCTTCTAAAATTGCAAGTTATATTAAGGAACTTCCTGTTTTGTGTGTTGTGGTTCCCCAGAGAACAGAACATTAAGAACAAGAATAGTTTAACAATAAAAAGAGACCAGGAAATGAGGGGGTGATGTGGGAGTACTATGTCAAGAAAATGGCAGAAATGCTAGTTAACTTTCTTGATTTATAATAAACAAAATCTACTCTTTAATCACACTATTCTATAGACTATTTCTTTAACCAGTCATGACTTTAATGATGATCATGGTATTTACTTTAAATTTTTTTCTCTTTCAAATTGTTTCTTTGTTCATCTCATAGCATGTTATGTTTAATAGAAGCTAGGTTTGTGTTTTTTAAAATGGTATTTACAGAGACTATTTATGTAAATTCCCCACTCTGCTGTGGTAGCCTGATTCTTCAGATGCTCCTGCTGTTGTAGACTGGGTGCAGCTCTGGACTCACTCAACTGTTGAACTTGTAGGGGCTTTGGAGTTGATCTTGCCCAACCCCATTTCACAGATGGTGAAACAGGATGAAAGACGTTGAATGACTTGGCTCATGCTTGTTATTGGCAGGCCTTGAGCTCCAGCCTGGTTTTGTCCATCTCAATCAAATGATTTCTTTTTTTTTCTCTCTCTTAAGTTAAACTTTTATTTTGATTGTTGTATATTCACATGCAGTTTTAAGACATAGTAGAGATTGTGTGTATCATTTACTATTTCCCCCAGTGGTAACATCTTGCAAAACTATAGTGCAATGTCACAACTGGGATGTTAACCTTGATTCAGTCAAGATACAGAGTAGTTCTATCACTACAAGGATCCCCCACACTGTTCTTTTATGGCTACACCCACCTTCTTCCCACCCAACCCACTCTTTGACTGTTGGCACTCATGCTAATCTCTTCTCCATTTCTATAATTTTGTCATTTCAAGAATGTTGTATAACTGGAAACATACAATATGTAATCTTTTGAGATTCACTTTTTTTTTTTATTCAACATAATGCTCTGGGGATTCATCTAGATTGTTCTGTGTATCAGTTTGTTTCATTGCCAAGTAGTAGGGATATACCACATTAACGCTTTTTTTTCAGAGATGATTTCTCTTCCAATCTTGGGGATTCTCAGCCATCTCTACACTCAGGGATAAGAAACATATTTTTAAAGCAATAGTTCGATTTTGCCAATCCTCCTTTTATGTTTGGAGAGACTTAGGAAAAGTAATTGTAAAGACAGCAGAGATCCATAGAGTATAAAAGATGTTTCGTGGTACCTCAGCCTCCTTGTTTTATGATGAGAGTGGGGAGGACTTCAGAGAAGGTCTCCATACTTCAGAGGACATTTCCTAAGGGATACGATGAGAAGAGACCATGTGCATGCAAGGCAGCCTTCTCAGGGGACCAATATCTCAACTATTAAACAGGCAAAACAGTTGCAGATCTCACTCTCATGTCACAAAGGAGATTTGCAGGTGCCAGTCATCATTACTGAAAGTGGAGTGTGGCCAGAAGACATGATTTAGCACCTGTCCACTCTCGAAATGTGCTGTGGGTTTTAATGATCTGAAATAGCTGAGATTTGGCTCCTGCATTAAACCCTAAAGATAGATTCTTTAGAAAGGCAAAATGCTCATAGGTGAAGAATGTGTTTTAATTCTTGAATTAAATTTTAGTTCAACTCACAGTGGGCTGCCTGGCATTTGCCCTGTGGACATTCAGAGGTCAGAAAAACTTCCACAATGTCAGAACTGTCAATTAAGAGATGGGAGGTCACAGAGCCACACTCCAGCTCCTCATCTATCAGTGTATTTATGTGTTCTAACCATTTGAAGATGACTTGAAGACATGGTAGTAGAGGGAGGAAGAAGTGGCCTAGAGAATAGTGGAATTAGAGTATGGGGTTGAGGGAAGCACAGTTATTTGAAGAACTATTAGATGAAAGACAAAGACTATGGAAACAGAAAACGAGTAAAGGTAGAGGGTGGGGGAATATGACATAGCTTACAGAATCTGATAGACAGTTTTAAAGAAATATTCCTTAATGTAAAGTGAGGTATACATGTGGTGTGAACCCTAGAATGGCTTGGAGGTGAAATGATGTGGAGGTAAGGGGCATGGGAGAGGGACTTGTGCGGGAGCATGAGGAACTCTTACGGCCAAGCTGAGTAGGTCTCAGGCGCTGGAAGGGACTAGAAAGAAAGTACTTATTAATTTAGATCCTTATTTTCACATCAGCAGTTTCAATTTGAAGTTGCCTGTCTTTCACTCAGTAATTAAATGTCTTTTTAATGCCGATAAATTTTCCTGCCAGTGCTGTGAAATCTGTTGTGAAGCTGAAGGGGTAATCAGACTGGAATTAAAAAATGAACAGTTTGGAGAGTCATTTCTGTGACTTCTGGGGTCAGAAATAATTTATCATCCTTCAGAAGGCCAGGCTGCTTGTATCTCTGCCTGCTCTGATTTCTGCTAGCTTATCCCTGTGGTGGGGGCTGGCTTTGAATTTTGCCCATAAACACTTAGATATGATTTTTATGTAACATGTTTCTCTCTCTAGTGTCTCTCATTCCCAGAGGTGTGTTCTCAACAAGGTTAACTCCAGTCTTCCTGGAGTACAAAGTCACAAATAAGGAGTTATCAAAATATCTAGGCTGTGGAAAGATATTCCATGCTCTTGGACTGGAAGAATTAATATTGTTAAAATGGCCATACTACCCAAATCAATCCACAGATTTAATGTAATCCCTATCAGATTACCCAAGACATTTTCACAGAACTAGAACAAATAATCCTAAAATTTGTATGGAATCACAAAAGATCCAGAATTGCCAAAGCAAAAGAATGAAGAAAAAGAATGAAGCTGGAGGAATAACCCTCCCCGACTTCAGACAATACTACAGAGCTACAATCAAAACAGCATGGTATTGGTACAAAAACAGACATATGGATCAATGGAACAGAATAGAGAGCCCAGAAATAAACCCACAAACTTTTGGTCAATTAATCTTTGACAAAGGAGGCAAGAACACACAATGGATTAAAAATAGTCTCTTCAGCAAATGGTGTTGGGAAAACTGGAAGGCTGCATGTAAATCAATGAAGTTAGAGCAATCCCTCACAGCATACACAAAAATAAACTCAAAATGGCTTAAAGACTTAAACATAAAACTATAACTATAAACTTCTTAGGAGAAAAATAGGCAAAACATTACCTGACATAAATCTCAGCAATATTCTCTTAGGGCAGTCTCTTAGGGCAGTCTACCCAGTCAATAGAAATAAACAAATGGGACCTGATTAAATTTGTAAGCTTTTGCACAGCAAAGGAAACCATAAACAAAACAAAAAGACAACCCATGGAATGGGAGAAAAATATTTGCAAAAGGTGAGACTGATAAGGGCTTAATTTCCAAAATACAGAAATAGCTCATACAACTTAGTAAGAAAAAAACAAACAACCTAATCTAGAAATGGGCAGAAGACCTAAACAAGCAATTCTCCAAGGAAGACATACAAATGGCCAATAGGCACATGAGAAGATGCTCAATATTGTTAATTATCAGAGAAATGCAAATCAAAACTACAATGAGATATCACCTCACACCAGTCAGAATGGCCATCATTCAAAAATCCACAAATGACAAATGCTGGAAAGGCTGTGAAGAAAAGGGAACCCTCCTACACTGCTGGTGGGAATGCAGTTTGGCACAGCCACTGTGGAAAACATTATGGAGATTCCTCAAAAGACTAGGAATAGACTTACCGTATGACCCAGCAATCCCGCTCCTGGGCATATATCCAGAAGGAACCCTACTTCAAAATGACACCTGCACCCCAATGTTCATAGCAGCACTATCTACAATAGCCAAGACATGGAAACAGACTAAATGCCCATCAACAGATGACTGGATAAAGAAGTGGTATATTTATACAAAGGATTACTACTCAGCCATAAAAAATAATAAAATAATGCCATTTGCAGTAACATGGATGGACTGGAGATTGTCATTTTAAGTGAAGCAAGCCAGAAAGAGAAAGAAAAATACCATATGATATCACTTATATGTGGAATCTAAAAAAACAAAAGCCAAATGAACTTACTTACAAAACAGAAACAAACTTACAGACATAAAAAACAAACTTATGGTTACCAGTGATGGAAGCAGGGGGGAAGGGATTGGGAGTTTGAGATTTTCAGATACTAACAAATATATATATATATAGATAGTCAACAAGTTCATACTGTATAGCACAGAGAACTATATTCAATATCTTGTAGTAACTTATGGTGAAAAAGAATATGAAAACAAATGTATGTATGTTCATATGTGACAGAAACATTATGCTGTACACTAGAAATTGACACAACATTGTAAACTAACTATACTTCAATTAAAACAAACAAACAAACAAAGTAAAAAAAGATATATATACACACACAAAGTAAAAAAAGATACCAAAAAAAAATCTAGACTGCTGGTAAGTTGAGGTAGGTGTGAAGTTTCAGGTGAGATTATTACAAATTCCCTGGCTCTTTCTACATTGGATGGTAAGTATGAAAATTTAGTTGGATTCCCTTCTTGTGGTAGGACTCAACCTCCACCCCTGTAAGTCCAGTGGGCCACTTCTGGTCTCCCCCCTAGGCGGCTGCTGTGGTATTGCTGCTAACTATTTATGCAATTTCTGTCTTCAGGTTTCAGATTTAACAACAAAGCTTGTTGGTTTCATAAAGGAGAGAAATCAGCATTCTCCAGAAGTGCATTCTAGGGTTGGGTAGGGTAGGTACATCCTCCAGGTAAAGGAAACAGTGCAAAGGAGAGTGAAGTGAAATGGATGGCTCCTCTGGGGCTGCCTCCAGCACCAGCTTTTGGCACTGAAGGTGTAGAAAGGAATTGGTGCTAGTTTCCCAAAGAAGTTTGTCTTTGCCAAGTCTCCCAGGAGGGACAGGACCTCATGGCTAAAGGAGATTTTGAATTGATGGGTGCCATCTTCTTGAAAAAACAATCCGTCTCCCACCCTTTCCAGCACTGATATTTTTTCTTGCTCTCGGTGTCTCTTCATAGGCAAGAGGGGCATAAAAAAGCAGCATAGAAATTCAGAGCATAAACTCTAATAAACCAGACTTCTTGGGTTTGAAATGAAGCATTGCCACTTACGTAAGCTTTGCACATGACCTAACTATTCAGTGCCCTCATTTTCCCTCTTCTGTAAAGTAGGGATAATACTACCTATTTCACTGGGGTTTTTTTTGTAAAGATTAAGTAAGTTTATAAATGTATTCCAATTATCTATTTCTGTAGAATAACTTCAAACTTAGTATGTTAAAACAACAATGATCATTTTACTATTATTGCTCATGGTTGTAGCAGTTGATTGGGTTCAGCTGCACCACTCCTATTCAGGATCTACTATACAGATGCAGTCAAATGGTGGCTGGGGCTGAAGACATCTTGACCTCGGTGAGGCTGTTGTTGGAACACCTCCATCTGGACTCTCCATGTGGCTTGGGCTTCCTCGCAGCATGGAAACTGAGTTCCAAGAGCAAATGTTCCAATAGACCCATATGAAAGGTGTGTCACCTTTAATGAAATAGCCTCAGAAGTCACATGGCATCACTTCTTCCAGAAGCCATTGAATGAAGGAGTCATAAAGGTCCATTCTGGTCAGGGGAAAGGTCAAAGATCCTACCACTCAGTAAGAGGAGTGTCAACATCACTCTGTAAGAAGAGTGTAGGGGATGGGGTAGATTGTGGTACCCATCTTTGGAAAAGCCAATATGCCACAGAATGTAGACCACATAGAACAGTATCTGGTTCAGGTGAATGCTCCATAAGCATTAGTTATCATCATTTACTGGATTCCAAGCCTACTGGTCCCCAAATGGGACAGCTAACCATGTCTTATCCCAGCCTCATTTCTGAAGAAAGTTTGGGTAAAAGTTACCCTTAACCTTGTGGTTTTAATGATGCTACTACAGACGGGTGTCTAGGGCTCTGTGAGGGGGAATTCCTAGGTCTGAGACTGTTGTATCCTTTGGCAGTCAACCTTGAGGTGAAGGACAAGGATGAAATTCAAGCTAGCTTGGAAATGTGCCTGGGTCATTTGGTCATAGCATGATGACGGCGATGTGGGAAAGCAAGTCCATTTCACTCCAGCACAGTTCACCCATACACTTTCCAAGTGACCCAGCATAATCAGTCTCCAGAAGGAGCTGACTACAGTCCCACCGTTGTGTCTACTGAGGCTTGTAAGCTTAGGATACAGCTGAGTAAAATTTTCCTTGGCAGTGGGCAGTGTCCCTCCGAGGCTGAATGCCCCTGAAGCCAATCATCACGTGGACATCTTGGGAACAGTTTGTTTGACTTTAGAGTGACCTTCATCTGAACCTGAATCTCAAAGGTGAATGGATTAGGTAGTTTAGTCATGGGAACCCTAGTCCAAAGCCAGAGCTTTAGTGCTTTTGTTGCAAGCAAATGAAACAGAGGAAACAGCTTCTCGTGGGCCATCTGCTTTTTTATGGACCAAATAGCACCACCAACAAGCCTTGGGCCATGGGCAGCGTTGACAGACCGAAGCAGCTTTCTCCAAATATGTGTGGAAACTCCATGACTCATTTCCCTTTTCCTAATATGATATCTGCCAATTTAAGGCAAAAAAAAAAAAAAAAAAGTTAAACAGTAGCTTTGTTCTTCTTTTCAGAGAAAAGAATCTATATGACTCAAACAGGAAAGCAAAACAACTAGAAACTTTAGAGTGGCCCTAAAAATGTTCAAATGTGAAAACCACAAGGGAGGCTTGCACTGTCTATGTAGTTATAATTCAGCTATGTGTAAATTTACCTAAGGTTTTTGTCACTTAGGTATAGCCTTCTAAAGCTTCTCATGGAGATTCTGGGATTAGAGTAAGCTACCTGTTAAATTTGGTGGTAACTCCGCAGTTCATTGTTAAGTCCTTGTGGATGGATTGCATTGGCTCAGTATTGACATAAAGGGAGTGGTAAAAGCAAACAGCCCAGACCTCCACATCAGAGTCTCACATTGGCTTGTTCCATCTGCTCGTGGCCTTGAAAGGCATCCTGAGTAGAACTGCCTTTCTGTAGATCCACTGAGGGAGAAATGAGATGATCAGAGGAGGTCACGGGTTGGTGAATGATTCTAATTAATTCATGCTCACAGTGCAGAGGCCAATGAAGAATGAAGGGAACATAAGGAACAGGAATTAAAAAATAATAAGAGAGCTTATTGTATGAGATGACATTGCCATCTGAGGACTAATAACATCTGATTATTGTTCTAGGCTGACATTTCAGGCTGCAACTCTTATCCCAAACCAAAGCAAAGATTAATATATAATATTTGTATAGCATCCGTATCTTGGCTTGATTTCACCTGAAAGCAACACAGATAAGGGCTTGGGTTCAAGTAATTTATTTGAAAGGCAGTAAGCACAAATGAGGGACAAAGGGAAAAATCAATAAAAGGTGTGTTAATGAGCCGTGGGCACCTAGATCTCAGTCCTCCTGGGGACACTTTGAAGAATTATGTTTAGCACATCTCAGAATTGTCCCACAAAAGGATAAGGAATCTGGGGCAACTAGTCTTTGGTTTCCCTTCCTTTGTGGTTGAGATTTGCCCCTAAGGATGTTCACTTTCAATCTTTCTCATTTTTTCTTTCTCTCTCTCTCCTCCTCCCTTCCTTCTTTCCTCTTGCTCTTTCTCTTTTTTCATTCCATTCATCCATCTATGCTAGGCTTGTACGTTAATTAGACTCTAGTGATAATGTAAAAACCATGTCCAGTTGAATTTTGATTGAATATATCTAGATAGATAAATAAATGTTAATGGAACTATTCAGAAAAGCATAGGTAGCCTGTCCACACTTTCTCTTATAAAACAGTATTCTCTCATCTGTCTGAAATAGGGGGAGAAGATATGTTACCCCATCCACCATCTGGTCTCAGGACAAAATGACTGGAGTTTGTTCTAAAAGATAACTGGCCATTCATTCCTCTACTTCATGGATTCTACTTTTAAAAGAGTCAGTGTATTATGTCTCCCCAAACTCACACTGCTTCTTCTGGATCCATTCAGAACCTGAAACTTTTACAAAAGAATAAAGCAGGATGCATTAAGGGCCTGCGATGAAGCATTGACTCTTGAGAGATCTGGTTCCCTTGAATAAAACTATGGAACTAGGGGAAGAGACCAGGCAATATTGTATCCTGGGTATTGTCATTTTCAACATACTCCAGTAATTCAGAGTATCAGAGAATCAAGCAATAGGGTTAGAGGGTCATTTTAATTCAGTACATTAAAGCTGCATATAACAAATACCTGCTCAATACAAGAAACAAAAAAGAGGGCTTTGTACTAAGTCTTTGAAATCTAATGTATATTTTATTTTATTTATTATATATATTTTAAATTGAAGTAGTGGGTTAATAATGTTGTGCTAATTTCTGGTGTATAGCATAGTGATTCATTTATAAATATCATTAATAATTTTTGTATTGATAACATATTACCATCCTAATATTTTGGATGCAATACTAAGTTAAAAAAAATATATTAATAAAATTAAAAAAAAGAGAGGACTTTGCTTGTCATGTTGCTTTCCAGATGCCAATCTAAGAACCAGCTCTCAGGAGGATGAGAATTCTGGCAAATACTGATGGCTCTTTCCTCATTTGATGATGACTACAGAAAGAGAAAAAACAAGAACAATATGAAATCTGTGGAAAGGTGAAGGAAGGGAAATATTCTGAAGTCTCAGAGAACGTAGCTCCAAGAACGGAAACAGTATATACCTAGGGATGAATAAGGATATTTATGACTAAGGAACAAGTAGAAGTTTTTAAAAAATCTTGGGAGTTCTCAATATCATTCAAGAAAACTCAGACTCTATGAAATAGAAAATCATAGGGAGAGAAAAGACTGAGATAGGAAGACAATGCATGTATGGAAAAATAATACAAGCCCCCTTTTACAAAGGGAAAATATGAAATCAAAAATATGTGTCTTCTTTTAAAAAGACAGTCTGCTTGAAGGAAAACTAAAAGGCAAATTTTTTGAATCTAAAAATGCTATGTTTATTTAGATGCTGTGTTGCAGATTCCCTGCCCTGTTTATAAGGACACCGAGTTTACAAATCAGTAAACAGTAAAGAGCTTTTGTTAGCTGACTTATTAACTGGAGGTAATGTTCTCTACTACCTAAATTTGATTTAGTCTTGCCGCTTTATCATAACTGACAAGGTCCTCTGTTGTGTTTTCCTGTCATTCATAGTCAAGCAAAATGGATGTCCTTGTCAAATTGTTTTATTAGGGAGCTTGTATTTATCAGTCTGAAATTTAAACATTACTGTTTTTATAAATATTAAAGTTGGTGAAACAAATTTTAGATAATTGTGAAGAGATGTGAAACTTGGCTAGTGTAGGAGATGGTAAGAGTTCATTCATGATGACTGTGTAATTCATTTCGTATGTTAGAAACATATGTTGAACTCACTGGATTTTCTCCCTTTCTCCTTTCTGCTTCTTTCTGGGTTTTTTTTCCTCTATATAGATACACAGTATAATTTTTGGAATTTGAGACAACAGACCATTGTTGTCTTTTCCCTACAATGGTTTAAAAATAAAAGTGCTCCCGGAAATGCCTAAACTAAAAGTATAATGGTGAATGAGACATTGAAAGTTAACAAAGAAACTAGGAATGCAACAGCAGTAAAAAGTAGACTTCACACTGCAGAAACCTAATTAGAACATGAGGGATTTTCTCCATGAGCTTGGGAAAAAAAGGTAAATTAAAAAGACACACACTTTATGAAAGTGAAGATTACTGACATGGAAATAGAGAATCAGTAATTTATATTCAGAAGCAGAGGTGTTTCATGGGGGCAGAAACAGAAACAGTGAGAACAAAAACCATGATCAAATAAAAACTATTTGACCCCCCAAAAATAGGATATACATTCTTTTCAAGTGCACATGGAACATTTTCCAGGATCGATCATGTACTTGGGCACAAAAGAAACCTCAACAATTTTAAGAAGATAGAAATTATCTCAAGCATCTTTACTGACCACAATGCCATGAAACTGGAAATCAACAACAGAGAAACAAAGGAGAAAAAAAGGAAAGCATGGAGATTAAACAATATGTTATTGAAAAAACATGATCAATGAGGAAATCAAAGCTGAAATTAAAAAATACCTTGAGACAAATGATAATGAAAGCACAGCCACTCAAAACCTATGGGACACAGCAAAGGCAGTGCTAAGAGGGAAGTTTATAGCGATACAGGCCTTCCTCAAAAAAGAAGAACAATCTCAAAGAAACAATTTAACCCACCACCTGAATGAATTAGAAAAAGAAGAACAAAAAGCCCCAAAAAGCAGCAGAAGGAAGGAAATAATAAAGATCAGAGAGGAATTAAATACAATAGAGATTAACAAGACCATAGAAAAAATCAACCAAACCAAAAGCTGGTTTTTTGAAAAAGTAAATAAAATCGACAAACCTCTGGCCAAACTCACAAAGAAGAAAAAAGAGAGAGCACAAATTAGCAAAATAAGAAAGGAAAATGGAGAAATTACAACAAACAAAATAGAAATACAGAATATCATACGAGAATATTATGAAAAAGTATATGGAACCAAACTGGATAACCTAGAGGAGTTGGACAAGTTTCTGGAAACATACTGTCCACCAAAACTGAATCAAGAAGAATCTGAACACTTGAACAATCTGATCACTAGAAAGGAAATAGAAATAGCAATTAAAAACCTCCCTACAAATAAAAGTCCAGGACCGGATGGCTTCACCGGGGAATTCTACCAAACATACAAAGAAGAACTCATACCAGTCCTTCTCAAACTCTTCCAGACGATTGAAAAGGAGGGAATACTCCCAAACTCATTCTATGAAGCCACCATCACCCTGACACCAAAACCAGGCAAAGACACTACAAAAAAAGAGAATTATAGGCCAATATCACTGATGAACATAGATGCCAAAATCCTCACCAAAATTTTAGCAAATAGAATCCAACAACACATAAAAAAGATTATACATCATGACCAAGTGGGGTTCTTCCCAGGGACACAAGGCTGGTTCAACATACGCAAATCAATCAGTGTAATACATCACATCAACAAGAGAAAGGACAAAAACCACATGATCATCTCAATCGATGCAGAAAAAGCATTTGATAAAATTCAACACCCATTTATGATAAAAACTCTCGCCAAAGTGGGTATAGAGGGAACATATCTCAACATAATAAAAGCTATATATGACAAACCTACAGCCAGCATAGTACTCAACGGTGAAAAACTCGAAAGCTTCCCACTAAAATCTGGGACAAGACAAGGATGCCCACTATC
This sequence comes from Camelus bactrianus, assembly GCF_048773025.1. Classification (NCBI taxonomy): domain Eukaryota; kingdom Metazoa; phylum Chordata; class Mammalia; order Artiodactyla; family Camelidae; genus Camelus; species Camelus bactrianus. The sequence goes on along the minus strand of NC_133540.1, from coordinate 86,387,299 downwards.
ACCACTCCTATTCAACATAGTCCTGGAAGTCCTAGCCACAGCAGTCAGGCAAGAGAAAGAAAAGGGATCCAAATTGGAAAAGAAGAGGTAAAAGTGTCATTATATGCTGATGACATGTTACTATATATAGAAAACCCTAAAAGGTCCACACAAAAGCTACTAGAGCTGATTGAAGAATTCAGCAAGGTAGCAGGTTACAAAATTAACGTTCAAAAATCAGTTGCATTTCTTTACACTAATGATAAATCAACAGAAGAAGAAAGTAAAGAAACAAACCCCTTTAAAATAGCACCCAAAGTAATAAAATATCTGGGAATAAATCTAACCAAGGAGGTGAAAGAATTATACACAGAAAACTATAAACCATTGGTGAAGGAAATTAAAGAAGACTTTAAAAAGTGGAAAGATATTCCATGCTCTTGGATTGGAAGAATCAATATTGTTAAAATGGTCACACTGCCCAAGGCAATCTACAGATTTAATGCAATCCCTATCCAATTACCCGGGACATATTTCACAGAACTAGAAAAAATCATAATAAAATTCATATGGAACCATCAAAGACCTAGAATTGCCAAAGCATTACTGAAGAGAAAGAAAGAGGCTGGAGGAATAACTCTCCCAGACTTCAGACAATACTATAGAGCTACAGTCATCAAGACAGCATGGTATTGGTACCAAAACAGACATATAGACCAATGGAACAGAATAGAGAGCCCAGAAATGAACCCACAAACTTTTGGTCAACTCATCTTTGACAAAGGAGGCAAGAATATACATTGGAATAAACACAGTCTCTTCAGCAAATGGTGTTGGGAAAACTGGACAGCAGCATGTAAAACAATGAAGCTAGAACACTCCCTTACACCATATACAAAAATCAACTCAAAATGGATTAAAGACTTAAACATAAGACAAGATACAATAAACCTCCTAGAGGAAAACATAGGCAAAACATTATCTGACATACATTTAAAAAATTTTCTCCTAGAAGAAATTAAAACAAGCATAAACAAACGGGACCTAATGAAACTTACAAGCTTCTGCACAGCAAAGGAAACCAGAAATAAAACAAGAAGAAAACCTACGGAATGGGAGAAAATTTTTGCAAGTGAAACCGACAAAGGCTTGATCTCCAGAATATATAAGCAGCTCATACGACTCAATAAGAAAAAACTAAACAACCCAATCCAAAAATGGGCAGAAGACCTAAACAAGCAATTCTCCAAGGAAGACATACAAATGATCAAAAAGCACATGAAAAAATGCTCAATATCACTAATTATCAGAGAAATGCAAATCAAAACTACAATGAGATATCACCTCACACCAGTCAGAATGGCCGTCATTCAAAAATCCACAAATGACAAATGCTGGAAAGGCTGTGGAGAAAGGGGAACCCTCCTACACTGCTGGTGGGAATGCAGTTTGGTGCAGCCACTATGGAAAACAGTGTGGAGATTCCTCAAAAGACTAGGAATAGACTTACCATATGACCCAGGAATCCCACTCCTGGGCTTGTGTCCAGAAGGAAATCTACTTCAGGATGACACCTGCACCCCAATGTTCATAGCAGCACTATTTACAATAGCCAAAACATGGAAACAGCCTAAATGTCCATCAACAAGTGACTGGATAAAGAAGAAGTGGTATATGTACTCAGCCATAAAACCGACAACATAATGCCATATACTACTCAGCCATAAAAACCCGACAACATAATGCCATTTGCAGCAACATGGATGCTCCTGGAGAATGTCATTCTAAGTGAAGTAAGCCAGAAAGAGAAAGAAAAATACCATATGAGATCACTCATATGTGGAATCTAAAAAACAAAAACAAAAACAAACAAACAAACAAAAACAAAGCATAAATAAAGGACAGAAATAGACTCACAGACAGAGAATACAGACTTGTGGTTACCAGGGGAGTGGAGGGTGGGAAGGGATAGACTGGGATTTCAAAATTGTAGAATAGACTACACTGTATAGCACAGGGAAATATACACAAAATGTTATGATAACTCACAGAGAAAAAAATGTGTCAATGAGTGTGTATATGTCCATGAATAACTGAAAAATTGTGCTGAACACTGGAATTTGACACAACATTGTAAAATGATTATAAATCAATAAAAAATGTTAAAAAAAATAAAAATAAAAATAAAAACTATTTGGAACTTCAGTGAGAATGAGAGAGAGAGAGAAAGGAATGGAGGGAGGGAAGAAAAGAGATGCAGAGTGATTGGCTGATAGGCCTCCTCACATTCCAGGCTAAACCAATGCTAAGAGCCCAGTGTGGGCCCACATCCAATAGTGTGCTGGAGAAAGCTCACACGAACTTGTGAGATCTGATTTTTACATTTTCAGAAATTCTGTGAGCTGGTCGTTAAACATAGCCATTATTAAAAGCGGAAAGTCATAAACTTACAATTAAGTAAATTATATGAAGAACAAAGATAATAAATAGTCAAAACATCACTGCATAATTATTTTATGACATGTTACCATTATCTGTGCTCTCGAGGTTATTTACGCCTACTGCATCTGTGTAGAGGGAACACTACACAACCGTGTGCTGCCCTGTATCTCTTCCCGACTCTGGGCTCAGTGGCGTCACGTTGGTTATTTGAAATCAGCCATGGTGGGAGTATTTACAGCATTGAAATCAATAAATGCTACAAATCAGGGCTTAGTTTATTGTTTTGTTGGTTATCTAGACTTGTAGAAAGTAGATGGAGAAAGCATTAATAATGGAGATTGAACTTAACAGTGTGCCAAGTTTATAGTCATTATGTCGTGCATAGCACCAAAAAATTGAAGAAACATTCTTCCAGCAAATAACTTAATAATAATTAAAAAGAAGGGAATAGAATAATTATCATAATTTGTTAGTGGTTGTAGTGATTTCCTGGTTCAAGACGTCTAAGATATAGAAAGAGCCAGGCTTTATAAGCTCTGTAACATTATTTCTTGAATGTTTAAAAAGGAATTTGCTTTATTCTCTCAGTTTCCTGAGAAATATCGGTTTTTCTTATCTCACTCTGCTTGCAATTTTTTTTGTTTGTTTGTTTTGGATTGTTTGTAAGTTAAGATAGTTCTCCTTTCTATGGCACTTCTGTTAAATGGCTTTGTTCCCTTTAATCTATAACCATATTATGGCTCTTACCCTTTTCCATTTCCAAAATATTTATCTTTTTTGTTCACCACAAAGAGCATGTTTATTAGTTTTCAGTAACCTTATTCAGGTTATTCTTTCTTAAAATTTTATTAAGACTTTATTCATTTATTTATTCTTTATTGAAGTATAGTCAGTTTACAATGTTGTGTCAATTTCTGGTGTACAGCATAATAGTTCAGTCACACACAGAGATACGTATATTTATTTTCACATTCTTTTTCATTAAAGGTTACTACAAGATATTGAATATAGTTCCTTGTGTTATACTGAAGAAAATTCTTAAATTTATATATATAGTAGTTAGTATCTGCAAATCTAGAACTCCCGATTTATCCCTTCTCACCCGCCCCACCCCCCGGTAACTATAAGTTTGTTTTCTATGTCTGTGAGTCTGTTTCTGTTTTGTGAATAAGTTCATTTGTCTTTTTTTTTTTTTTTAAATTCCACATATAAATGATATCATATAATATTTTTCTTTCTTTTTCTGACTTACTTCACTTAGGATGACAATCTCTAGGTCCATCCATGTTGCTGCAAATGGCATTATTTATTATTTTTTATAACTGAGTGTACTCCATTATATACCACAACTTCTTTATCTCAACTCTGACTAATATACTTTTATAACTCCTAGTGAGGGTTAGAAGGGGCCTCCTGATGAGCCTCTGTGTGCGATGATCTAACCAGTGGTTAAATTACCCCTTGTGTACCTCTCTATCTCGTTTATTATCCCTCCACTAAACATACTATAATCCGTGTGGATCCTACAGGTCCATATTTTACTGTCAGAGCCACCTCCTCATATAGGTGGCTTTCTTGGTATGTGATGTCTTTACATCCCTGGAAGGGGTCCCTTTGTTTCGCCTGATGATTTCTACCACTCATTAGCTCAGTCTGAGTTGCCTTATGTTCCTTTTAATGGGCTTATCCCCAAAGGGCATTAGGTAGACGTATCTTTGAATATATGCGACATGCTTTCTTTATTTCCCTTTCTTTTTTGCTTTTTCTGGATTTATTTTAACCCAAGATTATTGGAGGGTCTTTAGATTTAACATCCAACACGTCCTAGTTTGGGCTTGTTTTTTTTACCATCTTAACCATTTTTAAGTATAGAGTTCAGTGGTGTTAAGTTTATTCAATTGCTGTACAACAGATATCCAGAAATTTTTCATCTTGCAAAACTGAAACCCTATACCCATTAAATAACAAATCTCTTTCCCTTTTAGGTTTGATTTTACATTATGAGATAACAACATGTAACAAAACAATTCTCAAGGAAAGTAACAGCTCCCAATTCCTAGGATACAGTTTTATGTAAAGTTGAGGATGTTAGGGTGGTTATTTTAAAACTATGGAGAAAAAACCCATCCAGAAGAAATTTTTATCTCTTTGGGTGTAATAGTCATCATCTATCTGTATCTATAACCATATACATCAATATCTATACCTACAGATACTTGGCCTCTGAATCATCAATATTTTTAAATACAAAACAACCATAGCCATGAGTGACGTGCAGCACACAGGACCCAGACCATTTTTGCAGGACTTCTTAAATGCATTTGTGACTACAGTGCCCTCTCCTCCTGGTGTTCTAACTTTATGCAATTTCTAGCTATGAGACAGTCCTAAATCTTTCCAGTCCCAGAGGAAGCCTACCATCTGCTCATCAAACTTAGAGTAGTTGGAGGGAGCAGCTGCAATTTCTATCTGGATTTGAATGTGTATGTGTTAGTCATTAAGAAAAAAAATTGTGCTCATTTATGTTTTGAGTCATAACTATGCCATCAATTGGTCTCAACAAAGCTGTCAATGCCAATCCCAAGGGAGCGAGATCTGGGTTCTATTCCCAGCAATACTTTCCTGGCAGATTTTGGGTAACTCATATCAAATTCTCTCTTGTCTCCATCTAAAAATGGAAAATGATTTTCAAAAAATTCACCTTTTTCTCTTTTTGAGAATAAAGAGGTGGCTCTTTGGATCTCCTATCTTATTTTGAACAGGATAGCTTATGTTCAGCTCCGGGAGCTAAGTTCTCCTTGAAGAAAGAGTCTAAGGAGCTATTATGGCTGAGGGCTGGGAAGAGCCTTGGAGTTCAGTTGGTTCAGTGTTCCTCAGCCTTAGAACTGCATATGCTTTTGCTAATTTTTGCAGTATCTTTATATCACCTATTATGTACTGAATGTATATTTAAATAGATTTTGGAATACCTGTCAATTATAGGTTAGATGTGCTATTAATCATACATTACAAACTAAAACATACAAAATTTATAAATATATATTTGTCAAATCACATTAAAATGAACACACAATTCTTTTTTAAAGCAATTTTTAATTTTTTGAGATATAATTGATATATAATATTCCATTAGTTTCAAGTATACCACTAATAATTTGTTACATGTTTATATTATAAAATGATCAGACAATATGTCTAGTTAACATCCATCACTACACATAGTTACAATTTTTCCCCCTTTGATGAGAACTTTTAAGATCTACTCTTAGCGACTTTCAAATATACAGGACAGTATCACCATGCTGTACATTACATCCCCATGACTTATATATTTTATAACTGGAAATTTGTACCTTTTGACCATCTTCACTAATTTCACCCACCCCTCTGCTGCTGGCAGCCACCAATCTGTTCCCTGTAAACACACAATTCTTAAAATGGAAAAAAAAAACAATGGTCTATGTGCCACTTAAAATCAGTGGTACACATATCATACTTTGGGAACACTGATCTAAGCCAGCTTTGTCAATTGTACATGTGGAAACAGCTTCAGAAAGTATACATGATTTAATAATGATGTCCTTTAGCTAACTGGAATCCTGGGTTTCTGACTTCAGTTTTCTTAAGTGTGGAAATGTACATGGGAAAAGCATTCTGGGTGATAAATCCATCTGGAATTAGAAGAATTTCTAGAAGAATTTGGGGAGATGAGATGGCTGAGAAATATAGTTTGGGAAGATTGGGGAGGATGTTGGATGCTAAATGTAGGAGTAGAAACTTCTCCCTGGGCTACAAAGCCTTAACCCTGAGATCCAAGGAGCATCCAGACTTGAATGTGAGGTTCAGTGGATTTTTGCACATGGAGATTTCGGTGGGACGAGGAGTCCTCCATACAAAGTTAACAACCACTGCTCTTGGCAATGGAAGCTATTTTGGTTCTCAAATAAAGGAATAAGATAAGACTGATCTTCTAAAGATCGGTCTGGTGCAACATAAGAAATAGCACAGAGAGAGGATAGCCTGGAAGAGAGTGAGCAGGAGGTGACCAAAGACATCCCAGCAAAAAGTGCCTGAACAGGGCTCAGGGAGTCATCCCTTTAGGGTAGACTCAGGAACATAGCCATGAATCAGAAAAGACTCACAATGTTTTTTTCCATTTGTTTTCTGAGGATCACCTGTGGAACTCAATTGTTGAGTGAGAAAATTACATAATGTAAATATCATCCAAACAACACTTGATTTTTTGTGTGTGATTGGGGATGGGGGCAGGGCAAAGAGGGAGAGGAAAAGGTAGTAAAAAGAGGAGCTTCTGCATCATTGGAGAGCTGCTTATTTTGCAACTAGTAGGGGCACATGGGGAAGGATGTTTTCTGTTACCTTTGCTTGAGGGTTAATAATTTTAAAGCACCTGTTAGCACCTATCTCTTTGAGAATGCTCTAGTGCCCTGATGGTGAAAAACATATTTAAAAATACACAAGGTAGCCCCATGAGTGCTGTGATTTTGCAGGTTATTTCACTTGGTAAGCACAAAGAGAATTATTCTGGTTGAACATTGTGCAATGCAGAATGAGGATTTATTTATTCAATTGCCAAATGTTTATCAAGCATCTATTATGTTCATGGCACTGATGGGCACTAGAGCCACAGAGAAGGAGAAGTCTTAATCCTTATCTTTAAGAAGCTTAAATATATTAGGAATAGCAAAACGAACAAATGCATTTATGTACATACCCACATTGGAAACATTGCATAGCAAGTTAAACTAAGAAATAAAAATAATCATATACTTGGTGACTAATTCCATATCATCTTACAATAGCTTTTCTAAGGAGGAGCACCAGTGCTTTTATTCTCCCCAGAGATCATTATCCTAATTTTTCACTACAGTTTTATTGAAAACCTGAAAAAAATTGACTATACAAAAGATGATAAAGAAGACCGAACATAGAATGAAACATCATTTGGGGACTTATTGATTGATGACATAGCCTTCACTTTGAATAAATAGCTTTGCATCTACCTCAGATTGCTACTGACGGAAAGCCAGCACAATTATTATTTAATACTTTGGAAATGACATCTATGTTCAAGAGAGTGCCTCATAAAGAACAGGCTCCCATAAATAATGAAGACCTAGTCTGCTTCAGAAAATTGCAGTTGAAAGTCTTAAGTGGCTCAGAGCAAGAGAAAATAAAAGACGGAACACTCAGTAAAGCTGTTCATGGCTGGGCTGACTGGACTTAGGAAGCACTGATGGAAGAGACAGTAGACCACAGAGGACAACAGAAGCTAAGCTTGAAACTGGGGAAACTAAGGCAAAAATTCAGTCTGGGAAATTCAGGAATAGACTTTCTCCTCCTTAAATATAAGATATCAAACATCCTAATGAGCCTTTTTGACTTCTCAGTGATACCCTTAATAACTTTCTCAAAGATGGTATTTAGCACTGATCTTCTGTGTTACCATCCTCATGACTGAAGAAGCAAGTCTTTTTAATGAGAGTAATATGAATAATGTCAAGCTCAATCTGTTGAGAGCATGTGTATCAGTTAGCTATTGCCATGAAACAAACTACCCCAAATTAAGTGGCTGACAATGATGATCATTTAATATTATAGCTCTTATAACTACAGATTAGCTCTTGGTTTGGTGGGAGACTAAGCTTGGCTGGGGTGTCTCTACTCCATGTGTCTCTTCTCCTCTTGGGAAATACATGGACATGTACTTTCATGGTGATGGCAGAGGTCCAACATGCAAGGCCTCTGAGGACTGTGACACATCATTACTTCCCCCTCATTCTATTGGCCACAACAAGTCATGTGGCTAAACCTATAGTGAAGGGTTGGGAAGGTATACTTCATTTACACAGTGGAAGTTTGAGGTTATATGTAAAGGATGTGGATACAAGTATGGTGAAGAACTGGGGAATATTAATTCCATCTCCCTCATTGTGCTAAGATGAGAAAGACTTGGATACAAATTTCAGCTCTATTGTTTACTAATTAAACATCTCAGGTTGTTTAATCTTTCTCAGTCATCATTTACTCATCTTTAAAACTAGGTAATAAAATGGTCAGGTCCTGTTTGTAACATTTCTGGGCCTTAAACTAAATTAATTATCTTTTTTTCTTTTTCCTATTTTGTGTATATGGCCATATGTTTACAATCATCAAATTCTTGTAGTGATGCCCATATCCTCTCTTTTATCCTACTCAGGACTGCCTCTATGACCTTTCAAAGATATGTTACTGACAAAAATAAAAGGGAAAAAGAAGGTGCAATTTTTCTTCAGTAAGGTAACGTCTAATAATGCAGACCTGGGTAGGTGAGGGTGTTCTCTTTTGGCTTTCAGAGTGACTATCAACATCATATAATAACCCATGCTCCTACCCAGAAATCTGAAGGATTTACTTTTCTGAATAATTAGTGTGTTTCCAATATATCCTCCAGTCATTAATATCAGAACATTATTTGATATCAGCCATAACAATAACGTAAGCTCTGCTTCCTTGCCCAGTCCAATGTAAAGTCTCCGAGGGAATGTGTAACTGCTGCATGGAGGCTCATTTTATGAGGGTCTCCTGGGATGGCAGTAAAATGCAGTGACTAGGAACATAAATAGCTGAGTGTGTCATATTCTTTATCCCATTTAATCTTCAAAACGGCTCTGTGAGGTACATACCCATTTTACAGATGTAGACTTTCAGGCTTAGAGAGGCTGGGTAACTAGCTTCAAGATCATATAACTAGTCAGTTGTAGCAGCTACTCTCAAATTCAGATCTAATTCTGAAGTCTGTTATTAAGCACTCTTTTTTTTTTTTAAATCTAGAGTTGTATTCCTGATTTAAGATTTAGAATTAAACCCTAGATATAACCTCTGATGTCAAAAAGAAAAAAAATACAACTTAACACCAACACACTACAATGAATGTCACTTGAACATTCAAATCACAGTAATTTTGCTTGTCTTTGAAAAAATTGCAAGATCTTTTTAGAAATGATTTGAATGAGCCTGTTCTCTTTTTAAAGCAGGAGGGATTCTGAAATGGTACTTTCCCTTTCCCTTTGTAAATTTCCCCGAGGCACTTAGAGGCCTTCTAAATTATTTGATTTAACCTTAGGCTGTCTGCCAAATTGAGATCATTCTTTTCCAAAATAGCCATTTCAGCATGTAAAGGTTTGAAAGACTGGCTGAAGACTTTAATGATGAGAGTCTAGTAGAAGAGACATCCCTCTAAAGTAGTTCTCTCTGTCTCTCTCTTTTATTTGTCTTTTCGTCTTTGTTTTCTGACATCTCTCTTTTAGTCCCTCTCCTGCACCAACTCCTTAATCAAAGACGTTACAAAGTTAAATTTGGGGATCTGTATATGGAAGGGACTGGAAGGCAGATTTTTCTGGCTATGAGCTTTGTCTTAAACCAACTAGTAGCCCCTGGGATCTTATCTTCCTTTGTTTCCTGAGCAAACATCCAATCTAACCTTTGTTGCCTGCAACCCAACTGGAGAATGAGCAGGTGAAGTTAGTGAAGTGTGAAGATTTATAGGATAGCAAAGAGTGGAGAAGTGTTGGTACCCAGACTATGCCAAATGTGGGGTGAGTTAGCTCCCACAGTGAGAACCACGTGTTTCCCAAAAGCAGATAGAGAGCGGATTTTTTTCTTCTTGGATTTCATGGCACCATAGTCCTGTTCCTCCTCTAGCTCTCAGACCCCTATTCCTCATTGTCTTTTGCATGTGCTCTCTCTCCACTCTGCCTCTAATTGTAGGTGTTCTTAGGATTCAGTCCTGGACTTTCTTTTCAGTTCACTTTATACTCTGTTAGGGAATCCTATCCTCTAACAAAGTTTTACATATAACTTGTAATCCAACAGTTTAAACTCATTTTCTATCTCTAGCTTGGATCTTCCTTGTAAACTTGAGATTCCTATATACAGCTGCCAACTTGTTGGCCCTACCCAGGGATCTCACAGGCATCTTAAACTACATGTTTGAAACTTGCTCATTGTTTCTCATCGGCCCCCTTTGCTCTGTGCTGTCTTAATAAATGCTTATTCCATCTACCTGGTTGATCGTGCCAGAAACCCAGGAGTCATTCTTTTCCTTTATTTTCTCTTTTAAAACAGTAATTTAAAGTTTATTCCAGCTATAATAGCAGTTTCTCTGGCATGCTTCAGAGCCCATTACCAAGACATTCTGTTGCACTTGTCTGTCTGATTCATGGGTCTGTGCAATTTCTGGCACCAGGGCATCATCTGAGTTTGGACCAGACAGCAGTGATAAAATGGGTAGAATAACTGTAGAACCAGTTAAAGCAGGAGACCACTGTGTTTCTAAGACAAATGTTCTCATTATTACTTCATGTGCGGTTGATGAATTAGAGTCACTACTATTTAAATTTTTAAATATTATTTAAAATTTAATATTATGTTAATATTTGGATGATGAATTCTTGTTGTAAATGCAATTGTCCAACAGAATATACATTGAGAAGGGCTGTCATTAGGGCCCATAGTGGTAGTTTGCCAATCAGTCTCAGGCTAAATGGTTATGTTCTTCCTAGTGGTTTTTCAGTGTCTGTGCTTTTCTCTTTAGTTTTCCACTCTGTCAGTGTGGACATCCAAACTTCAGGGTGGTGGGCAGAGGCTGTCCTTTTGCCTCAGGCCATCTTTGTTGAATTCAAGTGCTGAATGGATGGCAGTTTGGAGGGGAGATTAGATGGAGAGGTGGATCAGGGCTGAGGGCAGTGAAGGGGAGGTGGAGACCTTTATACAATGAGGGTCCTCTTCAATGTCTCCTTCCCTCGGCCCACTCTCCACATCCCCAACTCATCATTCAGCCTGGCAAAATAAATCTCAAACCCACCAGTCTTCTCCACTCCACCAGCCACCATGGTCTCTCTGGACCACTGTAATAAATTAGTAGCTCTCTAGGGGGTCTTCCCGCTTTCATTCTTGCCCACATTAATCCATTTCTTACACTGTAGCCAAAATGAGCATTTGAAAACAAAAATAAAACCATCTTCTCCCTTTTTCAATTCGTTTGATGATTCCCCATGGAACATATAATATGATCCAAAATTCTTAGTGTGTCCTCCAAAGCCCTGTATAACCTGACTGCCTCCCAGACTCCTTAACCAGCACCCTCCCTTTTCCTCTTTACAGTCCAGCCACGTTTTCTTCATCACACCCAGGGCTTTCCCACCTCCGGGGTGGGGTGTGCTGTTCTCTCTGCTGGGATGTGCCTCTCCTGTTCTCTGCAGAGCTAATTAACTCCCAGTCCTCCTCCTGGGCTCAGCTGAAATAATCACTTCCTCAGAGAGACAGTTTCTAAATTTATTGATCTAAATTTCCACCCTCTGTTATATTCTTACACAATACTTTTCTTTATAATGCTTATCAAAATTTGTAATTTCATATTTATTTATGTGGTAACTGTCTCTCCTACCAGCCAGTGGCTCCAGGGGGCAGAAACAGTATCCACTTTGTTATCATCAGCACCTTCTAGCATGTGGTAGATTGGCAATAAATATTTGTTGGACTAAAGGTAACATAATTTTTATTATAAATTAAAATTTGTTTTTCTGAAAAATCTAACTTTTAGGGGGATCTTTGAAGAATTTATTGTGTAAGTCATCATATGAAAGACCCTACTGAGGAGTACAACAGACAGTGTATTCAGTTAGGATTTGTAAGAAATATGGAAATATTCATTAAATTGATATTAAAAAGTAAATATTGGCTAATTTATAATCATAGAAAGAAATACTTGTATAACTGTTACCTTGAAGAGCAGGCCTCTTGGGATATATTCAAAAAGTATGTTTATTTTTAATTTTCCACTGTCTGTTTAAAAGATATTCAGTGGAGAAAGTGTTTCTCTGCCCCAATTGACGTTTACATACTGACAGCAAAAAATAATTGTACAATCACAATCTTTGTTTCAATTCAGAAGTTAACGTATCCAGTTCCTAATAATGATCCAAACTCTGAACTTGATTTAAAGATCAAGTGTTTCCACTCCCCTCGCTGGTAGTTTTCTTCAGACAGGAAGGCAGGGAAGGAGAGGTTCCCCCATCTCTCCTTTCTCAGGTTGGGCTTCTAGCCCTCCTTCTTCCATCCTTCTCTTTTCCCTTTTGGAGGCCCCTTCTGAGAATACTTGGATGCGTGTCTTGTGAGTGGGCAATGCATATATATATTCACACACACATATATATGGAGAGGGAGAGAGAGAGGGCGAGGGAGGGGAGGGGAGGAAAAGAGAAAGAGAGAGAGAGTGTTATTGTAAGGAACTGACTCATGTGGTCATGAGGGCTGGCAAGTCTAAGATCTGTAGAGCAGGCTGGTAGGACAGAAATTCAAGGACCGGCTGATGTTGCAGCCTTCTCTCTGAAATCTCAGGCAGTGTTTCTACGTTGCAGTCTGGAGGAGAGTATCTTGGGAAACTTCAGTCTTTGTTCTTAAGGTCCTCAACTGACGGGATGAGGCCCACCCCTATCATGAAGAGTAATCTGCTTCTACTGACTTCTGTGTTAATCACATCTGAAAAATAGCTTTACAGGAACATCTAGACTAGTGCTGATGAAATGACTGGGCGCCACAGCCTAACCAATGTGGCACATAAAATCGGCTGCAACAGACTATTTTTTGTAGGTCCCACTGTACCTACAGGGTACTCTTGGGCAAAGTTTAAAAGGGCTTCAGCTTGGCTTCCTCTCAAGTGCCATATCAAATCTAAAAATAGAGTCATACATCATTTTCCCAACAAATTTTAGTTTTTGCTTTTTCAGTAATTTCTTAATCCTCTGCCTCCAGCTTTATTGAGGTTTAAATGACAACACTGTAAGATATTTAAAGTGTGCATTTTGATGATCTGATAGCCATATACATTGTGAAAGGATTCTCACCTCACATATTTCTTACCCCTTCCACCCATCTTTTTTTGGTTAGAGCAGTTAGTTTCTCCACTCTCCCAGAAAATCTTCCTTATACAATATGGTGTTGTAAACAATAGTCACCACCATGTTTTACATTATCCTCAGACTTTATCCATCTTATACCTGAAAGTTTGTATCCTTTTACCAAATGCTCCCTATTTTGCCCATCCCCAGCCCCTGGTAATCACTTTTCTCTACTCTATTTCAAAGAGTTTGACACTTTTAAAAGAAACATTCCACATATAATTGATACCATTCAATATTTGTCTTTCTCTGTCTGGCTTATTTCCCTTAGCCTAATGTCTTCAAGGTCCATCTAGGTTGTTGCAAATGGTAGGATTTCCTTCTTTCTCATGGCTGAGTAATATTCTATTATATATATGTATATCCATCTCATATCTTCTTTATCTATTACTCCATTGATGGAAACTTAGGTTGTTTCCATATTATGGTACCATGAATAATGCTGCAATAAACATGGGAGTGCAGATATATCTTCAAAATTCTGTTTTTCATTTCTTTTGGGTATATTCTCAGAAGTGGGATTGCTGGATCACGGGGTGGTTCTATTTTTAATGTTTTGAAGAACCTCCATACTGATTTCCATAGTGGTTGCACTGATTTACATTTGCACCAATAGTTGAAAAGGATTTCCTTTTCTCCACATCCTTGCTACTTGTCATCTCTTGTTGTTTCAATGATGGTCAATCTAATGGGTGTGAGGTAATACCTCAGTGTGGTTTTAATTTACATTTCCCTGATGATTAGTGATGTTGAGCCCCTTTTCATGTACCGGTTGATTATATGTATGCCTTCTTTGGAAAAATTTCTATTTAGTTTCTTTGCTCATTAAAAAAACATCAAATTGTTTGTTTCCTGCTATTGAGTTTTATGAGTTCTTACATATTTTGGATTTTTAACCTCTTATCAGATATGTAATTTAAAAGTATTTTCCACCATTCTATAGGTTGCCTTTTTAATTTTGTTGATTTTTCCCCCCTTTACAGAAGCTTTTTAGTTTGATATAGTCCCTCTTGTTTATTTTTATTTTTGTTGCTTTATATTTTAATGGCATATCCAAAAATCATTGAAAAGACTAATGTCAAGGAGCTGGCATCCCTTTATTTTCTTCTAGGAATTTTATAGTTTCAGGTTAAATTTAAGTCCTTAGTCCATTTTGAGTTGATTTTTGTGTATGGTGTAAGATAGTGGTCCAGTTTCATTCTTTTGCATATGGCTGTCCAGTTTTGCCAATATCATTTATTGAAAAGACTATCCTTTTATCATTGTATATTCTAGGCTCCTTTGTCATTAATTAGTTGAATATATGTCCATGGGTTCATTTCTGAGTTCTCTATGCTGTTCCATTAATCTGTGTGTTTTTCCCCGTAGCTTTGATTACCGTAGCTTTGTAATATAGTTTGAAATCAGGATGTGTGATACCTTCAGCTTAGGCTATTGGGAGTCTTCTGTGGTTCCATATAGATTTTAGGATTGTTAGTTCCATTTCTGTGAAAAATGCTTTTGGAATTTTGACAGAGATTGCACTGAATCTGTAGATTACTTTGGGTAGTGTGTTTACTCCTAAGGTTTATTATTCTCTTCATCCTCCTCTGTGTCCTAGGAGGTTGACATGTATCAATTAGATCAGCCAGTCTCCTTTCCTTCCTGAAGTGCAGAGGATGTTAGAGGAGACAGAAGCAAAGTTTTTTTTTTTTTTTTTTTCTGTCCTATCTCCTTCCCTCCCAGACTTCAGGTTGGTAGTGGCAGAGTTCCTCTACCAAGGCCCCAGTTCCCGTCAGGTGACTGTCCAGTAACTCCAGGTCTTACTGCATTCTGCTAACTGCTCCATTTCTTCTGACCTAGGTATAGTATCCAACCTCTTGCTGCTATCCTTGTGGTTGATCACCATTCTTGTGGGTGGGTTACCACCACATTTTTGTCAATAGTCTCTTAACTAAACTCTTCTCTATTACTCTGTTTAAATGTGCCATCTATCCTGCCAGTACCCTAATGGATTACATAATTGGTGCAAAGAAGGGCCCCTATGATGACCTTTTAAAATGGGTTTCTGGGATTGAGAGTCCTACTTATTTGATAAATATATGAATAACTTTTTTCTTACTGGGGGAAATGAGACATTGACAATCCATATATGGTGCCATCATGATTACTCTGAGTATCACCAGCAGCAGCACATGATGTAGTATAGATGGGGGGCAAGGTAATGGGAGACCAGGTTGTTCAATTCTTCCAACACCATTTATTGAATAAACCTTTCTTCCTTTACTGATTGAAACGATCTTCTTTCCCATAAACTAAATTCTTTTATACTGAGGTATATTCTTGGGCTATCTATTTTGTTCTGTTTATTTGGATAAGTCTCACATGATCACCCTATTTTATTGACCCTCTATGCAAGTCAAGGACATAACATTGATTCATAATAAAATAGCCTCCACTCAATAGTGCTTCCTCTGTACCGGGCACTGTTTAAGTGCTTTAGGTAGATTAACTCATTTCATCTTCACAACAGCTCTATGAATAGAAGCTGTTATTATCTATGTTTTGCAGCTGTAAAATGAGGACAGAGAAGTTAAGTGACTGGCACTGTATCTCACAACCAGAAAAGCAAAGGATCTGAGATTTTAGACTACCAAGTCTGGACTCAGAGTCTGCACTGCTAACCACTATGCAATACTACCTCTAACCATGAGTGAAAGTGTCTCTTTCAGAGACTAAAAAGATACAGTCTAGGTACACTGGTCCTGATGATTTAAATTAATCAGATAGAACTTAGATAACCTAGAAAATTGCTAGTTATTTTATCTCCTAGACTGTCTCTTTCAATTACCTGTTTCTCAAGTAACCTTCTAGTTACTGTCAGACTTTATCTGCATCAGACTAGCAAATTAAGTCCAAAACATTTTATATCTGCCCATCTTCCCTGTTCTTCACATCACTGAGTGAGCCAAAAAATTCCATTTTTTTTCTGGTGCTGGTTTCTCACAAACTATGACTGGCAACTGTATATTTATGAAGTTTCTATTGCATTGCTAGATTCTCATTGCATTATTATAACAGATCATAGATTGCATTGATAAATGCCATGAGGAGACATAATAAATATAGTCCATTTTGACTGGGTAAAGTTCTCTTCAACTTTTCTGATCTATAAAACAGAGATTAGAACAGTGGACTCCTAGTTTTGGGATGAACATTATAAGATCATGCATGTGAGTGCAATTAATGGTGCCTGGCTTATGGTAGGTATTCAGGTAGTGTTGGTAGAATCTGAAGCTCTGGTTATTATAGTGCTAAGACTAAAGGCAGAGAGGAGATGTGGAGTGATATATATTTATTGAGCATTTTCCATAGACCTGGCACTATGCTTGGTGGTTTCCATGCATGTAGTTTAATACTGTGGAATTAGTTAAGTACTTTTATGAGATGACTTCCCCATGTAGTACCAAACTATCAAATTATGGTCCAGTATTATGCAAATGACTACCTGTCATCTGGTGAAATAAAAAGGGGAAGGGGTGCCCTCAAATATCCTAATCACAAGTTTCCCTCCCACTCTACCCTTCAGGTAAGGTCCCCAAGCCACACAACCTTCCTTGTTAGCAAGTGGACAAGGTACAGTTTCCATTTATCCCCAAGTAACAGGTTTCAGTTCCTGGACAATCCACAGAATTGTTCAAATAAGCCAGTTGCATCCCAATTGCAATGGGAAACATTCATCTCTTGATACTACAAAGCTTACCTCCCACAGCCCCTGGTTGTTCACTCTGTCACTGAGTACAGCTCTGTGTGGCCTGTGAGGCACATAGTATCTTCCCTGTCCCTGGGCACAGGGTAGGGCACAACCACTAAAAGAATGACATAGCCATTGAGATAAACAGCGTAGAACATAAATAGTTTAGAATCAACTAGGCCAAGATGGTGGAAGATTTGACTTCCAGTAGACCCTGAGCCTCATTCCATGCTCATTATAATATGTTAGCATGCTAAATGATACACCCATAGGTGCCATGAGGGTTCCATAAAAGGCCAAAAAGTGGGCAGTGGCCTAATTCCTGGAAATCCTTGCCCCTACTTCAAAATAGTTGGAATAATCATCCCATTTATTAGCATATGACATTACCTAGCCCACAAAAACTAAACACCCCCACATCCCCGGGGCTGCTCTCCCTTCTGAGACAACCACATTCTGACTATGTAATGTGTATCTCTCTAAATAAATTTGCTTTCACTTTACTATGGCTTGCTCTTGAATTCTTTTCCTGTGCAAAGCCGGGGACAAGGACCCTTACTCGGCAGGGCACATCCCAGGGACTCGCCCAAGACCTGGGACATGACCATCCTCATGTACCCCCATTTTTCTGCAACATCCTCATAGCCTTAAGACCAGAATTCCTCTTTCCCCAACAATTTGACTAGGAAGTGGTCAAAATTCTAGAAGAAACTGAATATGATGGGTCCCACTGAATGCCCTAGATCATAACTTCTCAAACTTTAATGTGGAAATAATTACCTGGAGATCTTGTTTAAAATGTCCATTCTGACTTAGTAGGCCTAAAATTGGTTTTCAGTGGGGCCTGAGATTTTCCATTTGTAACAAGCCCTCATGTGATGCAGCTGCTCCTCAGACCCTAAGAGACCCAGAACCCAGGCCAGGGAGACCTGGAATGTTCACTTGTATCACTCATCAATGACCTTACCTTACAATCATCTGGGAATTTGGCACATCAAGAAGTGATTGATAGTGTTACCCGAAAACTGGTATCACCTTTTGGTGGGTGTCTAGCCAAAAGACACAAACAAGACAAAGATCATGAGAAGGAAGAATTTGTTACTACTTGCAACAAGTAAGGAGAACACTGGGAATCTTTCCCAAAGCAATGTCTCCCCAAATAGCAAAGTTGGGGAGGTTTTAAGCTAAGGGTACATGCATAATCATGAAGGGGCTGGAGCAGAGGAGAATTTAGCAGAGAACTGGGGCAAAGGTTGACAGAGTCTAGGCTTAAGTTGATTGAAGTCAGCAGGGTCAGTATCATTATTCCATCCTCCACCTTGGTGGGGGGGTCTCAGTTCCAGTAGAACTCAAAGATATATTATTGTGTATATCCTTTGGGGAGGAACTCTGCTTTATCACTGCACCGTGGTTTGACTGCCTTTTCTCTATTCTTGCATTTCTTTGTTCCCTTAAGATAATACATTATTAAACCCTGTTCAAGGGCAAGCATTGTGGCCTGGCTTAGATCACAAAATGGTTTTTCTTAGGACAGCCATGCCTGGTTCTCTTTCTCCGAGGACCCCTTAACCAATCTACTTACAATGGTACCTTCTTGGAACTGAAACATTCAGCCTGAGGGATTGGAAACTGACTAGGATCTATGTAAGATGGAAAATCTACCAGAACCAGAAGCAAGAAACTGCTTAGAGGTCACATGGCCAGGAGACCCATAGTAGCTGGGAGAAAAGGGACTTCAGTTTCTGCCTTGCTCTGGCTACTCTGTGATCGAAGACTGCTACTATTTTAAAGAAGGAAATGATGGTCTCCATGAAGTTTATCACTAGATTTCTTAGGATTAAAGAACTTTTCTTATTTCTATTAGGTTTTTAATAAGGCTTATAGGGAAAATGTCTGATTCTGAGAAAGTGGGAAAAGAGACAAAAGATTTGTTGCAAAGGGCCCTAATAAACAAGCCAGATACTTCTCAGTGAGAAGGACAGGAGGAGAGCAACAGAAGAAGGGCTGGATGAAATCAAATCATGTTTTCTGCAGGAAGCCTGACCTCAGTGAAAATCCAAAAGCAGAGGCCCCCAAGGAGTCCTTCTGCTCCCAGGAGACAGTGCAGATTAGATTGGCCTTATGCTTAGCAGACAGGCCTTGATACTAAATTCTCTTGACCTTCTCATGTGATTCTTGTCAGCCTGGCCCTCATTTGTTAAGCTTGCTTTAATTATGTGCATAATGGCTCATTATTTTTTTATAAAGAAAACAGCAAAGGAAACAATTATGCAAATGAATGAGGTTTGTTGTTCACCAAGGAGCTGTGGCTACTTGGGCACTGATACAAAAACACCATTGCCAAACACAGTGTCAAAAGGAACCCCACTAATCTCTGAGATCTCTTTCAGTATATCAGTACCTACAGGATAAACTTTATGTCCAAGAACAAAGATAAGACACCAGAAAAAATCACTTAGGTCCAGGGGCTTTGATCAGAACAGTTACTCTTCCTTGTTAACACTGAAGGCTTATCCAAGTTGTTCAAGTGTTACTGGAGAGTGTGTTCTTCTCTCGTTGCAGAAAGAATTCGGAAACGAGACATTGAAGATAAGAAAGCAAAGGAAAGATTTATTAAGCAATATACACTTTCAAGGGGGAGTGCAGGCAGACATAGGTGAGTAACTGCACTGAATTATTTTGGAAAGTTGGTTATATGGAGTGTAAAAATGAATGGGCAGAATATTCATTGGGGGAGAAGGGGTTTGGGGTCATATTTCCTGATTTTCAACCTAGCTCCACTTTCCCAAGGGGAGGAGGGATTTTAGTCCTTATTTAATCTTGACTGGAAGTGTCATGGTGTCAGTGCATGATGGTTATTTCTCATTTGCAAGGCTAATTTTATTGTAATGTGCATATAATGAGGATCAAGGTCTACTGGAAGTTGAATCTTCTGGCCATATTGGGCGTAGTTGGTTCTAACCAATTTATGTCGTATCATAAAGGCTATGCCATTCTTTTGATGATTGTTCCCTGCCCTCTTCCCTCCTGCCTCACAGGATGAAGCTTCTCCTTTTTGGTTTGCTCTTTGATTGTTGTCAGACAGAAAGGATTTGTATGTTTGACCTAGGATTCCTTCCTCTGGTCTCTGTTTTGGAATGTCTCATTCAATCTCTCACTCATTCATTCATTTTGCCTGTTTTAATGCTATCTAGTTAAATCTTTACCTACAAGGCCTGTGCAGTTTGGCTACATTTCATCTTAACCAATGTCATCTCTTTTTGACACAGGTCACTCATCACAGGTAGTCTTCTTTCAGCCTTACATATTCCAACCTCCTTTGATCTTTGGTCTTTTACCTACAATGGATTAATTTCCTCCTGCCCCCATGTAACCTCCAGTTCTGATTCATTAAATTAGATCAGAAATATATGTCATATGCTTCCATGCTACCCTGTATTTTTCCCTTAAGGCATTTATAACATTTGAAATTAATTACTGTTGTAAAATGACCTAAGCTAACTTGGTCATTATAATTATTACATCTCCAGAACTCATGACCAGCAGGGATATTACACTCAAGGTGAGTCCAAAATGGATTCTGCAGAACAAAATATCACCCAGAAAACACAAAACTCATCACATAGCCTGTTCTGTAAGCTCAATGAAATCTTAGCACTCTCTCTTTTTATGCATTTAGACAAGCTCTTAATTGAAGGGTTCATTTGAGGCAAATGTGAAAATATTTTAGCAGCAGGATTCGGCTAAATTTCTAATCAGTATCAAATACTGACTAAATGATAGGGTATAGAACCAGAAGAAATACCAAGGCCTAGGGCTACTAGGTTTGGCAGATTCCTAGATTTTTTGAATATAATGCTGTAAAGCCCATACAATATTTTTAGACATTCCATAAAACTGGAAGATCATTTATTTCACCAAAGAAACATTATCTCCAATGTCTATTATACCAAATAACACATTTTCTGCTGTTGATCAAATATTAAGGTAACTTTAGCTTTATGGTAGCTGTTCCTGGAGGGTGGATTTTGATTAGAGGCTTTCAAATACCACCCCTGGGGTGTAGATTTCTGATTAGAGTTGTTCAGATATCAACCAACCACCCCTAGGGTATAAATTAAAATGCCCATCTATATATCACACATTCTGTGAAGTAATTTAAAGTAAATTACAGACAATATAGCAATTGTTAAAACTGCAGGCTAATGTCTGGTTTGCTTACTGGAAAGTAAGTTCCATGGAAGGGGAGGTGACATTCATATCGTACACCCAGAGTATACACAGTTCCAGACCTGGAGCAGGTGACCAAGAAATGTTGTTGGAATAAATGGAGATCATCTGCCAACCTCTCCCCATTCCTTCCCAATTCTGCCTTTTTACCTATCATTCCCTTCAATCATTCTCCTACCTTCCTTCCTTCACTCTTTCCTTCCTCCCTCCCACCTCTCTTTCTCTCTCTTTTTTCTCTTTTCCTCCCCCTTTCCCCTCTCTTTCTCTCTCCCTCCACCTTCTCTTTTTCTTATTTCTCTCTTGAGCCTCCCCTTTTCCTTTTCTCTTTTTATTTGTGTGGGAAAATCATGTGGCTTTTTCAAAATTCTGACTGAATATTCTGCCATTGAAGAACTAGTGTGTTTGAAGACTTGCTTTCCCTTGATTTAGTTGCTTAGAGGCTTTATTTATACTGTTTTGTTTCCTATCTGTAACAGGAGAACAGCAGTGGCTCCTCCCTCAGAAGGGTGTCATGAGAATTTGTGGAGTTTTGCCAGCAGGCTTAATTCTCCTTCCACCCATCTGCCTCTAATTTAGTCCTAGCCCCCATTTCACTAATTATTAGATTACTTTACTTTCTTAGCCACGATGCCATTCATTTCTTTCTCCAACTGGTCTTGAGAAGGTGAAAGTGTAGCATCTTCTTTGCTGGGTATGTTTGTGTGTGTGAGGTGGGTTGGGGCAGGGGCTGGCAGCCAAGAAGAAATGTGTTGCTCCACTCTTCTTTGTTTCCAAGCTGGGTTCTCTTAGACAAGCCAGTTAACCCCTTTCAGCTTTTGTTTTCCTATCTGTAGGAGGGAGTTATGATGCCAATCTCACATGGGTGTCATGAGGATAGCATGAGATTAGTATATGTGAAGACAATTGGCCCAAAGGGATGCTCAACAAATGTGAATGGAGTTAAATGATCCTTTCTAACCACTTGTACCATCAGGGTTCAACCAGGAAGCTGACCTCTCTGAGCTATCGATAAGGGATTGATTGCAGGAAGTGGACCTGATATAATTGTGGGAGGCTGGGGAAGTGAAGGTGTGAAGGGTGAGTTGAAGGGTCACGGAAGCCACCAACTGGTCAATCTGAAAGCCAGGTGTAGCTGGCTGCCAAAGCGAGACTGAAAGGCGGCCTGATGGGAGGTCTGGACCCACAGCCACACATCTGTTGATGAACCTGGGGTCTCTGTTAAACAGTAGGATGAGCAGTCAGGTAGAAGCATTTGACCTTGGGTAGAAGAGAGTGACAACAATGTGGAACCCTCTGGCACCTGCATCTGCCTGTCACCCCTGGCTAAGCTTGATGTCCTTAGGGAATAATGGCTGCTGCTTCATTTCCACTTTCCAAATCCCATGCAAATTCCAATTAAGACCAACTCTAACTCTATTTAACACCCAGAATAAGAATCCTGGGAAATATAGTTTAAGCTTTCCCAAGTTGACCTGGAAAAACCATCAGACCAGTTTTTAAAATATTTTACAGCTAACTCTTTTTGGTTTTGATTTAAACTACTTTTCTTTTCAAGAAATGCTAAAAATACTTTAACCACGATCTTAAGTTTGTGGAATTACATTAAGTAATTTATGTACTCTATTTATGTCAGGTACTCTGCTTTGCCCTTGAAATGCAATGTCACATAAGAGAAGGATTTTTAATGTAACCCTACATTAGTTTGCTTACAAATGGGAAAGGGAGATTGTATTGAGTGTCATTTGGGTTTAAATTTAGAATATATATTAACAATGACCATATCCAGGGCCTGTAGAGTTTATTCATTTGTTTGTTATTTGTCTCCACCCGCCAGATTTTCAGTTTCATTGTCCATCTTGTTGCCGCTTCTCTGAGCCTCTTGGGACTCTGACATGAGAAGCACAGACTCTTTCAAACCTGTTCTTTTATATCCCCAAGGGGCCCAGAACACTTGTAGGTAAAGACTAAAGTAATAAGTACCATCTCCGATTTGTTGAGGAGAAACAATTGTTAAGGTTCTTGAGTACTTCAGGCTAGAGCCTTAAAATTTTCTTTATAAAATGTGCCTTTCTTACGTGAGGCTGACAGCACACCTGTGAGGCTGCTTACTTCAGGAGATCAAGGCAGTTTCAAGCATTAATCATCTTTCTTGTTAAGCCATGGAGATTGGAAAGATCAATAAGATGCTGGCACTGTCTAAAGGAATTTAAAATTTACTGTGTGTTTGGCGATGGGGGGAGCAAAAATGGTAAGATAATTTTATTATATTATCATTAGATAATGGTAATATATCATTAATATACTTTGATGATAATGTATCCTTAATATACTCTTATCATTAGATAATGATAATATATCATTAACATACTTTAGAGTGAGGTCCTCTGGAGGAAAACCTCGTCAATTCTTAGGGAGGAGAAGGCAGAAACTGAAGGAAGCACACCCGAGAAGCTGCCTTCAGTTCTTGGCCCTCAAAGATTTCATTAAGCATTAACCACATGAAAGAAAGTAGGCAGGGTGTTCATTCCCAGCAGAGGAAACTCAAGGAGATCTGAACATTTAATTAATCTTTTAACAGCCCTGGTTGGGTGAACTGAGAAGTTTCATTCTTATTTTAACAAATTAAAGTCTGACGAGAATGGATATAGGAGAAGAAAGGACAAACAAAATAGAATGAGTTTG
The DNA here is from genome assembly GCF_048773025.1 of Camelus bactrianus. NCBI lineage: Eukaryota > Metazoa > Chordata > Mammalia > Artiodactyla > Camelidae > Camelus > Camelus bactrianus. The sequence continues at coordinate 86,363,275 of NC_133540.1, read as the reverse complement.
TGATTGCACAGGCAAATTGTTAAGGGGATGCAGTTTATTTTTAACATCTCCATTTACCCTCTGGGGGCTCCCCAGTCCCCTTTGCACTGGGGATCTCAGCGACCTTCTGCTGTCTCTGGTCGCTCCCCCTGCTTTGGAGCCATTCCTTAGTTTATGAGGACAATTTTCCCCTATTCAACTTACCTGTCTTCATCTTACTCTTTTGAGGCTCTGTTTATTAGAGTATCTCTTCACCAGGCACTCACTATCATCATTCATATACCTTACATTTGTAGAGTTCCTTAAAGTTTGCTAAGCTTTTAAGTACATTACATCATCCAGTCAATTTATTTGAATGGATTAATATACTAATAAATTAGTCTCTCTAGGTAACATGTTGATACATGTTAAAAGGGGCTACTAGAAGGAGTACCATAATCCCCTAAATTCCATAGATTTGCATCATTTTTTTATACTTTGTAAAGTGTTCTTCAAATGTTTTTGTAAAGGCTCTGGAGTAGTGGGAATTGTGCACTGGGTAGATTGGAAGAGAAGGTATCTTAAGGCAGAGGGTCCTTTGGGGCCAGAGTCACCTCATTGCACAACCCCAGGGGGTGCCATTGACACTGTTGAGCCCGGGAATGGCACCCCTGCACCCATGTAGGGCACTACCTGTGAGTAGCCAGACACAGTGGCTCTGTTTGTGGTCTTTGATTCATTCCCCTGGTGCCTCTGCTGGTGCCCAGAAAGATGGCTTACACCCACTGTCCAGCAATGACTTGGAGAGGGCTGGGTGGAGGGGATCCTCTAACCCTACATTTCCCCAGGATGGAATAACTAAAGCCCCCACCATACGTCCTTCTTTCCCAAGCCCAGGGGTAGTCATAAAACTATGCTTGGCAGAGACATTTTTCTCTAAATGCTTATAGTAAACCTTGGAGTTATGATTAGAGCAGAGGCTGGAGATTATAAAACCATATAACGCACAACAGGAATGTTTTCCTTTTAAGGTACAATCCGTTCTCCTAGGCAGCTGTCGCTTATAGCTCAGTTACCATGTTCTTGTTGCCAAGGACCTGCACACAGGCTGCTGCGATGTTTAGTTTTCCTGACAAATTCAGAAGGTACCCTAGTTTTAGAACTAGTTTTCTTGAGGGTTGTGCACTAGCTGTCAGAGCCCCTTCTTATCCATCTTTTACACCAAATTAGTATTTTCAGGGCTTCTTGGTTCTTCTGCTATAAACTTATTCTCTCACTGTGACATTTCTACTTCAGAGTCAGGAGGTCTGAAGGAGCCCCCCAGACCACTGGTTGTCCCAGCAGTTTATCAAGAAGCCCTCAGAAAGCGTGACAATGTTACAGGAAAAAGCAATAAACAGTGCCCATATCAATTTCACATATTTGCAATGTAAGATTAATTACAGGCTTCAGAGAGGCCCTGTTATAGTCCTAGCAAACCAAAATATTCTAAAAGCATTGCTTGTGTCAAAAGGCCACGTGAGTCAGCTATCCCTGCTAATATTTGGTTCATCTTTATTCCTGTGTTTGTGCTGGGTGTGAATTTCAAAAAGTTTGTGATCACTTTCCTGCACGCAGATAGATTTTGCCCCAGGCTACACAGGGACCAAAAATAAACAGCAGAACAAGAGTTCTTTGCACATGTAGGCATTCCCTCCTTCCCACACCTCTCTTTGCCCAGGTAGGAGATGTAGAGACATATGGCCTTTTCTTATTCTTGGCTGGGAGTGTGGAGACCCACAGAGATAACATGATACAGCCATGAGGGGCATATGACAAACGAATACGACATAAGTGGCAGATGCTCCTCATAAACACTTAAGGGGAAGCTGTCCATAAAGTCACTTTATTTGACAGTGGTTTTGAAAGTTTGAAGGGAGGAGGGTCTGAGGTTGTAGGAGCCTGACCTGTAGTCCCAGCTGCCATACCCTTGGCTGGAACGGAGATTCCATCCTTCTCTATTTGCTCACAATGGTTTTCTTTGAACTGTACGCTAACATTCAGTTCCTGCCAATGCTTTTACTTAATATATATATGTATTTTTGGTTCTTTTTTAAAAACAAAAATATAATCAGTTACAAAGTGTCAATCTCTGGTATACAGCATAATATTCCAGTCATGTATATATATACATACATTTGTTTTCATATTCTTTTTCATTAAAGATTGTTACAGGATATTGAATGTAGTTTCCTGTGCTATACAGAAGAAATTTGTTTTTTGTTTATTTTTCTATGTAGTGGTTAACATTTGCAAATCTCAAACACCCATATTTATCCCTTCCCACCCTCCTTCCCCCGTAACCATAAGAAAAGAAAAAAGAAAAAGGACACTAATGAACTCATTTACAAAACAGAAATGGACTCGCAGACATAGTAGACAATCTTATGGTTTTTACTTAATATTACAGATTGAAAAATATGTAGATGTTACTTTAGTCGTTAACTTATGATCAACATTTTAATTAATGTCACTCTTTGTCATCCTCTTAGGTAGTTTACAGAAGTGAGTTACCTTACACACACGTGTATCCCTTTGTGCTCTCATAGCAAGAACATCTTACTTTATAGTTGTCACACTCGCAAGCTCTCTGTCCACCTCACACCTAAACTTGATGGGAGTCCATTACAAACTATCGTGCATAGAAAATCTGGCAAGTTGAGTGTTTGAGTGTTTTTCCCCCACCTCTTTCTCCAATTGCGTTGTATTTGGTGTTACTGTTCATGTTTGGTGTTTTTGATTTTGGCTGTTACATTATATCTTGATTTTTACCAAAATTATTCAAAGGCTTAAAAAGATTTATCAAAGTATAAATACAATGGTAACAATAGTCACATGGGTGCTGTAACTCAGAATATATGATCAGATCTTTTCAATATACAAAGTGAGTGTAATGAATGTACACTGTGAATTTTCATCAACTGGGACAAGACAATCCATGGAAATAATGATTTTTGCACACACACACAAAGGTATTGTTGGAAAGCATAACAATAGTTATCTGAAATTTGAGTGTTACCAGACTGACAACTCAATTTTCCCTAATACTTAGTGCTTTGTACATTGAAAAACACCAAAGAGAGGCATGAAGATATAGTAGCTTTTCCATCCTTTAAAAATAAAGTATAATAATATATCTACCAGGAATACTTTCAGCTGTATTTAAGTAATTAACCCCAAAATAACAGTGGCTTGAAATGGAGAGAGATTAATTTCTCTTTCTCAAAGAAGTCTGGGGGCAGACAGTCTAGGGTTAGTATAGTGAGTCAAATCCACGGTGTCATCAGAGCTCCAGGCTCTTTTCTCTTTCTACCATCTTAGTGCCCAGCTTCTGTTCTTACAGTTACTTCAAGGTCAAAGGTGGCTGCTGGAGCTCCAGACATCACACTCCTACTATAGCCAGCTAAAAGAGGTAAGGATGGACACACCCATTCCCTTTCAAGGAGACATCCCAAAAGTCCTACACAAACCATCTATTTATATTTCACAGACTGTAACTTAGTCACATGATCATCCCAGCTGCAAGGGAGGTAGGCAGGTAGTCCTCCATCTGAGCAGCACAGCTTCTATCTAAAATGTGAGGTTCTGATCCTAGAGGAGGATGGGAATTGTATAGCAGTTTCTTTCACAAATGACCTCAAATCAAACTAGTACATTTTCTAAGAATAAGCACACAACGATTCTTTCTAGTGTAATACCAATAAATTTTGTGGCTAAAGGCAAAGAAGAGACCAAAAATGAAGAAGAACCTTTAAAGGACAAAAATGAGCATTTATTGTGCAAATCACAAGGGTTTGTAAAACTAGTCACAAAGTTAATGTTAAGTACTATGTTTGAAGATTATTGGTAAAATTCCTCTATGACATAGTTCTGTTGTATACTGCTCAGTATCAGTGCAATGTAATGTGAGGGGGCAATTACTATCACAAGTGCTTAATAAGAGTAAATATTTTGTAGATAAACAAGAACCTACTGTATAACCCAGGGAACTATATTCAATTTCTTGTAATAACATATAATATAAAAGAATCTGAAAAGAAAAAAAAGTATATGTATAACTGAATCACTTTGCTGTACACTTGAAACTAACAAGTGCTGTACACTTGAAACTAACAAGTGCTGTACACTTGTAAAATTACAAGTCGACTACACTTCAATAAAAAAATTAAAAAAAAAAATTAAAAAAAAAAATTGTTTTTTGCTTTGCAGCTCTATAAAACCACTGATTTCAGAGTTTTAAAAAGCTCCTGACATTTGTCACGTTATATATGAGGGAAAATTGCTTGACAATTTTTTGTTCTCTTTATTCTTGAAAACCCATGATGTAGGAGAGTTTTGTTCCTTTCATTAATAATAACTTTGTAAGTCATGATGTATATAGGAAAACATACCTCGAGATTCATTCTGAAGGAGGACCACCCGTGTTTACAGCAGGGAAAGGAGATGCCATTGAAAGGTGCAATCACACCGTTTTCTTTACATGGAATAGTTGGCGGTGAAGTAGGCCACAGGTTTTAATTTGAGAGGTTAGAGAGAAAGCTGTAAATACAAATAGTGACTACTTGGTGAATTGTGTTCGATGTATTATGCAAAAAAAAAATTGAGCAGCAACTAACACTTACTGACAGTAGGGAGAATACAGACAGCCTGTGGCATGTGGTGGTGGTGTGGTTGTTCAGCATGTTAACAGTGGTGGCCTGGGATGCTGTGTACTGACACCGTGACTTTGGCCTCGTGAGACCCCACACAGGAAATCCAGTTGAGTCTGCCTAGTCTTCCAACCTATAGAACTGTGAGGTAATACATGGGTATTGTTTTAAGCTGTTACATTGGTGGTAGTTTTTTTGCAACAACAGAGAAAGCATACAAATTAATACAGTATGTTCAGAGGGTGGGAAATAAACCCTCACATGATTCAGGGGCCCACAGCATCAATGTAAATTTTAGTCAAATTGTCCGAAGCACTCTGCAACATTCTGCTCCAGTTAGGGGCAGATTATGCGTTGTGTACTTCCCACCACCAGGAAAGAAGACAATGCCTGACAGGTGTCTCTGATTTCTGGGGGCAGCACACTGGGATTATTGATTAAATCCATTCCCAGTGTGACGCATAACATCACCAGCTCTGTGTGGGTCTCAGACCAGGAAAAGGATCTACCCACAGTGGGTCCAGGCTGAAGGATCCTTCCACATTGGGTTTGACACCTATTCCAAATATGGGTTTGCCTTTTCTGTTGGCAGGGCCTTGGCCAGCACCACTAACCAAGGGCTTAGAAAGTGTTTGATTCATAAACATGGGCTCTCACATAAAATTGCATTGGATCAAAAGACTAACATTATACCATAATAGCAAAAGATCAACACTATACAGCAAAGGAGGTGAGCAGTGGGTGTGTGACCATGGTATTTTCTGTACCAACACATACCCCACTGCGCACACACAGGCTGCTGGATTGACAGAGCGGAAGAACAGTCTGTTGGAGGTCCAACTGAGGTGCCATCTTGGAAAGAACACCCTGTGCAGATGGAACACTATCCCCTAAGACGTGGTCTGTACCTCAAATCATTAAATATTTATGGTGCTGCGTTTGAAAGATGTGGAAAGCATAGATCTAGGAAGCAAAAGGTGAGAGTAACAGACACCTTGCTTATCATCAACCCCAGTGGCCCCTTTGGGATTTGTGCTTCCCTTCTCCACAAATCCAGATTCTGACATTTTCATAGTCTTGTTTTTTAAAGGGGTCATGGTTCCACCAAGGAACACAGCAAAATCCTATAAAGGTTATTAATAGGATTAAGTTCCTGCTCGGTTACTCGAAAGATCTTGTCTAAGAGGCCAGCAGGCAAAGAAAGTACTCACCATACTGGCAGGAGTGATTGACCCTGACTGTCAGTCAGAGATAGAGCAGCTGTTACACACTAGGGGCAGGAGAAATATACCTGACACTCGAGTGATCCGCTTGGGATGCTCTTGGTAACTGTTTTCCCAATATGGATGGTAAATATGGCAGCAAAGACAGCCTGGGAAGGTCATGGTGGTCAGTGACCCATGGCCACTCTTAGTTAGAGATAAATGTCTGTTATTGCTGAAACCTAACCACCTAGACCAGCAGAGGTGCTAGTCATGAACAAAGAGATTCTAAAATATTTGATGGAGGACAGGCTGGATGTCTGTTACTGTCTGTTCAATGGCAAGGATGGTAGTTTTTCTCATGGAAAAGAAACCAAATAGAATGCTGGAGGAGCTTCTCCCAGAATTTAGTAAATGAAGCAAGTGCATCCAACAGGGGCAAGGAGTTGTCCACAGAGGATGCCATGGTGTGCCACCCAGATCCCCCTCCAACTTCTTTCATTCATTCCCCCAGCTGGTGGGAGTATGTGTGGCAGATAGCTCTCAGCTAAGTTCCCTTTCTGGGACTTTCTATAGACTGGATAGACCTGCCTCACTCAAAGTTATGCAGAGGGGAGCTTGTAATTAACACCCCAATTTGAGACAACTTTGAAGGATCACCTCAGCCCCAAAACTTCCTGTGGGATTGGCCAAGTCCTTTGTTGCAATGGTCTTGCAGTTCTAATTCACCCTTCTCCCATACTCAAATCACTCCCCAATAAACCTTCTGCACACAAATCTCTATCTTGGAGAACAATTCTTGGATTTCTGACCTATGACAGAAAGTTTATGCCAAACTGTATCTGATTAGAAATACATGAAATGATAGTTTCATCTCAGAATTTCTGGTATTGAATACCTTCAGTTTTTTAAGTTGGGGATTTTTTGTTTGCTGTTATTTAAATTGATGATGCAAAATGGTGCACTAGTCTTATTTAGAATTTTAAAAATTACCAGCAAGGTTGAAAAATATTCCTACATGTCCATTTGTAACATGTCTGTGGCATGAATATTGTTGGATCTGGTCTTTATGTGTCATCCAAGCCAATGGCCATTTCTTCGTCACCTTTCCTACTTCTTTCACATGGTACATATCACGAGATTTTGAAGTATGCTGGTCTTGTTTACCGTCAAATGAGACACTATTCTGTCCTTCAGTTTCCCAAATTCCTAGAAGGGCCAATTAATGAAACTGGGTTGGGAATACACTCAGTATAAATAGGTTTTTTATTAAAAGACTGTAAACATACTTTATGGCTTCTCTTTGTTTGTTTAAGCTTTTCAAGCTTGTGACTTCAACTTTGCCAAGGCTGGGCTATTTTCTCTGGATGTAGGGCTACATATTTCAGGACTAAATGTGCAGGCCTAGCACTCAGCATCCACGGCTCAGACTGACAGAAACTTCAGCTTTTATCTAACTTCATTAGGAAAGATTAAACAATCTGAGGATATTTGAAAGCCTTTTCAAAAGTCAGAAATACTTTAATAACCCTACAAACTGCAACTGACATTTGAAAATTTGATTATGCAAAGAACTTTGTCTCTGGGACATGGGATTACCTACCGCCAAAAATAGCTCAGTTGAGACTGCGATCTTTTTCCTAGCTCGGAGAGAAGTGATGTTAGGAGGATTAGTTAACAGACCTGAATCCCTGTCTTGAGCAGAGACATCAGATGTGATTAATGACGTATTTGGAAACTGACACCATGTGACTTAGGATGGCCTAACTTGAGAAGTTCAAATCTTTATAGGGCTTATCATAAATAGGACTTAATCATAATGAGCAGACTTTGTATTTATGAGTACTAACTGCTGAAACTGATGTGCTTTTAGAATAAATCTGGGTCAGTGCAAATAATTATTGACAAGGCAATGTGATGTTATGTGAACTCATGATTGATTGAAGGGCTTGCTCTGCACTAGGATATACAACCTCAGCTTATGAAGAAAGCATTGATTGTCACTTTTTAAAACTCTTATGAACAGAGCTTGGGAAACCACCAAGAAAAGGTGGTAAGTGGAGTAAGGATGATTTCATTGTTCAGGGAGATATCTGGGTGGCAAATTTCAGATTTCAAGGGAAGCTAAATGGGTTGTCATAAAGACATGGAAGGCTTCTCTGGAGAAGTGAGCGGAAGTCTTCAAAGATGAAGGCTACTATTCACAATAGGTGCTATGTGCTTTTGAAAAGGGAGTAGGTGATTACCGTAAGAGAAGTCATCTTTGAAACTCTTCCTTTAGAATTGACCATTCACTCATTCACTCCTCAGTGGAAAATTTTTCCCCAAGTGAACCAAATATCGAACATTTCCATAGTCCCTGGAGCAATGAAGGCTGCTGATTCTGGTTACTTAGAAACCTACTAGGAAAAGGCAGCATCTTCAGTCCAGTTTTTAGGAAACAAACAGCCTCTTCCCACCCACTCTGAGATGTTTTGAAATGTAGATATATATCATGTGTTTGTTTTTACATATTAAATACATGTTTATCAAAGTGTGTATCCGAAGCGAGGGTTTTTTGGTCATGATCATTTGATATTTTAATTATATGGGATGGATTTTATGGAATGAAACTACAATTCAAGAGTCAAATATGGGACTCTTTGACTGTCATCCAGAGACTTTATTGTAGATCACATGTCAACAGTACCTGCATTTCTAATTCCATTTTGTTGTTCCTTCTGAGGCTCAGAGAAAGGAAAAGAAGAGATTAAGGTTATCAGTCATTGAGCAATGCTCAACATGCCTAAGGGATCTTACTTAGTTTTTATCAGCACCATTGCCAAGTAAATATTATCATCTACCTTCTTTCCAGGTGAGGAATCTGAGGCTCAGGGAGATTAAGTAGCATTCCTAAGGTCATCGAAGTTAGTAGTTGGCAGGACTGAGATGTAACTGCAAGTTTTTCTTTTCTTTTCTTTCTTTCTTTCTTTCTTTCTTTCTTTCTTTCTTTCTTTCTTTCTTTCTTTCTTTCTTTCTTTCTTTCTTTCTTTCTTTCTTTCTTTCTTTCTTTCCTTCTTTCCTTCTTTCCTTCTTTCTTTCTTTCTAATTGAAGTACAGTCATGTTTGCAATGTTGTGTTAATTTCTGGTGTACAACATAGTGATTTAGTTATATGTATATATTCCTTTTCATATTCTTTTTCATTATAGGCTATTACAAGGTATTGTATATAGTTCTCAGTGCTATACCTTGTTGTTTATCTATTTTATGTATAGTAGTTTGTATCCGCAAATCACGAAATCCCACTTTATTCCTCCACCATCCACCCCTTTCCCTCTCCCCTGGTAATGATAAGTTTGTTTTCTATGCCTGTGAGTCTGCTTCTGTTTTGTAAGTAAGTTCCTTTGTGTCATTTTTAAACATTCCATGTATAAGTGATATCACATGGTATTTTTCTTTCTCTTTCTGGCTTACTTCACTTAGTATGACAATCTCCAGGTCCATCCATGTTGCTGCAAATGGCATTATTACATTCTTTTTTTTTTTTTTTATGGCTGACTGGTGTATATATATATATATATATATATACACATACACACACACACACACACACATATACATAAGAAAGTAACCCTTGTGACTTTTTGCTTCTTTTTAATCCCAGAATATGCCTAGCTCAGTGCTAGGCACAGAGTAGGAGACCAACAGGGTTAGGTAAGGAAACGGATAAAGCATGACATTTGGAACTGTGGCACCTGGGCTCCAAAGCCAACTCACAAGCTTAGTTCCTGGATTTACCACTAACAAATGTGGACCTTTGGGTAAGTCTGTTTCTTCCTATGGCAAAATGGGGATAATAACACCTATCTTTTAGAGTGGTTGTAAGGATTAATTGAGTTGATGCTACTAAATTACTTAAAATCATGTCTGGTACACAATCAGTTCCCAGTGAATATTAATTTTTATTATGATTGATCAGATAAATTCTACCAGATTGTCACTGTGTAGACTTGGGTAAGCTTCAGTTTCCTTATCTGTAAAATATGAAAAAATAACTTATCTTGCATGGCTGTTTTATTTAGTGGACATACACTTAGCAATTTGTCTGCACTTTGAAGGTCTTAATTCATGTACCTTTCATAGCAGCCTAATGAGGCAGGTCCCCTTCTGACCCCCATTTTATGGATGAAAAAGCTGAGGAGCTGAGAGGGGAAATATTTTTTCAGGGTGATACAACTGGTAATTAGATGAGTCAAGATTCAAACCCAATCACTCTAGCCCAGAGTCCGAGTTTGTCATGACTCCTGCATGCTACATATGTGGTGAAATAATATTTGTAACGTGTCTGTCCAGTTATGGGTAAGTGGGAGAAGCTTACTAGATGTCAGCTCCTCTCCCATCTTCTCAATAAATACCTTTTGAATTCTCGTGGAATGCAAAATGATAGGAACTTATTATCCAGCTTACTTGCTTTCCTAAAATGTCCAAGTTTGTATGATAGCAGCATCCCTGAACTCTTTGGGGGTACTCAGAACTTTGTGACCATCCCACTCTCTGATTGGGCCCATCTTTTCTATTGGCACATTGGAGTTCTGGGAAGCAAGACATCAACATGCACTCATGCGTGTGCAGTGATATCCTGGAGAGCAGCTGTCACTGATGACAGTTTGGAGCAGAACAGCTGGAGGGCAGAGCTGATGTTTCTAATGACTGAGAACAAGTAATGGAGATAAGGCAGCCAAAGGGATGGTGTCTGACAGCAGCGCCGACACCCCACATTGCTGTTCAGAGTTCCACAATAAGTAAGAGTTTCAGGTGGGACAATTCCGGGCCGTGCAGGACCTTCCGGAGAATGCCAACCTGGATTATTTCACATATTGTAGGATCTGTGGCATTCTTGACTCCCAGATGCTAAATGCCAGTAACTCCACTGTCATAGCAACAACTACCAATCAAAACCAATCTATGCTGTTGCACACTGCTGCCCTGGGGTTAGGAGGTGGTGTACCACTTCTGTTGGGAACTTCTGGTCAGGCCCTGGGGGTTCACCTGGGATTATGAGTAGAAGGCTTCGTTTTATATTACCTGGTGCTTATAATCAGCGGGAAGCCTGGAACCCTTAGCATCAGTACCACCTGGGAGCTTATTACAAATGCAGACTCAGGCCCCACCCCAAACTATGGCTCAGAATCTGTATTTTAACAAGACACCCTGTGATTTGCAGGCACATTCAAGTTTGAGAAGCACTGTCATACTAAGTAGAAGGTGGGCTTTGGTGTAAGAATTTCCGGGTTTGAAGTTGAGATCCCACCTCTTTCTAGTTCTGTGACCATGGGACGGTCATTTAACCATTCTGAACCTCAGTTTCCTGGTCTCTAAACGGATCCTCATACCTTCCTCAAGGTGCAGGCACATGACAGGAATTCAACACATGTCCTCTCCCTTCTCCCTGTCTCCCTTCCTTCTGAGGGCACAGTCAGGAAAGGCCATTTGCCTCTTTCGTGATCATTAGGAAACTGTGGTAAGGTGAGGAAAGGATGCTTTTCTCTCCCTCGCCCTCCCTCTCCTGTCTCCTCTTTCCTCTCTCCTCACTCTCCTGCTTTCTTTCCGCAGTTAGAGACACAATACTTACCAGGTTCCAGCTGGGGCACCACTAGGACCTAGCAAGCTCTGAAAGAGAGGGTTGATCTGAGTGTGACCAGGATCAGGGGAAGCCAAGACTCCTGGTTCTAATGGATCAATTAGGAGGAAGAAAGTACATTTCCAAGATAAAATTGGACTTATGGCAAAGGATGGGTCTGTAGAGAAGGAACCCAGGGGGTTGATTAGGTAGACAGCGGGGCAATGTGGATCAGAGAGAGATCTGGGAATGAGGAGGATGGAAATAAATGTGTCAGGCCATTTTCCATCCTTTCACTACATCCTCTTCTGTGCTCCCGCTGTCCCCTGCACATTCCTCTATCAGGGTACCCACAGCTCTGAACGGAATCACAGATTTCACTCTTTGATTAGATTGAAAGCATTCTGAGGATTGACTGTCATCTTAAGGACCATGTCTTGTTTCATTTGTTTCTACATCTAGAATGTGTAAGTGAATACTGTTTGATGAGTGATGAATGAACAAATGAAATTTTTGCTTCCAGTGCTATAATGCTGTCACAGTCTATTCCATAGGGGAATTGCAGGGCCTTTAATAGAGCAAACATGAGGCTCTCAAGCCAGTGCATCACTGTTGGTCTTCAATCCCATATGCCTCCATGTGGCAGCCTGGGTTTCCCACTGCCCCTCTCTTCTCACAGCTGGTGTCCTAAGTGTGGAGAAGGACCAAGGGGAAAGGATGGAAAGTTGGCAGACTCTCTAGTCTTCCAGTTCTCCTTTGCTCGATATTTTGACTGTAGTCGGATTGAGAGCCTATTACCTTGCAGGGAACCAGCTGCCTCGGTTTCTAGGAGCTCAGAGAGGCTAGGAAAGAATAATTGTGCCTTTCTTTACTGAAGAGCTACCTGTCAGCCTTCGAGGATGACTCAGGAGGTTAGTCCTCTAGCTCAGGGATGTACCTGAACTCTGATGGGGGCATTAAAACTGACCTATGGGAGATAGACAGAAAATCTACCCTCTCCACTCTGGAGAAGAGGCCAACAGCCAGGTGATGCTGAGAACCCTTGGAAGGTGACAGACAAAGGCCTCAAGGCTGTGCCCCCATGAGCAGGCTTCTCGGTGAGCGTGGCTGCTTTCCAGAAATGGATGTTCAGAGGAGAGAACACAACCCCTGAAACCTGAGATTAATCATCACTGGGAATTATTCACTCTATATTTCGTTTTATCTCATATCGGCTCCAGAACTTGTTTTCAAGGGTCAGCAAAACCATGTGCAGCCTGGAGAGAGGGTGGGGTTGGTGGGATGCAGAGGGAGGTATGAGCCTTGGAACTTCCACGTTGAAAGTGAATAAATTAAAGGAAACATTGCTCTTACTCTCCTCTGCCCTTCCCAGCAGGTCTTCTATCCAGCTTTCGGAAGCCTGCATCCTTCTCAGAAGACCCCAGCAGAGGTGGGGAGCTGGGAAGGGTTGGTGGGTGGATGGCGGGGGTGACCATGGCTCTGCCTGCAGCAAGAGAAGTGCTGAGGGGGGTTTTGAACCCCTTCTCTATTTCCTTCCCCCACCTTTTTTGTTCTATTTGGCAGGGGTGGGGTGGGTGGATGAGGCAGGCTGGAGGGATGGGGGAGGGGAGAGGGAAGAGCACTGAAAGCAGGGAGGGGAAAGAATTTGGTACATCACATGCAATGTGAGCTGCTCTCTCTCTCGTTCATTTAAAATTTAGGTCAAAATGAAAAAAAATTTGGGTCAAAATAGAAATATACATATTTTGTGGTTTCATAAAACTTCATTTACTGTATCTTTAAAGACAGTAGAAGTAACAACAATATATGTAAAAGTAGTGATTTAGTGACTAGAAGCAAGACAAAGCGAGAGAATTGTAGAACCAGTGTCCAGTTCAGCAACCCCCTTTCTTTCCTCCAAGCTGTACTCACATTCTGACAGAACATATGCGTCACCCTGCCACGTGAAGAAACACGACCAGGGGAGGTGTTGGCTGAGAACAAAAGGGACCTGCAAATGGCGAAGGGGCTAAGAAAGCTGCAGAGACCACTGTGTCACGTGACCCACTGCAGACAAGAAGCTTCTCCTAACTATGCACATTCTCCTTCTTGCTTTGACAGGTATATAGGTACATATGTTAATCAGTCCCTTCTCTCTCCTTTCTCACCGCTCCCTTCCAATACAAAGCGGTTAACCCTGTAATGTGGCATGTAAGTCGCAGGGTAGCAAAGGAATATTGCATCTGAACTAGGAGTGGGTATTCCTGGAGATTAAGTGACACATGGGATGCTGTCTTTCTTTTCGGGGGCAGGTGAGAGCACCCTCAGTTGTATAAGGGCCAGTTATGTCATGTTAGGAATGAAGCGGTGCTCTTTTTTTGAAGTTCTACTCTGGGGTAAGAAGAAAGGACTGGACTCACTTGTTGATGCTCAGCTCAGCATTGTTACCGCCCTAAGACCTCCTTTGCGATACAGAGGAGAAGGCAGGAACCACTTGCAATCTTCTTTCCTGTAAGGCTCTGGCTAGAGCTTGTCCACAAGTGGTTTGTGGAAAAGGCAAAGTCATTCTCCAGAAACCTTTGCCGTCAGGTGTGCAGGCACCTGCGGCTTCCCCGTGAGCTCCTGAGAACCACGTGCCTCACTGCTGCAGCCTGAGACGTCAGCTTCTCAGAGACCCAAGAATGCCAGCAGTTACCTGCCATGGCCTCCCTAACCTTTCTTCTTTCTGCTCTTGCAAAGTTTTTGTAAGACTCTCATGTCTATATGCGATCCTTAACTTTGAACTAAGATTTTAATATACATTCCAGAAATACAAGAAGAGGTGTTTCTGGCTTTAGTTTTTCCCTGATGAACCTTCGTTCCAGGGCTGAATGTCCCGGCACGGGGGCTGGGGGTCGGCATTTGTCTCTCACACCTGCCGACAGCACCGGGCTTCTGACGGGCTGGGACTTTTCAACACTCTGCCCAGCACTGTTTGTGGCGGTGAATTCTGTCCAAGTGCCAAGGGAGATATGGCCAGTGGGAGAACAAGACAGTGGTCTGGACTCTGTCACCACAGCTGCTGTGTCGGTCTGGTGACAGGGGAGGGTCAGCCTGGAGTCCCCTGCTGTTGATTGTAGTGGCTGTCAGGTGGGGGACCTCAGCTGGCAGCACCAAATCTGCTTACAGGCAGGTCCGAGTCTGGACGGCTGGAAGCCCTGAGTGAGCCCCTCTGGCTGCTCTAGGAACTTCTCTTCAGGTAGGGATCCTGCTTCTGTGCTGGGTGCCCAGGTTGTCCCACACTGGGTTCAGACCTGGGTGGGCCTGTCTGCTGGCTGGCCGAATGTGTGACTGTGTGTGCCAGGAACCTCTGGCACAGAGTGAGGGCTCCCTGGAAATGGTCAAGAGCATGGACTCTGGAGGTCAGCTGTTGACATGTGACTCCTGCCTCACTGCTTACCAGCTGCACGACATTGGGCAAGTTTCTCAGCCTTTTGGCCCTTAGTTTTCTCGTTTGTACCATGAAGATATCAACAATACCGCCCTCACAGCGATGTTAATTTACGTTAAATGTTTAGAACAGTGTCTTTCTCGTAGTAAGTGCTATGTGAGAATGAGCATTCTTATGATGACACCAAGGAAAGACAAGTTTGTGTCACAATGGAATCTTCAGGCAAGAGAGGGCAGTGACCCTCAGGTCAGCCTCCCTGGTCCAGGCTGCTGTGGGGAGCGGGGGGGCCGCCAGTGGAAACCGAGAGAGAGGCTCTCACAAACACTCTGGGCAACAGTGGGGGCCTGTGTTGGCGTCATGACAGAACAGGGGGAATGGGAGGCAGTCTCCTGCTCGGCAGAGAACACAGCCCAGCAGGGCAGCAGGAGTTAGCGGAAAGGTGACAGTGCCTGGCCAGGGCACAAGTGCCTGGGAGCTGGCTGGGCTTGCTCCGGGCTGCATGCCAGACACCATCGAGATGGCCCAAAATAGCTGAGAGGGACTTTGCAAGGGGTGGAAGATCCCATTTTACCAGGAGGTGTGAGTCTTCAGAGCTGGGTTAGACTTACATCTGATGCCAGTCCCTTGGGTGAAAAGCAACCAAGGGCTCTGGTGACAGACAGACCTAGTTTGAGTCCCACCTCTGCCACTTACTGCACCGCACACACTCGGAGGGCAGGGGCCACCTAAGTCACTGTGGCGTGTGCAGAAGGGTGCAGTACATGCGTGAATGGGTTGAATGTCCTGGAACCTCAGTTTCCCTATCTGTAAGATGGCGAGAGTGTAATGATCAGGGAAGTGATGCAAGGATTACATTAGACAATTGCCCTCAGGAGCCAAAAGTTCCTACTGAACATATGTTACTTCTTCTTTATAGTAAATATTAAGTGTCTTGCTTAAAACAGAAACCCAATACATTCACTGACCAGAACAGATAATGCAGCTTTAGGGCAGTATATGTAGTCCATTCTACACTTGCCAAAGACTGCATCCTTTAGGAGAAGAGATCATACCTCTTACAGGGGTTATCCCAATTTGATCAGTGTTTTTAAGTGTCATATATGACTCAGTCCTTTCTGACGAAAATTGAAATATAGCTATGAGCTATTGGTAAGTGCCACTGAATTTTAGGAGAGTAAAAGATTCAAGGTAGGTTACTAAATAATTGAAACAGATTATGACCTGACTTGGAAAAGCTACGATACAGGGGAAAAGTGGACTTGGACCCAAGAATTCATAGTGTGTAAACACTGCACATTATTATTAAGCTTTTCCTTTCTACGCACACTTAGCGTGCTTTCCGACCAAACCTGTTCAAGCCAGCTTGGAATAATGGAGCTGTTACTTGCTTTCGTGCCCATGGCAGGTCCTCAAGAAATGACTGAATGATGGATGGGAAAGGGCCTGTTTCATGTTTGGTCCTCTTTGTCTACCTTACTCCATCCATTCAAGCCTCCATGTTGTGCCGCTGGAAGCCAGGTACCGAAACTTACTGAATCTGACCTCATGTTTAAATCCATCCTCAAACCAGCTTGCTCTAGTTTGCAGGTGGATCCACCCCTCTCCTGTGTTGCAAGATGCATAGGCTTTGTTGTTGCTGTTTTCTTCAGAATCAGAATAGTCTTTGGTTGGCTTCTGGAGGGGTGAAATTATATTCTGGATGATTGAAATTGCTGGCTATTTAACTGCCAGAGAGGATGAGTAGGCTGACTTTTTTGAAGGCGAACAAAGCAAGTATCAAATGTACCATTATGGCCTCAATAAGACTTGATTATGTATCGCTACCTATTAATTGAACCAAAGTGTTTACTTTTACAACTATTTTATAAGGCATGGTGTATAGTTAAGAGTAAAATCACTGCTTGGGAAGTTTCTTCATTTCTGACATCCTTCAGTTCTGTTTCAAGATCAGAGGGGGCATCCCACTCTGCAGAAAATATTATTTATTGATGTGGGATAAATTAGCTCTAAGAATAAGCCAGGTCTACTTAATATGAGCAGTACTGAGGATATCCAGTGAATGGCTTGAATAACAAAACATATCAAAATGTGAATCACCAGTGTCAGACGCAAGCTTTTAAAAACTTTAATTGATATAATCATAATTAGTATGCAACATGTCTTACAACAAATGTAGATACAGTGACAGCAAATATCAAAGGAGTTGCACGTCTTTCCATCTTTAAATGAGGTTGGCTAACTCACTCCAAGAAAGCAATCTGTCATTGGTCTCTTGGTTAGCATTGGTCTCATAGTTAGCGCTATTACCAAAATCAACTAGCACTTTAAAATCAAAGTTGAAATGGTACATTCATTTGCCAAAAAAGAGGTAAAAGGCAAAGAAGGTGAATCAACGTACAAATCAGCATCCGGCCCAGTTGCAAAATTCGTTTCCCAGATGCGAGGGATTGAACCATGCACCCTTGCAAGCAAGATGAAGGGCAAACAGATGACATCAAACCAAAATCAACTCCACAAAGAACTCAGAAGACTTTGGGGTGGTCAAGGCCAGTTTACTGCTCTTAGTGCTCAGGTGTCCATGTATTACCCTAACTCAATAGTCTGTGAGACCTGTGTCCTGGGCCATCCTTTCACTCAAGGATGGAAACCATCCTCTGTGGTCCCAGGAGGTCAGCCAGTGGCACTGGGGGGTAGCCCGGAGCTGGAACAGCTGTCTGATGGGCTACTATACAGCTGTTGTTCTATAGATTTAAGTAAAAACGACACACCAGTATAACAACAAACAAGAAACTGAGATCACTCATATACCTGTGTAATACTTAAGATGTCTATAAATATTTTTCTCCAGAAACTGAAAACGCAGTAGACATGATTTCATGAATCCTCACAACCTATTTGTGAGGTAGCAGGGGGTGAGGTCAACATGACAGCATCACGCCTGCCTAAGAAATGAAGACACAGACATCCAGGGAGGGCAGGAGACTTTGTCGGGGCCATGGTGAAAGTAAACAAAGTTGAGCCCCACTCTGTCAACATTTGCAATCCATGGTCGAGAAGAGGCTGCTGGCCTCCTTCCTGCTCTGACATTCTCTCTGACACTTTAGGACTAATCCTGTCCCTGGATGGTGTCTGGTTGTTTTCAATCCCCTGGAGCCGTTCCCTTGGGTAGACTTGAACAGACTTGCTCCTTGAGGTAAAGGACGTCAGTTATTAGCATACATTTCAGATGTGTGTGTGCGTGTGTGTGTGTGTGTGTGTGTGTGTGTGTGTTAAGCAATATTTCTTGAATGCAGTTAAATTTCTTGGCCAACTCAAGAACAGGAAAAAATGCACTTGGCAAAATAAGGTTCAACCCATTGATACTTGATACTAACATAACAAGGAGTGTTAAGGGTTTTTATGGGAAACTGTCACCTG